>NW_005434668.1:817199-1014767 GCF_000315625.1 Guillardia theta CCMP2712
CAAGGAGCAGGAGCAGGAGCAGGAGCAAGAGCAGGAGCAGGAGCAGGAGCAGGAGCAGGAGCAGGAGCAGGAGCAGGAGCAGGAGCAGGAGCAGGAGCAGGAGCAGGAGCAGGAGCAGGAGCAGGAGCAGGAGCAGGAGCAGGAGCAGGAGCAGGAGCAGGAGCAGGAGCAGGAGCAGGAGCAGGAGCAGGAGCAGGAGCAGGAGCAGGAGCAGGAGCAGGAGCAGGAGCAGGAGCAGGAGCAGGAGCAGGAGCAGGAGCAGGAGCAGGAGCAAGAGCAGGAGCAGGAGCAAGAGCAGGAGCAGGAGCAGGAGCAAGAGCAGGAGCAGGAGCAGGAGCAGGAGCAGGAGGCAGGAGCAGGAGCAGGAGCAGGAGCAGGTGGCAGGAGGCAGGAGACCTGTACGAGGAGAGCTCGTTCTTCTCGGCTTCCAGCATTCTTTCGAGGCCCGCAACCTTCCACTGAAGTTCTTCGACTGAGAGTGCTGGGGAAGAAGATGAGAACGAGAGAGAGGAGAGGGGAAGAGAGGAGAAGAGAGGGTAGGGTAGGGGAGGAGAGGAGCGGAGAGGAGAGAAGAGGAGAGGAGAGGAGAGGAGAGGAGAGGAGAGGAGAGGAGAGGGAGTTTGTCAGGGAAGGGCAGGAGAGGAGAGGAGAAGGGAGGAGGAGGTGGAAGGCACTGACGGGTGTTGGGGATTTCCAATCGTCTTGTGGCATCTCTCGTGTTTTCAAGAAGCAGCGCCGTCTCTCTTCATAGGATGTCATGGGAACAGAAACAGAGAGGAGAAAGAAATTGCAATGTTAACAAACAGTGAGAGCATGCAATGAAGCGAATTTGATGGCAGATGTGATGAGACTACGAGTAAGCAGGAGAAGGATGTATCAAAACATACTGTTAGAAACAAGATCGTGACAGTTCAAAGGATGAAGGAAAACACTGGTGAGCAAGTGAAGATTAATAATGAGATTAATTCCATAGGCTACATCAATACACCCAGGGCAACATGGACAAGAGAAATACCTTGAGTCGACTAAACCAACTTGATTCTTGTCCACAAACGACCACAAGATTTTTATCCTCCTCCTCCCCAAGTCGATACGGCCTGCCCCTCCAACGCCAAGGGCCCTAGCAAACATTTCCTCTGACATATTGCCGTGCTCGTCAACCTCCTGAAAGACTGAGCAAGACATGTCAGAGTGTTGTAGCGTCAACGTCGTGATTGCAAAACCTCTCAATAATGAGATGTCTAGACTTGTTACTCTCTTCTGCAAGATGCGGATCACATCTTGAACGCTGGGGAAGTATCAGATGACTTTTCCTTCCATTCACACCTCACAAACCTTTCTTTCTCATTCGGAAACACACATTTCGACAAAGATTCAACCAACAACTTCTGTTTTGCAAACACCTCCCACACATCTTCCTCATCTTGTCTTGTCCTCTCCTCTCCAGATGCTGCAAATATCTTCTATGTCAGTCCTTTGCACTCTCTTCGTCCTTCACCTCACTTGTACCGACCAACATGCACCAGAGGAGGCGGATTTTGTAAAGATTGACATCAAGCAGGAGAGGAGGATCATTCAAACACTGCAGAACATGTCATGATAATGATTGCTGAGCTTTCGCAACCTTGAAGAACTCCTCCATGCCAATGGTGTCAGACTTGCGATCGAGATATCTGATGACGATACACATTCAGCGATGTTGAGTGTAGAGATGATCACAATTGTGAAGTTCAAAACAAAGAAGAAAGGTTCTCTCGTTGAGGATGCAGACATTATGACAATGAAATTCTTGTTATACCTCTCTACAATCTCAGAGAAGTGTTGATCTCCCTGCAACAATCGTCAGAGTCTTGCAGATCAAACATTGCACAACACTTTCACAAGCGAGTCACAAACATGCAAATCCATCTACATTCATCACCTTCCGCAATGTCCACTGAATACTCTCCACCAACTTTGAGATCTCAGCTGGACTCCACCACAGTTCTTTGACATCTAGACATCTCAACACGTTTTGAGGGTGTAAAACTTTGTCTCTGTTCTCAGATGCGTTTTGTGAGTCTTGAACTTCAGAATCTTCGACCTTGTCGTTGGACATGTGAGAGAGGTCTGCGTCGTTGGAAGGAGAAGGAGCTAGTTGATCGATCTGCGTGCTCAACGATGCGTTGATTGACGCGAGCTGTTCATTGCAAGCTTGCAGCTCGTATATGATGTTCTGTGGGAAGACACGGCTCAACAGAAACGAAACGAGTTGACTGCAATCATTCACCTTGAACTCAACCTCTATGGAAAGCATGGACTTGGATCCAACGGACTAAAACATGATTCATTACCATAGAATATCATTGCGTTTTGATTCTTTCAATGTCAGCTGAAGCAGATTGCTTGAAATACTTACTTTTTTCCGGGTTGTAGTGAAAGATTCACTCTCTTCGTTGAGGTTTGCTCCCTGTTGCATTCAAGTCATTTCATGATAGGATGAGAAGATGGATCAACCTCGTTGGACAACCTCCTCTCCCGACCCTGTCATTTCTTGTTCAAACTTTGCAGAAACAACGGCACATCTCGATCATCGGAATAAAACAAACAAAAAGTGCGGGCAATGAATTTGATTGAGAAGCGGAGGTGATTAACAAACGAATGAGTCGACAAGATTCAAACACGAGCACAATCTTCACAGATTCATAGCAGGAAATTCACATCTCTCATCAAAAAGCTTACATGCTCTGAATCTTTACTCTTTGAACCATCATGCCTCATGTCTTCAACCTCAAATGACGTGGCTTCAGATCTGCTCGCGTCTTCTGTTTCCTTTCCACCATCAACAACAACCCCAGCACCGACTTTAATTCCTTCTGAATGTACACCCTCTCCCCCTCCCTCTCCCCCTCCATCTCCCCCTCCCCCTCCTCCCTCTTCTGGTACCCCATTCCCAGCGCCCTCAGCCTGTGCCAAGGTTCCTCCTCTTGTTCCTCCTCTCTCCCTTTCTCCGTCTAAGGATGCTGTTGTTCCTTCATCAAGTTCCTCGAGTTCTTCTCCCCCCTCCTCCGCTGCTCCTGCTCCTGCTGCCGATGTTCCACTAGGGATGGCAGCTTCGTTCTCTTCCCCGCGCACCTGATCCGATGAAAACTCAGTTTTTGCAATGATGTACTGCTCCTACTCATCCATAGCAAACATGTCAACACATATCCAACAACGTGTACACACACATCATACCCACACGCATCGCAAACCATGATAGGAATCCTTTGGAATTTCACAGCGGGCCACAAACAACAAGAAAAGCGAGTAAAGAGAGCAACATAACAATCGTGCACCCGAAACCATCATATCCCACGTGTACAGCATGACAAACACACTCACATCTCTTGTCGCTGTGACATCCTCCCCCGGCAAAGACCTGTTGCGATGGCCCATGTTGTTCAGAGCGCATCATCTTCGAGTGTGAACTAAGGCATTACATCCCTGTATCCTGCCTCCTTGCTTCCTCCCCGGCATCCTGACCAGCGGCGGCTCCCTCCTGCATCTTCACCCATCACATCCTCTCATCTCGTCCTCCTCCAATGTTGAACCTGCTCGTCATGTGCTCGGCTCGCACCTCCACCATCACCAGCGGTTGCTGACGCCTTGCCGTCGTGCCGTTCAGATCCTTCAGGACAACAAGAGATCCATCTACCTGCTGCATACGAGACTTCCTGCTCTGCCCCGACCCCATCCTTGTCAAGGCCTTGTCATAAATTAGTAGGAATCCTATTGAGACTGTCCTAACACATTCATGGATCTGGGTAGAATGTCTATGTATTCCATGCTTCTTCATCCTACTTTTTCTTGATCTGTCTCCCTCCTATCTGCCTGCTTGCCTTTCCTGATCTCTTCTGCCGTTCCCCCATCTTCCCCCCTCTCTCCCCTCCCTTATGCTTCCTCTCCGTGTTCCCTTTCCTGGCCATGCGTTTCGGTCTCTTTGGAGAGCACAAGGTCCTCTGAGGCAGGTTTCTTCCCTTTACTCAAAGTTAAGTTAAAGATCAGTACGAGGAAACTGAGTACGGTAGAAGGCGAGTCTCCCGGCGAGTAGTGATTGTCGGGCCGCGCGGTCCTCGTACTAATCTTGAACTCCCGGCTTAACTTTGAGTCACACTGTTAGTAAAGGAACTTTCAAGTTTCTTGAAGTATCACCCCTGAAGTCATGGACATGGGAGAACAAGGGGTCTCAGTGATCAAAAGCAGAGGACTCCGCACTGCACTGCGGCACGAGACCACAGTGACCTCCAAGCATGACTCTAGAGGAGACACTGGGAGGACCTGTCAAGGTCAAGGGAGCAGCTATATCAACTTCACAGAGAGCGTTGGATGGGAATCGAAGACCTCATGACGAGGTCATGTGGTGGGAATCGAAGACCTCGTCATGAGGTCTCATAAACTCCGAGGCGGACTCGCCTTTTACCGAGGCTTGGCCAAAATTGAAGTTCGGCGGGCTGTAGCGGCCAGGCATGTGACCCCATGCTGCCCGATCCGAAGCCCACTGGGCCAACTAACTGTTCCCGCCAAAGGCCTTTCTTCCCATCAGCCATCGCCAGCACTGATTGAGCTTTGAGTAAAGATTGATACGCTGCCATCACTGATCGCGGGTGCATCGAGTAAAGTGCATCCCGGTATGCGTCTCATTCCTTCGGCGGCGGCCACAGCGACATCGCTGGCCCTGGCCGCGGGGGGGACTTGTCCTGCGCGCAGTTAAGTGAAGGTATCAGTTAAGTTTGGGGGACAGCAGTTGGCAGGATTAGGTTTGGTTCTCGCTGTCTTTTCTCTTCTCGCCGTTTGCGACAGTGTCAGGGTCAATTTCCTGAACCCTGTTGGAATAATACTACTAGGTTTTTTACTCGATGCTGGAATTTCATGAGGGTGATGAAACGGAATGTGAGGGTGATGATGAGGGGTATGAGGACGATGATGCTTGTGATGGAGGGCGATGAGATTGTAAATTCCAACGTAATCATTGGGGTAGGTACAGACTTCACGCAGGGTGGAAAACTCATTTGTAGTATGGTATACAGATATGACCAAAATCGTATGCTGCTAGGCCTATCTGATATGAAGGATTCAAAAGGTGGAATCAAGTATTACTTATTCCTTATTAACAGTACAGCTACCTCTCCGCCTCAGGATAAATCTCTAATCATCCTGGCTATTTCCGGTAAGCTCTTCGGTACCAAGGTGGGGCCGCAACAATGGATCGGGGGCCTGCGCAATCATTGTGCTTATTTGCTGAGGGATGCAAGGTACTTCCTGAGCACCTTGGAGTGTGTCCTCTAGAAGAGTGTAGTCAGTGTAAACGTGCTTTCCATGCAATCTGTGTGGGTAGCACGGAGGACTTTGAGCAGACAGGAAGGTGTGGACAATCGCAGTGTTCCATCATCACCAATGCTGCGCGCAGTGCCGCTGCCGCTATGGCAAGCCAGGAAGTCCGAGTTGCAGTCCCGGCAATCGCAGTCTCGGTAGCCAGTGACTCGTCTCCCGGACTGTCTCAGCGGTCAGCACTGTCACAGCCGCGGCGTCGGCGTCCCACGCTAGAAATGCTGCAACTGTCGATCTCAGAAATAGAACAATTACGTCGAGACACTGAAGATATTTTGAACAACAATCTGGCTGACAGCACACGTACAATGTATCGTCAGCACATGACTAGGTTTCTTGAATGGTTCTTTGCAAACCAGCGAACATATGGTCTGATTACCCCAGCCTTTCTGCAAGACTTGGAGGCGGCAGAGGGCCGAAAAACACCCAATGGCTTACCGACAGCCCATTACTTAGAACATATTCTGTCCCAGAAGGATATTATTCCCATCGACTTCGTAAGATTCAAAGCAGAGCATTTCATGCACTGGATCTCATTTCTGTTGAGAGAAAAACCAGATCTTGCCTTCTCGACATGTAGTTCGTACCGATCATCGTTAATGTACATCGTGCATCTTTACGATGTACCTGTTAAGCTCTTGAGAATAACGGTTTGCACGTCGGAGACTTAGGTGAATAGGGCTCATTACACCGTAGTCATTCACAACTTGATTTGATGCTCCATACAGGCACACATAGTATCAGAAAAGGATCAGCGACATATACTTCGTCAGGAACTACCAGCGGACCAAGCATAAGTGCGATTTCTCTGCGAGCTGGTTGGAAAATGGGTACGATACATGACACGTATCTCAGATACGAGGCCGCTGGAGACCAGCAAGTAAGTTGAAAATACTGCGGCCAATATTTGACTTCAATTGAACCCCCACTAGGTAGGAAGAACATGTTGTGGGTTACCCACAGACAAACCTGAATTCGCGGCTCTACCGCCTATGTTCTGGTGTGAGACCAGTGAAACACGGCGAGAGATTAATGAGATCATGGACCAATTATATCCATGCATTCAGGGAAATGCACGGCTTAGGAGGCTTGTTGAACAATCTCTGGCGTCTGTCATCTACCACGAAAAATTTCTTCGTGATACAATGCCCATGAACCATCCTCTGTTTCAAACGGAATTGTTTATTCACGAGGGATTCATAGATACGTTGAAGAAATTCGTTACAACTGAGGCGCACGGAAGAGTTGCGACGGGGATAACATCGCATACATGCCTGTTGAAAGAAATGGGAGAAATCAAAAGCGAAGTGGGAGAAATCAAAGGCGAAATGGCTGAAATGAAAGGCATGATTCGGAAACAGGAAGAACAGTCAAGAATGCCATGCCAGCGTTGTCACGACGTCGGGGGTGACGGCGATGGCACCGTCACATCAGTGACCGGCGGTTCTACCACTAGCGTTCAGCAAGGAGAGAGGGTGCCGGGCCGAAGTCACAGTGTGTATGACATGTGGGTCAGTGTAAGTGACAAACTGGATACCATCATTACCAGAACCGAGGACCGTGGGGTGCGCAGGCTGGTAAATCGTGATGAGGAGAACGATGGATTGGGTTCATCACAGGGACAGGATGTAAGTAATGCACGTCGTTCACGGAATGCGACCAGGAAGCCGCAGAAAGGTACATTCCCTTGGGCACAGATGACCACGAGATGCGCCTACATGTTGTATCACTTCGGACATGCGGAAACTCGAAAAGGTCCTTTCAAGCGCCTTAGAGGGATTGACTTTCCCACCAAATATGACGGAAAGAGGCATTCTGATATGAAATATCTGTCGAAACGCATCAAGGAAGAGGCTGAAGCTCTTGACATCTACAAGGCTGATCCCAATCGCATTGAGGCAGGTTTCATGTTTGATCAATGCGAAAATTATCTTTTCGAGGAATATGAGAAGGTGACTAAGACAGAGACGAATGGTGACATGTCAAGATTTTCGCAGCTGTGTTGGATGACAGTAGTACGTGTGCTGAGAGGCAACAAGAAACGCCGGAAGGCTGTGAGATCCGAGACCTAAGTTAATGAATGTGATAAGAGTGAATCACATTGTCACGTGTTTGAACTTTGGAAACAAGTTCGATGGCCATCAGCCTGAAACGCAGGAAGGCTGTGAGATCCGAGACCTAAGTTAACTGATGAATGTAATAAGAGTGAATCACATTGTCACGTGTTTGAAACAAGTTCGAGGGCCACAGGAAGGCTGATCCCAATCTACAAGGCTGATCCCAATCGCATTGAGGCAGGCACCGTCGGCCACTCCCTGCAAGTACATTCAGTTTGATATAACCAAGTTGCAATATGCTTGATTTCATGACCTCCGTTCCAGCCACCCACTCTCTATCTCTCCCTGCCATCTCGCTTTCCCAGTCCCTTCATCCGTCCCTTCTTCCCTCACTCACTTGCGCACTCTATCCATGCATTTGTCTCTCTACGACTTCCCTTCATCACTTATGATACATGCCTTCTCAGGAAGAATGCTGTACATTTCGATCTTAAGCAATGTCTAATAAGGTGCCAAATGATTAACATACTCATAATTATCAAATATGCAAGCATATTTCTTGACTGTTTAGTCCATATACTTGAGAAAGCGAGCATCAACCTGTCACATCCCGCCATCGCGCTACACTTAGAAAAATTCTCAAATAGGAAACTTGAGTAAAGCTTTAGTCAAAAAAGGGTATAGATAAATTCCACTAGGGTGCGCCTATAGATAATTCAGTTCTGACGACTGGTTCGAAAGTCACGGTCCCTCGAATCGACGCGGTCTGTTGAATCGTTTGTATCCCCTGCGAATCGATGTGGTTTGGCTTGCAACCCCCTCAGAGAGAGAAAAGGCTCGGAACAGTCGCCGCGCTCGCGTGCAGTCGATGGCCAACGACAAAGTCATCGTGAACCCTAGACCTCGCGGAAAGCTCACCCGTTTCTGTCCTCCAGACCCAGTCGTCCTTGACGAGGCGAGTGTCAAATCGCTGTTTTATCTCCCGCAGCCTGAAGCTGCTCATCGAATCGGTATCTCTCTCTCTTCGCTCAAGGTAGCCTGCCGCCGCTTGAGGATAAAGCGATGGCCTTACACAACCAAGAGAGAGGCATTCTCAAATAGTTTTAAAGCTCAAGAACCTACAGCACCTGAGAGCTGGAGCTCAGGTTGGATGGGCGATCGATTGATGGACCTCCTTGATGAGAGCCTGAGGCATGTATCAGGAACCATGCATGAGAATAAGGAGAACAAGAAAGTCGAAGATTGCAAGTGAGCACGACATCAGCTCTTGATGGATGTCAAATATTGTAGTTTGGATCAAGATGATTTTTTTGTGCGCGAAACATTTGGTGACGCGGTCTCCCTATCTTGACGTGTGAAGGACTAAGAAATGTCCTTCAAACACTTTAATGCTAAATGCTTATAGTAAACCAGAATGAAGAAGTAAAGAATCTTTTATTGAGCCATTCATAAGCAGACCGTCCCTGGTATCGTTTTCATTTGATAATTTCGTGATGTACCTATGCTTGAAACTCAAGACAACGAATTATACTTAAATCAATCTCCATCACTCGTCTCAGACCGTCTCACTCCTGTTTGTCTACTCATGATTTCTTCGACATGTAAATGATTTTCGAAAACGATTCTGTCTACAGAAGTGTGCAATGCAAATTCACGGGAAAATTCTGCTTCACGAACTGCCTTCTTTGCCACAACACTCAGGCAAAACTACGAATCAAACCATAGTCAATGGCAAACACGGTTGATGAGAGCACAAATCTCTACAATGTGCTACATCAGAAATTCCTGTTGGCTGAGACGCAAATGTGGGCAGAACGCCATGAAACCAGACTCGTAGGTCGGGCATGGCCTGAGTGTCGAGTCACCCTTCACTGTTTCAGCACGGAAACTATCGTCACTCGATGAAGGTTCGTGGCTGCACGTGTGGTAATGTCGTTCCTGAAGGCCTTCGCTCTCTTCCGTACGCTCGTCTCCAGCGTCCACTGCCGGATCGGTTTCAATGTTGCTGCAAGTCTGCTGCAAGCGCTCATTTTGTCGGACAATCACATAACGGGTAGGTGGTAGTCCTTTTGATACCGGTGTTTTTATCTCAACTCCTCTGAGGATGTCCAGGGTGGGTCCATAATGCAAAAAGGGGTCAGGGGTAGTGGGGAATTGTTAGGGTGACGGCATGCCGGCCTCCGTGATGCTCCTGTACGCGGCCTGCGCGTTGGCAGCTGCCTTACTTGTTGCACGTGTGAGAGAGAACTCGAGCGAGCAGGCAGGAAAGGCTGTCCTGGGCTCAGGGGAGATGTTTGATGCCATAGCTCCTCGATACGATGTGATCAACACTGCCCTGTCCCTGGGAATGCACTCGCTCTGGAGACGGAAGATGGTGTCTTCCTTGGAGCTGAAGCCAGGTATGCAGTTACTTTGTGACGTCTCTTTCAACTTTGTTTGGTGCTCTCTTACCAGAGCTCAAGGAAGAAAAATGTTTTGAACGACCTCTTCCAGGCTTCAAAGTTCTTGACCTCGGGACCGGAACCGCCGACGTTGCACTAGCCATAGCAAAGGAGCTGGCAAAGCAGGGAGGTAGCAAAAATATCGGGAAAGAAGCCGTGATTGGACTAGATCCAAGTCAGAACATGCTGAGTCATGGCCGAAAGAAAGTTCACAAAGCCGGCTTCAGTGACAAGGCGGTCAAATTGATACACGGCGACGCATTAAATCTGACCGCAAGGTACCTCAGATATATCATACGCATTTGTTCTTTATCTGACATTTCCTCCAAGTTTTGCAGAAGAAGCTAATTTTGATGCTGTGACTATGGCGTTTGCGATCAGAAACATCCCAGACCGGTTGAGGGTGTTGCAGGAGATCTTCAAGGTTCTCAAACATGGCGGAAAGGTGGCGATTCTAGAGCTAGGGGAGCCAACGTTCGCTCCTGCGCGCTGGTTTGTTCGCTACTGCGTGCCTTTCATCGGGTCACTTCTTAGCGGTGGAGCAAGACGAGAGTATGAGCATCTAGAGAAGAGCGTCATGGCCTTCGATAGCAAGCGCTTTGCACAGCAGATCTCTGACGCAGGTTTCCAACTCCAATCGATCACGGCGATGAATTTTGGGAGCGTAAATCTCTTTGTCGCAACCAAAGCAGAGGCTGCGTGATGGCCGTCTTGAATTCCTAGGGACATTGTTTGTAAATATCTTTTCAAATACACTTTAGTTCATGTGACAAACTACTTTGAGCTACTCTGTTCAGACTTTCCCCCACGAAAACCGAACCAATTCCATGAGCCTCCTTGCGCCTTTTGTCTTGCCTCAGGCTTCTCAACCTCAATGTTGTTGAATATTCCACCAACATCCTCATTTTGAGCTGCATCCGGCACTACCAACGGCTTGAATTTCCAGACGTGTCCTTCTGTTGACTTGGTGCTAAGGGAGCGCATTTCTTCCAAAAATTGCTGAAAAAGAACACAATAGTAAGGGGCAAGTCAGGTGGTAATGACGAAAAACTCCACCTTCGCTTTCGGGGTTTCTTCTCTTGCATTCAGCTTTTCCCACCTCAATCTTAAACACAACTCGAGGTATCTTTGTTGGGCATTGCAATCATCAGTAACTCCATCACGGTAAAGTTTCTTGAGCTGACAACCCGGTGCGAGGCAGAACCAAAATGCATCGAGCGCTGAAGAGCAGCTCGGCAGTTCTTGCTCCTCGTGTACACTATCCATGGAAGCTCCTGCGAGGCAAATTAATGTCAGTCTTAGCCAGCTCCGTTCCTTCAAGAATGTATCTGTACGTTCTCAAACATGCAGGGTTCGCTTCAACTCGCTGCTACTGTCCATCTCACAACATCGCTCCCTGTGCTCCTAAGCCATAGATCTACGACCCGGTCGTGCGCTCGCTAATATCACTCAACAAAATCTAGTAGAGTTCACCCGGCGGGACCGGTGACCGGGCGGGGCGTCCCGGGCCTCCGATCACAGTGACCGGGCCGCGGGCACCGTGACTGCGGCATGAAGTGACTTCCGAACTTAGGCTTCCGAACTTCTCGCCGTGTGGTTGCCAAGTTGTGCTATCATGATCCGGCTCTCAGTCATAGTAGAAAGGCGTAACTGACTCCCGGAGTCCCAGACGGACCATGATCATCATGGCATATCACTGAGTCAATCTTAGCTGCTACCATGAGCCTTCAAAGTTCTGCTCAAGATCGGACCGTGCGATCTTGATTTAAAGCTCACCGTCAAAACAAGGGCTGGTGATTCAATGATCGAGGAGCACATGAGAGATTAGGATGTGAAACCCAAGCATCCAGACATGAGAGCCTGGGACCTTAGCAAGCCATGATGCCTAGGAAGGCCTCCTCCTCTTCGTCGAACGTACTACATTGCCGCCTTGCAACTTGCCACGTATATACTGGCACGGCTGACGCTGGCATGCGATCCATCGTCGACTTGAACTGGCGCCCACTGAAGCATCCAGACACTGATGAGAAGAGACCGTAGTGCGACGGTTTGGACTTGAAGACCGAGGCTCGTCTTGTGGCGCCTCGAAAACCGTATAGCATGAGGGGTGTCTCGTTTACACTGAGGAGAGTTTTGTTTACTCGGCGAGCACGGCTGGCATGCGATCCATCATCAAAGCTTTGGTACGGCCCGAGGCTCGAGCATCCTCTGAGTGCTTGACAACCGCCCGATCCCACCACCTGAGTCTTACCGTACTTGACTTGTATCATGGATTGAGCGCTCTCAGTTCTTACAGCATTGACTTTATAAAAACGACTTTCAATTCTGTGTGATGTGCTACCAAAAATTTGTCGACAACATGTTCATCAAGCTGCATATCGTTATCCTCCTTTTTCTGTTCCACAAGCAATCTAATTGAATGAACATGCTGAGTGAATCCGAAGGTAACCAAATTTTCAAGTTCTATTCATTCAACACTTCAAGTTTGAAAAATCTTGATAATCCTAATTACAGTACAAGTTCAGCTCTGCTGCGAGCTATTCTCTCTCACAAGTTTGTCACTCATGGCCTGCTCGCCTGTCGCTTACAAGATTCATTACAGATGATGTCTTGCGCGAGCTCGTCACGTGGCCGGTTGACCAGGAAATTGCCGCTTGCGTCGATCGATCTCCTCGCCAGCATTCCAGTTGCCTCCAGCGCTTGAAAGTAGGTGCTGTCCTTCATCGCGACACCTTGCCAGGTGATGGAAGGGAAGATGGGAGAGGACTCAAGCAAACGGCTCACTCTCGCAGAAGGGGAAGTGGCTGAATCTTGTTCTGTTCTGTGCAGCGAACTATCTGAGATCTGCTGCTTGGCGCAAGTCATGATGGGGTTGTTGGAAACAAAAGGAAATGAAGGACAATATAACAGTTGCAGCAGGGAATCCACTTTGAATCCAAGATGTAGATGGGTATCTGAAAACTGGGCGGCAAGTGTGGAGGACTGATACAACCAAGGATAGATCGCACCCCCACCCAATCGCTGCAATTTCAAGGCAGGACGGCGAAGCGACGTGATAATCCAGTCAGAGCTGACAAATCTCGAGCGGGAGCATTTATTTGAGACTTTACTGGCTCATTACGCACCGATTAGATGGGGATGGCAACTAACCGTTGAACCGAGGCTCCGAGGCTCCGACTGAGCCCGTGGCCTCTCTACTCGAAGCTCCCCGTCGGAGGCTCAGGCCCGCCGCAGATCATATTTGTATCCGGGACGGAGTCCGGCGGACTCGGGCCAACTTAAGTCGCGATCCGGTGTCGGACCGTCCGACACTCCGAGGCGGCTCGGACTCCGGGAGCAGCCCGGCCGTCGGACGGTCCGGGCCGAGGCCGGGCCCCCGCCGGGCACCGGGCCCCGCCGGGCACCGGGCCCCGCCGCTGGTGACGGCTGCAGTGTCACTGGCACCCACATGCTGCAGGCCGGCCGGTCGATGGCAGGGGGGGTACAAAGGAAGCCATGACCTGCCCGAGTGAGGACGATGCCGCTGGGACTGCACAGAGTGAGCAGCCATGATGAGGAGGATGAACTACAGACTAGGATGCTTCTTGCTCGTCCTGGCAACCCTCACACTGGTGACGTGCAGGAATCTAATCATAGGAGCCGAGTACAACATCAGAGCTGAGGAGCTCAGGATCTTTCTCGCCTCCCTCCGAGCATCCGGATGTACTGCAGAGGTTGTCCTATTCTCAGGAAGACATCAAGAGCACACGCAGCGACTGGCTGATCGATTCGGCGCCACAGTCATCATGTACGATTTCCCGGAATTGAACAGGACGCACGGCCCTGTGGGAGTCCATCGCTTCAAACTCTACAGGCAGTTCTTGGAGAAGCGGATCGGGCAGTATGAGCATGTGCTGCATACCGACGTAAGAGATGTCATGTTTCAAGACGACCCCTTTGCTCGGATCGACAGCCATGGGGGCGGGGCTTTTTTCTTGGAGTCGAACCACCTGCTGATAGGGACCTCTCCCACAAACAGGGGATGGATGACGGAGAACTGCTCGGTCTACAGGGCAGAGAACATGTTACAGAGAGTGTCTCACAGACTTCGTTGCTGCTCCGGCAACATGTACGGGACTTCCCTCGCTGTATACTGGTACGCCAAACTGATGGAAGGTGTTGAAACAAGTGCTTGCACCCGGCTGTGCCTGATTGCTCCTCTTTCTTGTTGGCAGATGAGCAACAAAGGACAGCAACAGTCACGAGGGATGAAAATGGCAGTGTCATCTCCGGAGGATGGTGTGCTGATCAGGCCGTACAGCAAGCGCTGCTGTGGACTGGGAGGTTCTCGCAGATGATGAATTTGACCACTTACTACAACGAGGACGGGCCCCTGTGTACGATGGGAGATGTTGTTTCTATCAGTGTCGATGATTTCGGTGAGGTGAGATGTGTGGTTCACTTCTGCGAGGATGCCGAGTGAATCAGTGCGGCAGGTCAGGAACAGCAAGGGAGAGTTGTACGCTGTCGTGCATCAGTATGACAGGCATAAGAGGGTCAAAGATTTGCTCGCTGCTCGGTACGACGAGGAGGACTCGCCTTCCCGGATCAATCCCAACTTCGATCCGAACTATCAAGACCGCCTGCTCTACGGCAACCCCAACCTGATAGTCAGGCACCAAACTGCAGACGTGAGGATAGAGCCTGAAGGCGGGTTTGGGGATCCGTCGTCTATGCCGGGTGAGGAAGTCCAGGTGAAGCAGCAGCAGCAGGATGCGGGGGAGCAACCGGTGGCGACTTGTTCAAAGGGCGACACATGTTCAGAGGAGAGCAAGAAGTGGGAGGAGCTCGTGGCGGCCGCACCAGCCGGCGAGGCTGAGCATGTCGCGGCGATCGGCGCGATCCTGACGGAGGAGAGCGAGTATCCGGAGGTGTTCGAGGGGAGAGGAGTGGTGATGGCAGCAGGGGGGAGAGTTCAGGTGGCAAACGCGTATGTGACGCTGAGGATGCTGAGGAGGATCGGGTGCTCGCTTCCTGTGGAACTCTTCTATGCTGACGAGAGCGAGATGTCTGCCGAGGTCGTGGAGCTCCTTGAGGGGATGGGAGTGGTGTGCTATAACATCTATCACCTCCCCAACGTCTCCTCCTCCCTCCCCCTCCGCGGGTTCCAGATCAAGGCCTTTGCCGTCGTCTTCTCCAGCTTCGAAGAGGTGATCTGGCTGGACTCCGACGTTGTTCCCCTTCGCAATCCGCTGGAACTCTTCTCCTCCGCCCTCTACTCTGCTCATGGGAACGTCTTCTGGCAGGACTGGAGCCGCGACCCTCACTGGATCAGCAGAGATTTCCTGGCGGCCTACGGGCTGCGGATGGAGGATGGGGAGAGGGAGTTGGAGGCAGGGCAGTTTGCTGTGAGCAAGAGGCGAGCATGGAGAGCCCTGCAGGTAGTCCTGTACATCAACTCGCATTTCATGCACTTCTACCGCAGGATGTACGGGGACAAAGATTCATGGCGTCTCGCCTTCAAGCTCGCGCGCCTGCCGCTTGGCCGCGTCGCTCGAGCTGCTGACGCGGTGGGGCTCCTCGACCCCAGCGGCAGGTTCTGCGGCAACACAATGATGCACTTCCTTGAGGACCAGCCCATGTTCCTTCACCGCACACTGCAGACGCTAGTCGCTCTTCCTACTCCGCTGCCGGGAGGCGACCAGGAGGGGCTGGAGGAGGTGCTGGCCAGGTACTCTTCCCGACGTGCATGGCAGCTCAGGACAGTGGGAGGACGGCAGGCTATAGCGCCAAGGCTGGACCCCCTTGCGGGAGGATGGAGGGTGGAGAAGGAGGAGGAAGATGAACAGGGGCACAAGCACTGGTGCCTCTACGTCGAAGGGGATGCGGATGTGGCCGTGGCTCCTGTGGAGGAAGAGATTTCACGCGCGGAGGAGCAGTTGAGAGACTTTCTGCTGGAGCTTCTCAAGACGAGGAGGCTAGAGACTCTCTCCTCCTCTTCCCTCTCGTGATCGATCTCATTATGATGTACATGAAATCAACACCAGGGTGAAGAACAGAGCCAAGCGCGCCCCTCCTGCTCCCTCTTCAACTCTGCCTGCTTAGATCACTGCTCCTCTTCCTCCTTCTTCCTTCCCTTGACATCTTCTTGCTGTTCTCATGGCCGCTCGAAACCCCACTGTCCTCTCTCAGGGGTTGAGCATCCGGAGGGCAGGAAACTCGTCTGAGCGTCCGGTGAAACCCGGCGAACCTCCTCGTCCTCCTCATCCGAGGGAAGCGACTTGACTTTCTGTCCCTTCCCCTTCATGTGCTCGTTGATGCTTCCAACGAGGTCGTCGAGCTCGCGTGCGAGGGTGTCGACCTTTACAGTGAGAC
The DNA here is from genome assembly GCF_000315625.1 of Guillardia theta CCMP2712. Taxonomy (NCBI): domain Eukaryota; class Cryptophyceae; order Pyrenomonadales; family Geminigeraceae; genus Guillardia; species Guillardia theta. The sequence goes on from NW_005434668.1 coordinate 833,401, forward strand.
TCTGCAGAAGAGTCAGAAGAGGAGAGGAAGGAGGAGGCGGATGGCAGGAGGCTGACGAGAAGAGAAGACACGAGATTGAGATGGAGAAAGGAGGAGGAAGAGGAGGAGGAAGAGGAGGAAGAGGAGGAGGAGGAGGAGGAGGAGGAGGAGGAGGAGGAGGAGGAGGAAGAGGAGGGGAGGACAGAGTAGAAGGACAGAGGAGACCTGGTTCTCCCGCTGCAGCTCTTCGATCATCCGCCTGTCCTCTGCTGCTTTTCTTGCGAGCTCTTCGGCGCGTCTTGTCCTCGACTCGTTGGAGGAAATCTGAAGGCGCAGGAGGAGGAAGATGAGGAGGAGAGAGGGGGAATCAGGGAGAAGGAGATGAATGATAAGGGCCAGCATGGAGAGGATGGAGAGGACGGTGGATGGAGAAGATGGGAGGGGTAAGAGAAGAAAGAAGAGACGACAATGGTGGTGGAAGGGAGGGAGAGGGACGAGGTCAGAATTTCAACAGGCAAGCAAAGAATGTTTTGACTCACGAGTTCGCTTTCACGCTTTGACAGCCTTCTGTTGTGTTGCTCAAGAGATGAGATTATTTCATCGCGTTTGTGAATCTCGTTGTTCAGAAATTTTTCGACTTCTTTCATTTCCTGACAGAGACAATAAGGATAAGAATCAAGAGGAGATGCAAAGAACCTGTTTCAAGAGTCCAACTTGTCGTTCAGACTCTTGTAATCTTTCCCTTTGTTCAGAAATTTTTGAGTTTGCCTGAGATGAAACCGTAGTGGAATCGACCTTTTCCAGAACGATTCATTTGATCATGAAAGAGAACGACAAAAGTGTTCATCGCTCTCACCTTCTTCACCTTCTCCTTCAAATTTTCGACCTTGTCACGGAGCTTCGCTTCTGCTTGTTTGCTTCTTTCGAGGTCGGCGACCATCTTCTTTAACTCCTCTTGAACTTTCTCCTTCTCTACACGACATTCCTGCCAGGTGTGAAGCATAAACAAGTTCAGACATCTCATTTCATCCCTCACCTTCAAGCTCGACTTCAATCTCTTGTTCTCGTCCTGTTCACTATCAGCACATCGAAACCCCTTCAAGACATCTCAACCTGCTGATCCTTTAAGTCATCTTCCAGCTCCTCATGTCTGTTCAGCAGCTCTTCATGCTGGCATTTGAGATCGGCGACGGACTCCTCCGACGACTTCAGGCAGCCTCTCAAGTTCTGTTCGTTTGCTCTAGCGCTCTTGGATTCTGTCTTTGCATCCTTCAGCTCAGTCGTGAGCTCTTGAATCCTGTTCTCTCTTTCTTCAACCATCTTCTCCTTCTCCCTCAACTCCGATTCCAACCTCCGCGCTTCTTTCTGCTCCACCTTCCTTGCCGAGCAAACCTTGTCGTGCCTCGACTTCAGTTCCTTCAACTCCTCCTCCATCATCTCCATCTGCACGCTCATCTTCTCAATTGACACCTCTTTGTGAGACAGATCCCTCGCCGATGCAGAAAATTTCTTTTCAGTCTGCTTCAGTTCCAGCTCCATCGACCTGATTGCCTGCTCCGCCTCTTCCAACATCTTCTGAGTGTTTTCCAGATTCTCCTTTTCCTCTTCCAACTTCCTCTCCAACTTTGCAGACCTGTTCTTCAGCTTCTCAGCCTCCTGTTCCAGCTGTTCGCACTTACGCCTTTCACTCTCCAAACTCGACGTCAGTTTTTCCATCTCCATCTCCATCTCCACCCTCGTCTCTTCCATTCTCTTCTTGGCGTTCAGCAACTCGGCAATGTCTGCATCTTTCCTCCCGACGACCTGCGAAACTTCTTTGTCCCTCTCCGAGCTCAATCTCTCCACGTCCACCAGCCTCCGCTCAACCGATTCCTTCTCAGCTCTCAGGGACGAGATTGCGTTTGACAGCTCCACTTTCTCCTTGGAAAGCTTCCGGACGTGCCTTGTCATGTTGAGGCAAGTCTCGCAGCGCTGAGGAGAAGAAGGCTTTGAACTCTTTGCGTGCAGTCTGTCAAATACCGTCTTCTTCTCCATCTCCTTCAGCTCATGTTCAAGTTGGAAAATCTTGGCTTCCCCGTCCTCCACCTTGCTCCTCATCATCAGGCACTCTGAGCAAACCTTCTCCCTTGAGTTCTTGTCCATGAGGCTGCGGGAAAGTCCTTTCAGCTCTTCCTTGAAGGAGAACACTTCCACCCGGAGGGAATTTCGTTCGGATATCAGCGCACTTTGCTCTCTCGATACCCTGTTGATCAGCGCCTCGCACTTTGCTTCTAGGAAGACCTTCTCACTCTTCAGCTTCTCAATCATCTCGATCGCCTCTCCGAACTTTGCCTTCAGCATCTCATGCTCCTCCCTCATACTCTCACCCGCCTCCTGCCTTGACACCTTCGTCCCGCCATCAAGATCTGAGCTCTTCAACCTCCCTCTCGAACTCCTCATGGAGGGACTGCTGTGTCGAACAGAATGACTGTATGCTTCCTCCTCATTGTTGGTGCTGACATCTTTACTTGACATGCCCACCTGAGTTCTCTCCCTGAACTTGCTTCTCCTTCCGTCTCCTTTCGCTGGTTTGCTGCCCATGCACACCCTGGCAAAATCCAGAGAGCACAGGGCAGAACGTGAATGTCGAGACGAGGACGAGAGAAGGACGAGCGCAGAAACAGATGAGACATGCTGCATGCTGTGACAGAAGTACTTGAAGAAGGATGAAGAGTAACCCAAGGGCCGGGCATCGTCCTCATCGTCCCCAAGAATGTGCTCCAGCGCCTCCTCCGCGTCCCTGAACTTTCTCCTTGCCTTCATCATACCGATCACTCGTGAGACCATGTCAAAGTTACAGAGAGCGGCCCGGGAAGCGTCCTCACGGATCTGAAGCTCCACAAACGTCACGCTGGAGAGGATTTCTCTCGAGGAAGAGCCCGTTGTCTTCTCGAACGTGAGGTGGAGGATCAGATCGTGGGATGTGCTCTCCCTCAAGGAAGCAGCAACCTTCTTCAACAGGGCCCTCACATCCTTCAAGCTTTCGGCTGCTCTGCGTGACAAGACAGTGGAAAACTCCTTAGAGCTGAGAGATGAGTCGATCAGTGATCGCCGGTCGAAGAGGTCGCGACTCTCCATGTGGTCAGCCAGCATGGCCTGCAACCTCACTCTGACTACACTCTTGGCCACCTGACTGCTGTCAACAACTTTGGTGATGAATCTCTCGATGAGGCCCATGTCAACAACGTCGTCGACGGTCCCAACAAGAGCGAAAGTCTTGCCCGCATGCTGGGAGCCTGCGACAACGACGCACGAACTTCTGCCCTCTAGCGCCTCGCTGACTAGGTGACTGCACACTCCCTGAAACACGAGGGCCTGCAAGAAGCCAGTCGGTCACTTCAGTTGCTGGACATGAGAAGCAACAAAGGAGTTCACCTGTGAAGAGTCTGCTGCGTACACGTTGCTGAACTGCATGATCGTCCTCTCGTGGACTGCATGCTTGAGCTGTATGCTGTTCTCAAACGGAAGACACTTCACAAACTCGTCCCCGCGCGATCCCTCCTCCTTCTCCTCCTTCTCCTCCTTCTCCTCCTTCTCCTCTTCCTCCTCTTCCTCCTCGCCATCTTCATCGTCTCTGATCTTCACTGAGACCCTCACGTCTGTCTCTCGCGCTCTTCTCATACCGCCCATGTCATGGAGAAAGGGCTCTGTTTTAACGGACGCAGTCCAGTAACCCCCCATTTCATGCAGCTTAGTGACATGAATAAGGAGGTAGGGGTAGTCACTCCAAGAGTAGTCAATCAACCAAGAATGCGGGCTAACCTCAGAGCGTGAGGTTGTCGGGGAAAATGTTGGTGCCGGGATGCTCAGACTGACGCGGCGGGAGCGCTGGGAGGCCGAGGAAGCAGGAGACGAGGAGGAAGGCAAGGGGACGATGAGACCCATACCTGTGAGATGGAGGCAGGATGGCCTTGCCTTCATCTTGCTAGGAGGCATGACAGCAGTCTCTATGCTCACCACATTTCTGTTCGGGGTGGTGATCCTGCGACAGCAGAGTGAGAGGAGCGACTTGCAGGGGAGGAGAGCCATGGCAGGGGTGAATCAGCATCCTGAGTTCTTGATGAAGCACACAGCTCCCCTCTTGAAGTCTCCTCCTGCCCTTCAGGATCTTCCTCCATGCATGAACGCTTCAGACATCGGGACTTTGCTTCTGATATCTGGGGCCAATGTGTTTGATCCGACGCCGAGAGGGAGGATGGACATCTTGGTAGGAGGAGGGAAAGTCCTTAGAATGTTTGAAGGAGGAGGGTTCGATCCCGCGGAGTTAGAGCGGAAAGGCCTCTTGCGAGTCGTCGATGCTTCTGGTCTGATCGCGACTCCAGGGCTAGTGGACATGCACGTCCACCTGACAGGAGGAGGAGGAGAGGCAGGACCAGCGTCTCGTGTGCCCCAGCCGAGGCTCTCCGAGTTCATCCAAGGAGGACTGACCACGGTCGTCGGGCTCCTCGGGACCGACTCGATCTCGAGATCGCTGGAGTCGTTGTCGATGACGGTGGCAGGGCTGAACTTGCTCCCGATCTCTGCCTTCATGTACACTGGAGCCTACAAGTAGGAGCACCTCCACGTCTCTTGATCTCGCTGACCGGTCGGCAGGACTCTTCCGGAGAGTCCAAACTTGCTTGGCTCGGTCATGAAGGACATAGCGCTGCTGGAGACGGTAGTCGGAGTGAAGGTATCTGCTCTGCCCTCTCAACCAGGCATCGCATCTGATCGCTCAGTGGAGGTTGCGATATCCGACTTCAGAGGGAGTCAACCCACCCTATCGCACATGGTGAACTTGGCGGCGGATGCCAAGGTGAGGGGACCGCCGGGTTTGGTCCACCTGTGCATGTTCTGATGGGATGACTCAGGTCGGGGGGATGCTGGGAGGGAAGTCCGGGATCGTGTACTTGCACATCGGGAGCAATGTAGAGAAGTTAGACATGCTGTGGGACATCGTGAGAGCTGAGACAACGAGCGTCTGTGGACATCACAACCCTTGCCCAGGTCAACATCACCGGTTTACCCAAGACCCAGGTTGTTCCCACGCACGTTGGACGAACTCCAGTGAGCGCTGGGAATCTAGGGAGGCAGGGAGGCAGAAAGTGGAGGAGGGAGGGAGGGAGGGAGGGAGGGAGGGAGGGAGGGAGGGTGGGTGGGTGGGTGGTTGGGTGGAGAGCGTTGTAACGTGAGTCAGGAACTGGCGCGAGCGTCTGCCATGTGGCTGAGAGATGGGGGAATTGTGGACGTGACAGCAAACTCCAAGGCAGCGGATGTTGTCGAGGCGTACATCAACGCCGGGTTGCCTTTGGAGAGAGTCTGTGTTAGCAGTGACGTCTGAACAATCTCTTACCTCCTGTCGATGCTGAACTGAAGGTCTCAGGCCTTTGGATCTCTCCCCAAGTTCGACAGCAACAAGCAGCTCATTGGCTACTCCTACGCCAAACCGACGCGCCTGGTTAACTTCCTGAGAGGTCAGGGCAAGCGCTTCTCCTTCCTCCTCCCTCCTCCCTCCACAACCCATCTCTCTTTCCTCCCCTTCTACATTTCCCTCTCCCTTCTCTTATTCTCATGTCAGAAATGCTCGCCCGAGGTCACAACCTCGCTGAAATTCTCCCACTGGTGACGTACAACCCCTCGGCCACGCTCAAGCTCCCTCGAGGTAAACGTCCCCCTTTGAGGTGCAGCTGAAAACTCGCTGGGAAGGGAAAGGAAGGATAGTGGAGGGAGGAGACGCAGACATAGCTCTGTGGAAACTCAACGACAAGGCAACGGAGGCGAAGGAGAATCTCGTCCTGAAAGGATTGTTTTCAAAGGGCATGACAGCTCTCTCATCTACTTGTGTAGCCACCGACATGTTCGGGAGAATTCGATCTACGTGAAGGAGGAACAAAAAGCTAGCGTAAACGTCTAACAAGAGAACCAAGACTCTCATGTCTTGTTCTGATCGACTTGATCGACCGTCATCCTTCTCCTTCGTTATGTCACTCGCGCTGATAGTCGATGAGACGGACGGTCCCGTCACCCGACGCGATGGCCACCTGCTCAACCTCTCACGTCCACCACGTTTCCCAGCAGCCTCTACCTGACTCTTGGAGGGATGGAAGTCAACGCTGTACACGCCCTGAGCAAGCAGGTCAGGTGAAAGTTGCAACGGAGGAGAAGAAGGGACGGGCAGGAGCAGAGAGCGAGATGAGAAGAAAGCAGTCAACATTTGACTTGAGGGGGACGAGGCGTGTAACGCAAAAGGAAGAAGATGGTTACCTGTTTCATGCCGAGCACAACACCCACTTGCTCCCCACTTTCTCTTTTGTAGAGGCTGCGACCAGATCAGCACTTCCTCCCCCTCTTTCCCAACAACCCCTTCAACCTCTCCTCCTCCTCGCCCTTCACCCTCCCTCTCACCGAGCCTCATTGGCCCCACTGCCACCAGCGATGATGTAAGTAGCCCCGACGTCCTTGCTGAATTGCGTGCCATAGCTGGAGATTCTGCAGTTAGACGACGGTCGCGGATCGAGGAGGACGGGCTTACAGCAAACAAGGATGAGAGGCGTTGGTCCAGTTGTAGTTCTTTAGCAGAGTGCAAGTCCGAAGGTCCCACAACTGATTGAGATTAGCATCAGTAGGATAGGGGCACGTTCGGGCCGTTGCAAGTGCACCTGGAGCTGATTCTCAGGGCGCCAAGATCCGCTGACGATATAGTTGTCGTAGAGATCGATGGAGTCGCCTGTTGCGGTCGTCACGTCCGAGCCGCTTCATGGAGGGTGGCGACCTGTGATGTGCGTGCCGAACACACTCCTGCATGGTACATCCATCCGGATGTCCCACACCTGCTCAATGCGCGATGAGCAAAGATCAGAAAAAGGAGCAAACCATGATCGGAATGAGAGACTGGAATGCTCTCAGATCGAAAGGGGGCCAGGTGCTGACCTGTATTGTGTTGTCCCATCCAGCACTCAGCAGCAGGTTCTCATCATCCGTGCTGCTCAGGGGGTCAAAACTTTCAACTCCCTGCAGCTCTTGTACCTGAACTTGAGCGAGAAGACCCGATTCGAATGGCCAGCACGAGTTCGCCCATAACCGCCAGTCAATGTCGACTGTAACGTCTTGGTCGCCTCGTCATAGATGCGGACCTGCGAGAAGAAGGAAGTCAGAGTCTTACAGCATACTGAGCGATGTCGTCACCTGGTGGTCTTGCCCGGCTGTGGCGAACTTGAGCCCATCAGCTCGGTAGTCGAGGGCATAACACTGCAAGATGTTCACGTTCGGCTGCGGGACAAGAGTGGAAGTTGAACCTGATTAGGATCCTCGTTGATGGTGTGCAAACATTTCATTGATGTCATGTGCCAGTGCCTGGATTGAACGCAGTCTCAGGAAGAGGAAGGAGAGGACGTGAAGGTGGTGCGTCAGAGGCAAGTAGAGCAAGCGATAGACACTGACTTGACTAGCCCGTTTGCGTTCACTGAAAGAAGGACGTTCTTGGTCTTAGAAGAGTTCTGACATAAAACTCCGTCAGTCTCGAGACCTTTCAAGGGAAAATCTTCGATATCACTGTGTTTGGACGGAAGCGAACGCAACAGGTAGGAGCTCCGTCAAATCCTTGTTGACCGGGAAGGAGGTATACCTTTCAAAAATCGTTCGGATAAATGGACAATTGCTGTTATTCAATCTTCACCTTGTTGCCATTCACTGTCGAGTAAATGTCAATCTCGCCGTTCCCACGGGAAGCAGCGATGAACTGAAACTGGTGGTCAACGGATTCAATCCTATAGCTGGCATATCCCACCTGTCCATCGGGGGAGTATCTGACACAGAACACTGCGAAGTATTCGTCAGAGATCCAGCAGCCTTTACGTCTGAGCATCTCAACAAACCTTCATGGCCCGTGGCAGACTTTTGACTGCTCGATACATCATGAACTTCTTGCTGAACAACCTGAGGACGTAAAACGTCTCAGTTCCGCACCTTACCCTCACCATGGAACGAGTCACAACCTGCTCTCCGAGAACAAGAGTCGGGCTGAAGATCTTGCTCATGAATCCTTTCTGTTGAGGCTGAGACATGGAACCTTAGGGACTGTCAGGAAGAATGAAGGGCGGCAGGATTGGAAGTACTTATATCCATGCTACCATCTCCTGGTTGCGACATCTCCAAAACAGCTGGTCGATCTCCTGCAGTTAGGTATGAGGAAGAGGAGGATAGTCTATCACTACAGTCCCTCACTTCCTCCATCCTCCCCTTCCTCTGCTCTTATCCCGCAAGCGTTGCAACCATCTTTTTCCAACCACACAAGGATCCTCCCTCCCCCCGTCTCCCTCTAACCCCCTCCTCCTTCTCAGCTCTCTCCTTCCAACCTCTGCTCGTCTCCCCTTCCTCTCTCCTCCTCTCTCCTCCTCTCTTACCGTTGGCTCTCAGATCGTCGGCGACATTGCGGCTGCCATGTCTGGAGGGAAGCGCTTTATCCAAGTTAACCACCAATTCCGGCAGACCAGATATTTTGCGAACATCTTCCTGTCATGCAGCCTGTCATGGCGAAGACCGCCATGGTGGGGAAGGGGATGAGCGACATGAGGAGAGTGGTCGTTATGCTGCTCTCATGTCTGGTGATGGTGGGAGAAGGAGCGATACAGGCAGACCTCCGCTCCTCCTCCTGCTCTTGTTCCTCTCCATTCTCTGCTTCATCCCGCTCCTCTCCACCGTCCTCTCCTTCTGTGTGCTGGTATCGAGCGCCTGACAACATCGTCCTTTCCTTGTCTCTGCGCGGAGGAGCGGATTCCGACGAGTTGGACGACTCTACAGAAGCCAAGCTGTCTCAGTTGAGGCAGCAGCGGATGATGGAGTACATGCAAGAGGCGGATAAGCGGGAAACTGGAGAGGCTGAAAAGGAGGAAGAGATTTCTCAGAAAATCGTCGAAGATCTGCAGCGAGAGCAGAGAGGTTTCGAGCTTGGTTGATGTGACATGCTGTCAGTCACGTTTCCTGCTAGCACTGGAGAAGATGCGAGGTAACCTTGCCAAGCTCCTGGCTCAGGAGAACGAGAATTCACTGGTCTTGTCGGTGAGAAGGAGTTCCGCAGTGTTCTGCCAACCTCTGTCTGACAACAAGCAGGAGCTGAAGCTTGTGCCGGATGGGAGGAACATCTACAAGAGCGTCGGCCCCCTTCTCTTCCTTCAGGCGACAACTATAGACCGGACACCCATCATGACTGACACCCCCCACAGGAACACGAGTCATCGGTCACAACCGTGAAGAAGAGGCTGAGCCTGATCAAGTCGCAGAGGTGAAACACTCTCCTCTCCTCCTTCCCGGTGTGCGCGTGACGGGAGGTTCAACAGCAAACAGCTGCAGAGCAGGATCAAAGAGGCGGAGACGTCGTTGCAGAAGAGCTACGAGAAATTCAAGGGCAGGGTGCAGCAGCAGGATGAAGAATGAGGGGAGGGAGGACGAAGTTCAAACAGACTTGTCCATCTGCTGAGGCCTTGCTGATCCTCCAGGCCTTCAGGCGGGCGGGTCCCCGGCCTTCTTCTCCTCCCATGAAGTGTTGAGAGCGTCCTGCAGAGTGCGGTTATCAGCTCGGAGGACAGGAGGGAGCACAAGAGAGGAGGAGGAAGAGGGAGCTAGAGGAGGCAGAAGGAGGGCAGCATCTGGAGACCTTGGCGGCAACGACCACAGACTTGAGGGTGAGATATCCCTGGCTCCGAGACAAGTTTATCTCGCTGAGCTCCTGGTGGCGTTGGAGATCAATGCCCCCTATCTGCACAAGGAAGCAAGGAACCTTGGTCAGGAGCTCAATCTGCCGCTGCTGCTCTCTCGATCGCTCCAGCGAGTCTTGAAGGGCCTGCTGTGTCAAGTCAGAGGGGAGGAGGGGAGGGGAGAGTGGGCCGCTCCTGTTCGTATCTCCTCCTCTCCGCCGCTCCCTCCTCCACCAGCGCGTGAAGGTCCTGGATGGTCTGATCGAGCTGCGAATTCTCCTCCTGGAGCTCCTGGTGGCAGGTGAGGAGGAGGGACGGGTTGACGCCTGGACCTTCTTCTTGGTTTTCAGCTCGTCGATCCTACTCTCCCTGATGACAGAGGCAGCGCTCAGGAACAGGACGGTACAAGTTGTCTGAGTACAAGAAGATATAGTCTTCGAGCATATGATGTGACATAATCCATTGCTCCTCCGACAAGGCTGCAAGTTCCCTCGCGAGCTCCTCGACATCTCTGCTCCATCCCTTTCACGCTCGAGGATCCGAGAAATCAAACAACACCTGAGCAGGCGTCCCTTCTCCGCCTCACGCGCTTCCACATCCTGCATGCCCATCCTATTTGAGACCCAACTACTCTCTCACCAAGCTGCGTCCTCCTCTCGCGCCCCCCTGCCCCTCTTCTCCTATTCCTCCTCCACCTTCTCCTCCTCCCCCTGCCCTTCCTCTTTCTCCCCTCATTATCCTTCTTCAGTCCCCTCTCCCTCCTCTCTCCTTCGTGATCTCCTCTTTCCCACCTGCTCCTCTGCCTTGGCCATTTTCTTGATCCAATTCTGCCGCCATCCCGTCAGCCCCTCAGCCCGTCTCTCCTTCCTTGCTCCACCTCTCCGCATGACTTGAGGTGGCTGGACAACTTCGTCAGCCACTCCTCCCCCGTCTGATTCTCGATCTCCTCCTCCTTGAGGAAGGAAAGGGTTTCTATCCCCTCCACCTCCCCGAGCACGAAGATGACGGCTTTCAGCAGCTCCCCTGTTGCGTTGGAGATCCATCCTGATGGAGTTGACAAGGGTCATGAATGAAAAGGGGGACAAGCGGGAGTGAAGGACCTTGATCGCTTGCGTCGTAGTTGATCTGCCAAGAAGTCAGTCTACATTGTCATCAGCATGATGGTCATCACGGTGAGGAGGCGAAGGAGGAGAAGAACGTGGTGGTGGTGGTGGTGGTGGTGAGGGAGGGAGGGAGGAAGAGGAGGTAGATGTTGAGGTGGAGAAAGAGGAGGAGATGGTGTTGGAAGAGGTGGGAGTTTAAGGAGGAAGATGATGACGAAGGAAGAGGAGAGGTCAAGGACTAGCGATCCTCTCACTTTCGGAAGAGGCGGTAAGGCAGAAGCTTTTGGAGATTCTTTCGGCGGAGGAGATGAGACTTTCTTGTTTTTCTGATGGAGAGGAAATTTAGAAGCTCTCAGACAAGAACGACCATTGACCTCCAGCTGTTTGACTTGTTCTCTGAGATGTTGCAGCTCCTCGCCTTTGATTGATCGTCATCATCATCATCATCAACAACAACAACATCATCGTCATCATCATCGTCGTCGTCGTCATCATCATCATCATCATCGTCATCATCAGGAGCCTTCTTACTCAGTGATACAGTTTGTGAAACTCTGGTTTCCCAGTCTTCAAACCATTCTTTCGTCTGATCCAGCATGTCAAACCATCAAGTCGCTGCGACCAGGGACAAACTCACTCCCCGCAGGGTCGTCAAGCTGTAAAAGCTCATGCTCTCAGCCGCTGAGTCTTTAGTGAGCGACAAGCTTCGATGCCCGACAAGCTCTACCGCACGACAGATCCCGTCGGGCGAATCGAAGAGAGACGGGAGAGCCAGCTGGTCCATTCAGCAAGTCCTGGAAGGAGGAACGTGAGGAGGACAAAGAAAGATTGACATCAAGGAGATGAAGACTGAGATGAGGAAAACATGAAGATGTTGGAAGAACGAAGATGAAGATGGAGAGAGAGGAGGAGAAGATGTGTCAACTTGAACGTCGTCGGTGCCTGAGGGGTCGACGTCGACGTTGTTGATGGCTAAGAAAGCTCTTGCGTGACTTTTGTCCGACCACCATCAACTCAAGACTACCAATCAACATGTCTCCGATCTTTTAGTCGACAAGTCAGGACACAAACGACTGTTCTTTTCCCTCACCTCAACCCGCCCACTCTTCTGCAGTCCGCAACCTGTCGGACAACTTCACCTTCTAGCAAAAGAACGAGATTGCAGTGCCGTGATAGATGTGGCTGACGAAGAAGCCAGGAAGAGGATGGTCCTGCAGATAGTGTAGACATCACGACAGCAAGATGTCGGCAACATCTCAACACTACTCTCTTCTCCATTCTTGCGCCGATACCCATGATCTGGTTCTGATCTACATTCCCGCAGTAGTTGTCCGATGACTGCGAAACAAACTCAGTGAGACTAAATGTCAGCCTGAAGGCATACGGGAATTGACAGTTTGAGGGTTTTCTGCTTCTTTACTTCCGGCTTGTGCAGGGCTGGAGCAGGATCCGCTGGTGGAGGATCAGCAGACGCTGAAGACTTTGACGATCTTGTGGACTTGGATGTAGGCTTTGAAACGTTGGCATGCTACGTGAAACAATCAAGGTAAGAATAAAAAGCCATGCAAGAACAACATTCTTGCTCGATCGTTGTTTGTTGTGCTTGTCGATCAATGATTTTCGATAGTTGTCATCAAACGAGAGGAGGTAGGATGCTCGCGGGATGATCTTGTACTCTTTCTCTGCCATTGCAGCAGATCATCTCAGCTATGTCACAAGTACGACAAGTCATAGTGTCTCAGACCTGACTCAGATTGGCGAAAAGAACCTTTATCTGCTTCCGCCTCTTTATGCTTCTGATGACTTGTCTTACCCTTCTTGCCTTTGCTGGATTCTGGTGCCAGAATCTCCTTACAAGGTGGAGATGAGGGGCGTGAAGAGCGAGGAGGAGGAGAGGGTAGAGGAGGAGGAGTAGGTGGAGGAGGAGAAGTGGGTGGAGGAGGAGAAGTGGAAGGGGGAGGAGAAGTGGAAGGAGGAGGAGAGGAAGAGGGTGGTGGAGAAGAGGGTGGCAGAGAGGAGGGAAATCGGATAGGAGAATTTTTCATGTCTTGTTCAGATTGTTGTGTGATGTTTTCGTTTGCTTCTTGTTTTCCACTGTCACTGACATTTGTTGTGGCATCCTGTACTCTCTGATCGCTAGAGTTGCCATCCATAGAATTTTCCGAGTGAGGGATGCTTGAGATGTTCTGCAGGTCATTCAGAGTATCATCCTCCTCCTGACTAGAGTTCGATCTGTCTTGTTCCTGCGTGTTCGACAGACTGCTGATGTCCGTATTTCCTTGCAACATCAGGTGCGGGCTCGACCTCTGCATTTTACAGCATTCACGTCACAACCCGATCATGTTGGAGACGGGAAAACAATCTCCTCTCACCTCCTCCAACGAGTCCAACGAGTCTTCCAACTCTGGATCTGGGCTGATACAAGACAATCACAAAAATGACATCCTTGAAGAGCAAATTCCTCACAAGATTGGCAGAGGGATGTCACTGCTCAAACTCGCTCCCGGCACTTCCTGTACGACCCACTCTGTCGACCTCTGGGAGGCGTTTGGATTGCCGTTGTTCCTCAGTGCAAGAATTTCTCGTAGGTGCCTGGCGGTCCTGGCGGACACGTTGTTTTGCGCCACGTCGATCTCTCTCACGAAGGGGTTGTTCAAGAGCGCGGAGGTGAAGCTCCTGCCCCCCACGTCCGTCATCTCGTTGTCACTGACGTTGAGGCTCAGCAGCCGCTGGTTCCTCTCCAACGCCAACCCGAGCTGCGTCGCACCCTCGTCCTTGATCTGCCCGGGATGACGTCAGCGGAGGTCAGCAGCCCCTCCCGCTCACCTTGTTCTTCCCCAGGTTGACGATCTCCAGCTTCGACGCGTTGAGGATGCGGGCGAGCCGACCGGCCCCGTCGGGCCCGATCTCGTTGTTCCAGAGGTTGAGGTGCTTCAGCGGGCTCCTGCTCGTGCTGATCCAGTCGCAGAGCGTTCCCATTCCCCGGTCGCGGATCTCGTTGCTTCTTAGCTCCAACCTCTGCAGGTGGTGGAGGGGGCGAAGCTCTTGAAACCGATGGGTCACCATGACAACCCCCTCATCCCTCAGCGCCATGTTGTTTAGCCGCAGGTTGCTCCTGCCCGACCACCTGCCCAGCAGGCTGGACAGCCTGTCGTACTTGGCGCGCTTGTCTTCCTCGGGAGAGTCCCATGGCACCGAAATCATGTCGGAGCAGCTGCTGAAGGATATGAGCAAAGAGAAGTGAGATGTGAGAAGAGCAGGCGCAAAGGGAGAAAAAGTCAGAGTGGAGGAGGGAAGACGAGGACGAGGACGAGGACGAGGACGAGGACGAGGACGAGGACGAGGACGAGGACGAGGACGAGGTCGAGGACGAGGTCGAGGACGAGGACGAGGTCGAGGACGAGGACGAGGACGAGGACGAGGACGAGGACGAGGACGAGGACGAGGAGGAAGAAAAGGATCTCTTCAGCACAAGAACGCGCTCACATGAAATTTTCGAACTTGCGTTTTTTTTTGTTGACTAGTCTTGTCAGAAAGAATCGGAACAAAGTAGGGCTGGAGTAAAAAAACTCTGCAACGGAAGAGCGGGGCTGAGGGAGCAGGGAGGGAGCGGGGAGGGAGAGGGGAGAGGCAGGAGGAAGAGGAAGCGAGAGGAAGGAGAAACGAGCAGGAGACATGAGGCGGAAGAGGTAGTCGCCCGCTAGCTATCGTCTCTTCGCCAACAGAATTCCACAAGCATGATCGGCACGTCCGAACAGGAAGCCCGGCTCAGCATGAAGAGCTTGGAACGGGATCTCATCAGCCTGACAGCCAAGAACGAGGATCTCCGGGAGAGGATCCGGAGTCTGTCTAGCATACGGCGACCAGAAGCCCCTGCTGCTCCTTCTTCCTCCGTCAGGGAGCAGCAGAACGATCTGCCATGGAAGCTTCAAGCCAGGTTCAGTTCTGTGCTCAAGGAGCTCTACGAGTGCTCGGGGGACTGCCAGCGGAGCAAGGAGCTTGAGAACGAGCTGCAGATCGCCCTTGGCATTGACAAGGTGCTCGCAGTGGATGGAAAGGAGTCGTACGAGGAGTACGAGGTCAGGGTTGCGAGACAGTGGGAGGTCGCACAGAAGATGATCAGCCTGTCAGACCTTGGGATCCTGCGGGTCATAGCAGAGTGCATCCCAGGAGGAGGAGCTGAAGATCCTCTTGCTGGGCTGCAAGGCATGACGGCAAGTACTCGTGCGGAGCTGTGCCATGGGATGTTGGCAGCGAAGCTTGCGGAAAGCCTGGAGAAGGTTTCGGCTCCCCGCGGGAAGGGAGGAGAGTTTGTTGAGCTGCCTTGCAACAGCAAGTTCTCCCTCAACGAGTCAGCTCCTTCGGGTCACAGCAGTGAGGCTGTCTACGGGAAGCTCGAGGAGTTCCATGGCGGACTGATCGATCGCATCGGTCTGCCGCATGTGAACCTGTACAAGGGCCTCGAGGACGACCACTGCGGAGGGAAAGATGCCAGGTACCAGTTCACCACGGGCAACTACAAGATCCAGACCACGACCCTGGACGAGTGGAAGGCTTTGACCGACCCTGAGGTGAGAAGAAAACTGTCACAGGGCCCGAGGGAGATCCGAGACGTTGAAGAGCTCCTTCGCCATCCCCTGGCTGTCAAGGCTCAGCTGCTCAGGGAGGAAATTCTTGCCTTGCAGCTCTACACAGGTGACAGGCACGGAGTCTGACGAGGCACTGAAGTTCTCACTCTTTCCACAGGCCCCATGTACTACAAGTACAACGCTGTTCTTCGGAATCCGAGCAGCTCAAACAACAAGTTCGCCACTACCATTCACTGCATTGTCAGCGGGCTCGTCAAGTTGTCTCGGTTCACACCCCTGACAGAAAATCGGCGAGTGCTCAGAGGGTTGAAGGGGCTCAGGTTGCCCGAGAACTTCCTGAAAGAGGACGAGTATGGAGTATCGGGAGGGGTCGAGTATGGGCTCTTGAGCACGACCACAGACATCATGACGGCTATCCAGTATGCTGGGGATGGGGATCCTATCATCTTCGAGATCAACTGTGGGGCCATTGACCGTGGCGCAAGCTTGGAGTTCCTGTCTCAGTATCCCGGAGAGAAGGAGATCTTGTATCCTCCGCTGTCATACCTGGAGGTGATCAAGCAGCCGCGCTACACAGAGGTGCAGGGGAGGCGAGTGACGGTGCTGGAGCTGAAGATCAACTCGAACATGACCAGCATGAAGATCGAAGACTTTGTCGGGAAGCGAAAGCAACTTTACACAGCGCTGATGGCGAACATAGCCAAAGAGGTCGAAAGAGATCTGAGGGAGTGGAAGCCAAGGATCAACGAGCGCTTGAAGAGCGCGCCATATGATTTCATGTACATGACTTACAAGAGCCTCAAGAAGTCAATCACCTCTGAATGTAGAAAGATCCTCAAGAAATGGATGGCCCAGACGGCTGAATGGTACAACGAGGAGAACAACTACAAGGAGGCGATAGAGGAGGCCATGATGACAAAGGAGATGGCAATGAATAAGATGAGGTACTGGATCGAAGATACCACGGGGGACTGCCAGTGTGCACCCCTCATCTCAGAGAAAATCAAGTCTGTGTACTGGATGACGATGGCGGACTTGCACAACAGACTGAGCAGCAAAGCCTTGAAAGAGGAGGAGCGACTGGAGCTTAGCAAGCGCTTGTGTGAGATGCACGGCACCTCGATCACCAGTGGAGAAAGCAAGGGCGAGCCTCCCATAGTCCTGGCGGTCCTCCGAGGGCAGAGAGAGTTGATACCTCTGCTCAGGGCCGCAGGATGCGACATGAACGCCCGGTTGGCTGATGGACGGACAGCATTGCACCTAGGGGCCATGCTGGGCATGCAAGGATGCGTCAAGGACCTGGTCGAGGCAGGAGCTAATTGCATGATAAGCGATAAGCTCGGCAGGACCTGCGCCCACTTCGCGAGCTCAGGGGGCAAACTAGAGATGCTACAGCACCTGCAGGGCGTGTGCGAGGAAGGGCTCCTACTAGTGGAGGATAAGCAGAAGCAGACATGTGCGCACGAGGCAAGTAAAACGGGGCAGGTGGAGGTTCTGAGGTACTTGAACGACACATGTGGACAAGAGCTCCTGCTCAGGAAGGACTTTGAAGGGATGGCTTGTACAAACCTTGCATGCTATTATGGCCATCTAGATGTGATCAAGTACTTCAAGGATACCTTTGGTCAAGAGGCACTCCTGAACGTCAATAATGAAGATGAGACCTGTGCAGTGACTGCTTGCTCAAGGGGATATTTGGTACTGGTGAGGTATCTATATGAGACGTGCGGACTGGAATTCATAAAGAGGAAAAGCCAGCGGGGGCTGACTTGTGCGCATGTTGCGAGTTCCGGCGGGCACCTTGAGGTGTTGGAGTACTTAGAGGAGATCTGTGGACGAGAGTTCTTCTTCGAGCGAGACAATGAGGGGAATAATTGTGGGTTGTATACGACAAAACAGAGTGTCCATGATTTCTTCGACAAGGTATGTGGCACAGACTTTAACAACGTTCGAATTGTAAATTCTTGATGCAATGAAATCTAGACATCAATGATTCAAAGAGTGAGGGTATAGCAGAGTCGAAAGGAGATGCGTGGGAGAGGATCAATAAGATTCTTTCCACAGCACTCCAGATATGTCAGACAAATCGACAGAGATATTCTTGTTGTTTTACAAGCTTCTAGATTAGAAACTATTGTCACACGTATACTGCTGTTGACAGCGGGTAAGCAGTTCCATCCCCTCGGGCCCGCCATGAGTCACAAAGATGCTCATCAATCATCTTGTGGAGATGCACATCAAGATCGTCGATGTCGGAATCCGAAAGGAGCTCGCATGTTTCGGTCAGACCGTCTTCCAACTGAACATGACTCAGGTCCCTCCCGTCTGCGATCGGCCATGACATCTCGTCATAAATCGAGTGTTCATCCAAATCGACAAGATCGATGTTCGCAGTATCATTCCTCTTGCTCTCGCAGTATTCCTTCTTGTGCGTTACATGTGAAACGCATTCTTCAGCCAGAAACAAGCTTGCAATGAGCTCTCGCTCATTAAGATCGTGGAAGTTTATGTCAGGTTCGGACCATCCGATCTCTGATTGCTTTTCTCGCGGGAGATCACGGTTGTGAGGTTTCTCTGCATGATGAACATCTTCTTGTAGGCTGAATATGCTTCGCTCGACAAAGGTAGGATCATTCCAGGCTTGACCTGGCCACATATCCTTCGCAGTCTGCTCCATCCTCACCGGAGGACCCTCGCCCCGGTCATCCGACTCGTCATTGCAGGTAACGATAGGTCGAGTTGTTGGCTCGAGATCAGAGATGGTAGGTTCTGGTTGACACGCTGGAGAATGAAGAGATGCGACATGCGGTCTGATTGAAACCATCCGGGATCTGTCGCTCGAATCGCTTGATTGTTTCGAACACGTTTCTGTGTCACCATCCGAAGTTAACGATGTATCTTGTATTTGTAATAGATGAGCATCATGTTGACAGTTCTCAGATGTCCAGTAAGAATGAACTACTTGCTCGTTGTCTTTCGTGTCTGGAGTGACGATTGGATCCCAAATCTTGTCGGGGAGCATAAATCGCGTACCTCCCATGGAATCTGGTAAAACCAACAAGGCAGCGTCTTTGTCCTTTCCGCTCTCATGGATGGATGAGTCGTCCTTGCCTGACTTCGCCTTGCGACTGTGGAACTTCGGCCAAAGACAATTCCACATACCTTGAACTGTTGTAGTTCTCTTTAGATGGACAATACAGGACCAGCACTTTAAGTTGCTACGACGAAGAAACTTCTGTCTCTCTCCTCCCCGATTCTTCGTACAGTCTTTCTCCTCCTCCCTCTCTCTTCACTTCCTTCCTGTTCGTCTACTTACTTCCGCACTATTCCTCTCACTCCCGCATGGATTGACAAGAGGCAAGGCCGCACCTTTGGGTCACCCCACCCCACCCCACCCCCACCCCCACCCCCACCCCTTCTGACCCCTACCGATCTTGTTTTACTTTCAGCGAAAGATACCCCTGTACCTGACCAGAAGAGGCCAGCTCAGCACCAACACGGTACCGACCCCTACCCCATGAAATCTCCGACATGTACCCGGCCGAAAAAGAAATTTGCTACTCATCGTCCCGAGTCCGAGGTTTACCACCCCTACATTTCCGCAAAATAGCACCCGTTATGATGACCCCTTCCCCCCTGTGACCCCACCGATTCCCGGCATTTCCGCACGATACAGTGACCCCTCCCGCTCCCCAAGAAAGATTTTGAAACTTATATCAAACTCCATTCAAATATTTAAATTATTGAACAGACAATTCCCGTAATACGAAAAGTCAAGATGACCCTACATACTTGAATTAACTTTGAGTAAAAGCAGTACCGCCACCCCAGAGTCACAAGTTTGGTAACCGGCCCGGTGAAGTTTCGGCGTGCAAAAGTCATCCGGGTGGCTCCAGACCCGGCGCCTGACAATCATGGGCCCGGGGGCCTAGGACTCCAGTGACTGTGACTTTGAGTAAACCGTGACTAACTACTGATTGAAGATTTGTTCCTTCTGCAGAACTTCCCCTTACGCCCGCAATGCTGACCGTCAGCATGCTCAGGACCTCGAAGCATCGCGTGCCCGCACCCCCCTCACATCCTCCTCCTCCTCCTCCTCCTTCCCCCTTATCACCATCCTCCTCCTCCTTCCCCCTTATCATCCTCCTATTCTTCCTTCTGCTCTCTCCTCTTGCCTCCAGCCTGCTATCGCTGCTCTTGATCCCATAGCCTTCCCTCTATTCCCCAATTCCCCTAGTTTCCGCTCCTGCCGCGTCCTTCTTGTTCTACTTTATGACATGCAACCTTTTTCGTTTCCCTGTTTCGACTGCATTTGAACCTGCATAATCCACTTGTCTCCCTCCCCTTCCTGCGGCATGCAGAATTGTAGTGTTTCCTCACACGACTCTGTTTTGATTGAGATCGTCTCTTCAACGTCTTCACCGTGATCTTGGACTCGATAACGAAAACTTTTGATACTCAACTCCTGACAGCTCTGCCCCGACAGGTCTGCAGCATTCTACGTTGCTATCAGAGGTCTTCGAGATTCTCCACTATGGCCGACAACTCATTGAATCCTAAGCTGACTCCGCTCAAGTGGATCCTTGGGTCATGGAAAGGGGATGGGGAGGGAGGGTATCCTGGATCGAAAGATAAAGACCCCCTCCACTTCCTCTACACCGAGATGTTGACATTCAGCGCTCCCAACTCTGCCAAGCCCGTCATCGCTTACGATCAGAAAACGATCAGTCGGGACGGGACCAAGAAAATGCACGCGGAGTGCGGGTTCTACAGGGTGACAGGAGACGATGGCCAGATCGAAGCGAACATCGCCCAGTCCACCGGGATTGCTGAAGTACAGAAGGGAAGCGTGAAGGACGACGGCAAAACTTTGCTGCTGGAGAGCACTGTGGTGGCGAATGCTGAGAAGGTCAAGGCAATTCACAGGTCGCTCAAGTATGATGCTGCGAATGACCAGTTGGTCATCTTGACCAGCATGGAGGCGTCAGGACATCCGATGACGCAGCATCTCTCAACGGTCCTGAAGCGAGTCTCTTGATGGCCCTGACAACTTGGCGAGTACTAATAAAGGCGATGAGACATGGTGGGAATCTCTCTGTGGATGAAGAATATAACAGTTCTGGTCAGCACAGGGATGAACCATTCATTCAATACACAACTAGAATAATACACGACCAGGGAGGAATTCGAATGTCCCTGTCTACTTACATACGATTGTGTCTTCTACCAAAAGTCAAATCTTCACTCCAATGCGGGAACTTCGGAAGCGACCATATCTGGGTCGGGGAATTGGCATTTATGGTTGAATCTGATCTCGCAAAGAAGAACTCTCAGCCTGCTCCTTCTTTGTCTTCCTGAGAACTTTGAGTGTCAAAACATTCCAAACTGTTGGCAAAGATGTTCGACCGCTTGTTGGGCTGTTTGGCTTGCAGACCATTGCGAATCTCTTGTTTCATCTCTTCAAGTTGTTCCTACAACAAGATCAGACAAAAGGACTCGTCATCAACAGGTGCAAAGACCTCAGGGATTTCGAGATCTTCAACCTTAATCAAACTGGCGTGAAGCAGAAGTCAACTCCATTGATTCAACACAAAGCAAACAGCCCCGATAGCTCTGCTGTACCTTTGAGGACGATTGTGATAGCGGCTACCAAGACAGGCTCCTGCCTTTGGAAGAATTCTCTCTATTGAAGGAGGAAGCATGAGCCCAAACTGATCGACAGACAAAGATCTTTCAACAACCTTTGATAATCTTTTCAACCCTGTCCTCGTGCACTTCGTCTTTATGAGTTCGCTGGCAATGAAGGTCATAAACACGGCATATTGTTCATATCCTCCCTCACCTCCCAATGTAATCTGCACTGCCGCGGAGTCCTGCCCGGAAAAGACTGCAAAACGATTCCAACATCAGAAACTAGACCTGCCCCCCTTGACAATCACTACAGTGGCTATCTGTGCCCATCTGAGAACAGGTATCAGCCAGCGAGACAAGCAGAGCATGAAGGACAGACCTTCCAACTCCATACTCCTTGACCAAGTCTTCGAGCTGATCAGACTCAAGTCACCATGCCGTCCGAGGCACACATGGTACAGTCAACACACCATTGCATGCTCCTCTGCCTTCCACGGGCGAGCTTGCTGTCACGGGAATGAACCGATGAGATAGGAGGGGCAGACAGACAGACCTGACGACGATAAGGATGCTTCTGGATCCAGTGATCCCTGACCTGGTCAGCCCTCCTGCTCTCACCGATCTCCATCAGCCCTCCACCTGGGATCCTCCTCTCGACTTCACCTCCCTGGAACCAACTTGGCGATTTCGATCCACGGCATGCTCTTGGAGAGCTCTCGAGGGTCGCGAAGTTCCCCGTCCTCGTCCCTGGAGGACGCCCAGGGCGCAAGAGACTTAACTGCTTGCTGCAGAACTTCGTCTTCCTCTGCTTGTAAGTCAGGAGCAGGCGGCGCTCGTCGGATCCGATGCAACCTGGGGACCAGGGACCTTTCTTCAGGTCGGGGTTGATCCGCTTCCACCGCTGCAGGCACTGCTGTTCGTTCCTGTTGCATCCTCGCTCCTGCTCATCGGGTTGGAGGTGAACGAGGAAAGACTACCTTCCTCCCTAGTCACCTGGATGTATCTTGCAACTCCTACCCAATCATTCTCCGCAATGGTTTTCATGGCCTGCGGGAAGCCTCAAGGCAAGTCACAATGGGGGGAGCCAAAGTCCAATACCATCACGAGAACTTCGTCTTCTTCTTTCGTCCAGTTTCCCGTCCTCACGAGGTTCCCATTGTGCACCCGTTGATAGTAGGTGAAGAGATCGACAGGAGGTCGATAGACTTGAAGCTTCTCCTCCATCTTTCGTCCTATCTCGGCCCATGACAGCCCAGATTTTACTGAGGAAACAAGGAGCTTCTCCTGCTCCTTGCTCCACTCCTTCCTTGTTATCTTCGGATCATCGACATTCGTAAATTGTACAAAACTTTCCTCACTCCCCCGTTTGAGCTTCCTCCACATGATCTTCCCTACCTCTTCCCACAACTTGGGATCTTGGAGCACTTTCCTGCACGGTTCAGACAAGAGAACTTCATGCTTCCTCGCTGATAGCAGCTGGTCCCCCTGTCCTTGCAAGAACAGCATCTTCGTGCAGCAGTTCGCAACCTCATTGACCAGCACTCTTCGTTCAGACAGTCGCCACCCTGCGACGCTGTGTTCAACCGGGGTGATGGCTTTGTCAGGGTGACGATCTAGAAGGTTGATCCCAAAGAAGGACTCGCTGTCATCCTTCCTCGCCGCCAACTCATGCCGGCCCTCTCGCCACCGACCCCTCCTGAACTTCTCTACCTTCCTGCCGTCGATGATCCTCATGAGGTCCTCTCGCTGAGCCTGCATGTCCTTCCACTTGTCTCGGTTCCTCTCCTTCATCTTTTCGATGTCTTTCAGCATGTCGAGGATGGTGCCATGCAGCGCTCTGTTCTTCTCCAGCGTCTCTTTCCTCAGCCTCTCCCTGCCTTCACTGCTTCCCCCCTGTGCTCCTGCCGCTCCCTCGTTGCGCTCCAGTAGGTGATGCTCTTGGTTGCTCTGAGCCCATTGCAACAACGATGGCAGGACTTCCCCACCTCCCTCCTCCTCCTCCTCCCCAGAGTCATCACAGGAGTCGAGAAACTCGTCCATGTCATCCTCCTCCTCCATGCCATCCGCCTCATCGGCCCACAACCCCTGCATGCTGCCCTGCTGCAAGAGAAGAGGCGGTACCCCTCGAGCTTTTCCTGCAGGGAAGGGCGGGAGGAGGAGTGGGGCAGCGGGCGCAGGCGAAGATTGGGGGCGGATGCTGGGGCGGATGGGGGAGGGGATGGAAGGGAAGGGAAGGGGATATTTTGCAAGGAGTGGAATCGGGGGGAAACGGGGCGGGCAGGGAAGAAGGGCCTGCGGTTTTGGGGCGCAATGGTACGAGTGCGGTAGGGTGAGCATGCGCAGGACTAGCGCATGTCCCTCCTTCTCCTCCTCCTCCTCCTCCTCAGTCTCGATGTTAGGATGCTGTGCTCCTGCCCAACCATGACCTGCTCTCCCGCCTGTTCGGTTCCATTGAGGATCCGAGGAGGATGTGCGGACGGGAACATGCCACAGCCGTCGGCCATGCAGCAAGCGAGCGGAGGGGAGGGAGCAGGAGCATGCGTGAGGCGGGACAGGAGCGAGCAGCCCGACGATCCCTTGCTGAAGCTCGCCAACTCCTCCCTTCCGCGATCCCGACTGAAGCGACTGAGCATAAAGACCCTGGTCGCTATCCTGAGGCTGAGATCAAACACAACTCTAGGTAGCTAGTGCAGCTGATCGCCATGTTCCCCTTACACGTGGTCGTTAAGGACAAGAGGAGCTAGCAGACAAGGATGGGATCATCGAGAGGTACTGCTTGTGCCTTGCATCTCACCCTACTCCCTGAGCTCCTGCAAGGTTGCTGGAGCTGAAAGCTTCTCCGAAGAAACCAGGGAAGCCGAGGAACGGGGCGAGGAAGGAGCCAGAAGTTGCGGAGGGCGGCGACAGGAGAGCCTGTCAAGATCCTCCCGCATCGAACGCGATGGCGAAGGCGCTGGAGGGGATGCGCAGTCAGATACTGTCGGTGGTGCAGCAGAGGATGTGGCTAGAGGCGAGCTTGAAGGTGAGGAGGAGGAGGAGGAGGAGGAGGAGGAGGAGGAGGAGGAGGAGGAGGAGGAGGAGGGATGCAGCGTGTGATGGAGATCTCTTTAGGCTCAACGGACTCTGGAGGACTCGCTGCTGAAGACTTACAAGGAGATGGCTGGCGAGCCGTTCGAGGTGCCATTGAGCCACAACCTAGTCGGAGAGCCGGAGGAAGCGATTGGCCTGAAGGGCACAAACTCCTCGTGGTTGAAGATGACGGAAATGTTGTGATACTTACGATGTGCGCGCGCCTGATGTGAAGACTTCAGGGCTGCGGGCGAGACATCAGCTTCACCCAGGGCGCCTGCTAGGGCAAGGGCTGCTGCCATGTCAACTGCCCCTAACGAGGGCGCTGCGAGCCTGGTCTGCGCAAGTGGGGTGCCGTATGAAACGTCGGAGCCTCAGGTGAAGCGGCTGAGAGCCGCTGAGGAACTGCGGGCGCTAGAACAGCTCAGAAATTCCGGGATGTCGTCGCAGCCATCGCCTCTTGCCGAGCGGAGGGCGAGAAGTTCCAACGTGGACGAGGAGCCAGAGGGTAAGGCGGGTGTTGGTTGGGCATGCAAGGTGAGAGGCTGTGTAGAATCGTTCTCCGACCGGACGTTCGGAAACGCGGCGGTCCCGTCGCTCCAAGAGTGGAGGAGGCAGTTCCCATGGACCCTCCAGGTCAACCAGGTGAGTTGGAGTTGGCCAACTCGAAGATGTTCAGCATGTGATGGGAACGTTGCCAGGTTTTGAAAGACATCTTCAACCTCTCTTCCTTCCGTCCTCTCCAGCTCGAGATCATCAACGCGTTCCTCGCCAAGAAGGATGTGTTCGTGCTGCTCCCGACGGGGGGAGGGAAGAGCCTCTGCTACCAGCTCCCTGCCATCATCATCCCAGGCATCATGGTGGTGATCTCCCCGCTCCTGTCTCTCATGCAGGACCAAGTGGAGCAGCTTCGAGCGCTGGGGGTCGAGTGCATGATGCTGAGCTCGGCAACGAGCAAGGAGGAGATGAGGGAGGTGCTGGGTGCGATGACCAAGGGATCATGTAAACTGAAGCTCCTCTACGTCACGCCCGAGCGGATCTCCAAGAGCAGGCTGTTTCTGTCCAAGCTCGAGCAGGCGCACGACATGCAGAGGATCTCCTCCTTTGTGATCGACGAGGCTCACTGCTGCTCCCAGTGGGGCCATGACTTCCGCCCCGACTACCTCAAGCTTGGGATCCTCAGGAGGCAGTTCCCTCGCGTGCCCATCATGGCGTTGACAGCGACAGCGACAGACAAGGTGCAGGAGGACGTCTCCAAGATGCTTGGGATAGAAAGGAGCGTCGTCTTCAGGGGCAGCGTGAATCGTCCGAATCTTGTCTACAGGGTCGAGGAGAAGCCGTACGCGTCCAAGGACGTCTTGACAATGATACTGTCAGTTATCAAGCAGAACTTCTCTGGGAAGAGCGGCATCGTCTACTGCCTTTCTCGTCGGGATGCAGAGGACGTGGCTAAGTTCCTGGCAGAGAACGGCCTGCGGGCGCTGCCCTACCATGCGGATCTCAGCGACGAGTACAGGACCAGGGTGCACCAGCAGTGGACCAAGGGGATCGTACACATCATGGTAGCGACCATCGCGTTCGGGATGGGGATCAACAAGCCCGACGGTGAGGAGGAAGGACAGGACTGAAGCGATCGCTGACTGCCTGCCAGTCCGTTTCGTCATCCATCATTCCATGTCCAAGTCCCTGGCCGCCTACTACCAGGAGAGCGGGAGGGGAGGGAGGGACGGTGACAGGGCTGTCTGTATCCTCTACTACCGCCCCGGGGACCTGACGAGGCTTTCCACCATGTCATTCCACGACAGGAACGGCCTGAAAGGTCTCCATGCTGCTTCTACCCCCCCTGCCTGATCCGAACCCGCAGGCATCTACGAGATCGTAAGGTACTGTGAAGCAAGCTCCTGCAGGAGGCAGATCATCCTCTCCCACTTCGGTGATCAGGCCGCGGGCCTTGAGCGATGCCCTTCTGGAGCCGAAGAGTGCGACTGCTGCTCCCGGCAGGGTCAGGGGAGTCAGCAGGCAACTGACATCACAGAGCATGCCAAGACCGTGCTGTCAATCATCTCCCAGGAGAAGAAATCCATGACGCTCAACAAGATCGTGGAGGTTTGGCGGGCAGGGACCAAGACCTCTCCAGGTACCCGCTGATCTCCTCTCCTCTCCTCGCTGCTCCCTGCTCTGCTGCCTCTCCTTGCTCTCATCTCATCTCCTCGCTGCTCCCTGCTGAATCTTCTACTCTCCCAAGGGCAAAGTGTCAGGTGTCCTCCTAACTTCAAGAGGATCCACAACGAGCGCATCCTCGTTCACATGCTCCTGGAAGGCGTCCTCAAGCAGAAGTTCCGGTCGACTGCCTACGGAACCAACAGGTCCCTCATGCTGGGCAGGCTGCTGGGAGCGCCGCTGACCTTGTCTTCAGCTACATCATGGCCGGGCCGCAGGCGAACTCGCTGCTAACGGGGAAGAAGAGGATATGGGCGGAGATGGGGGCGGCGTCAAGCTAAGACGAGGGCAAGGGGAGAGCAGGGGGGGAGGGCAATTGAGATGCTGTCATGTGAATGGGATGTAAATTTCTTGGTGTCAGTAAAATCTTTTCTCGTACTTGGACCTGCAGCAGGGGCAGAGGCTGTCGACCTCCGCCATGGCCGACGAGAACCGCTCGAACGACTCGAGGCAGTTGGCATGGAAGAGGTGCGAGCAAGAAGTCAAGACTTTCTTCTTCGACGGCCCCCCCAGGTCGCAGAGGCAGATCGCACAGTCCTGCTCGTCTCTCTGGAGAGCTCTCGCCTCCACCATTTCCCAGTCGACCTCCTCTCCTCGTCGCCGTTCTCCAACTCCTCCGCATCCTGTGAAGCAAACATGCTTGTGAGAAGGCAGCGCAAGCAGAGTAGACAGTGACAAAGGAGGGAGGGGAGGAAGAGAAGGAGAGGAGGAAGAGGAGAGGAAGCGATTTGACTGAGGAAAGGAGACTGCAAAATGGTAGAAGCAAAGAGGGGAATCAGAAATGGGAGGACAGGTGGACGGGGGGAGGACAACAGGGGGGAGGACAGGGAGGTGAAGCAAGTGGTAGAGGCGTTCGACCAGCTCCGGCTGAATGTCCGAAGACGCCTCGACTGAACTGTAGGGCTAGCTCAGACTCTCTGAACAGGTCGTCAAGGTCTTGATCCCCTGCCATGCTGTCAGCACCGACAGCTGCCAGCTCTGACTCTCACGCTCGGCATCGAGTGCGCTGAAGAGCCTGGCTGAAAGCTTCTCCATCCTCTTGTAGTAGAACTGCCTCCTCTTCTCGGGATCCGTTGGCACAACCTATCTCGCCAGCGTCACTTATAACCGCAGTAGCGGCGGCGGCGGCGGCGCAACAACTACAACAATCAAGGTGCTCACAGTTTCAACAAGATGGTTGAAGATCTTCCTTCCCGCATGCCCTCTCCACACTGCTTGCAGCTTGACGGCACAGACCTTCTCCCAGTTCCTGGTGGACAGGTCAAGAGGAGCTGAGCCAAGTGTCCTGACTCATTCCCACCTCCTCCCGTCTTCAAACAAGCGCTTCTCGTAGTTCTTCATCCTGCACAGCGGGCAGGACTTCGCCCCTGCGAACCTGAGCTCCAGTCAGACAGGAGCTGCCTACGACAACAGCAGCATCTGCGTGCTCACCGCTCGAAGGATGCGAGACAATCTTGATGGAATACGTGGCTACAGGACAGGATAACCTGACTCTGGTTCAGCATTCAAAAACCTCCACGAGCCTGGTACACCTGAGCGTCCGCACGGAAAGACTCTCTGCAGATCGCACAATCATTGCAGCTGTCCTGACGGCCTCTGCGCAACAAAAGCTTCAGCTCGCGACCCGACAGTAAGACTCCGGCTCCTTGCCTGGATCTCTCAGCTACCGACATCCATTCTTCCCTGGTCAACTTGGAGGGCGGAGCAGGGACAAGGCCCAGCTTCTGTGCAAGAGACAGGTCTTCCTTGTCTGCTTTGTCTTGCTTGTCGTCCATGAGCGAGCACAACTCCTCCTGCTTCTTGACTTTGGGCTTCCTAGTCCGAATCCTCCCTGACGCGCTGATGTCTACTTTCAAGCTTCTCATAAAGTGATCCTGCAGCAGCAGGCTCTCAGTGAACGCTCATGGCAAGTACAAGCTGATCTGTGAGACGCCCTTCCTCAATCCTTCATCCTTACACTCTTACATCCCGGATCGCTCTTGCACGGTGTCGACATCATACCCAAGAGGAAATCTTGGCGAAATATTCCCTTTTCCATGCTACTGGAGGTACACATCTTCTGTTTCAACTACATATGTGTTCTACTTGCTTTCATCTCGCTTCTCTCATCTCATAGTTGTGTCTTCACCTGCATCGCAGCCGCCATCAGCGAGGCGCTTTTCTCCCTTGCTGCCATGTCCAACGGCCGGTGTGCTTTCAGGTGAAAAGTTTGTTGTTTTATCTTGAAAGGTTTTAATTTAGCTGAAGAGTTCTCTAATTTACAATAAAGTGATTAAATTTAACATTATATTGTTTAATTTAACCCAGAGAGGGCCAACTCAACTCAAATTGGCTTATTTTCTCCAATCAGCAACTACTCTCAAATGCATACTCCTTCCATGGTTTGCAGGGGTTGCTGAACAGCGACAGGAGCAGAGGAGGAAGAGGAGAGAGGAGAGGAGAGCGAGAGAGCAAGGGGACTGAGAGGAGAAGCGTGTCAGGTGCGTCCTTTGCTGCTGGCAATGTCGCCACCATGGACTTTTCTGACTTGATCTTGGCGGTGACAGGCGGAGTGCCGGCCATGAACAATTTGCCCGTTCGGTCGGCGTACAGCATCGCAACACAACTGAAGTCGATCCGATCTCTGTGGATCAACGACATGAAGATCCAGAGGAGATGCACTAGGACGGGTTTCGTTGGTATGTTTGATAGAATGATGGGCAAGAAGATGGTGGGCAAGGTGATCCTAGACACACCATTTCTTTGCTCAGGCCCAATGCTCGTCCCGTACTCAGCTCAAATTTTGTGCGCAGGACAGGGACGGCAACACGTACTGGGAGATATGGAACCCCCATGGGAAGTTTAACCCTCGGCGAGAGATTCGATATGCGAAACCACTGGTGCTGTGTTGCTCAGGTTGTTTTGAATGACCAAGGGCTGACATGCAAGTGCAGGAGGACGTCGAATTCCACGAGGTGATACCTGAGTGGAGACTCTGGTTGAGGTAGAACTCTTGTTTGCCGAAGAGGAGCCTTCAGGTTTGACTGCCTCCCGAAAAGGCACATCAAGAAATTCCCTCCCACTGATGAAGAGATCGAGAGGGGGGAGAGGGAGCGAGCGGAAACTCTGAGAAAAGCAAGGTCATCATGCCTGGAAGAATCTCTCTCCCTTCTCCTTGACGCCATCGCAGGGAGATAGAAGCAGAAGACGCAAGGCTCGAGTCCCTGTGGGAGCTCAGGAGTACGATTCGTCCCTTGCTTGCTCCCTACCTTCACTGATGCCTCTCTGTTGCGTCAGACCCCGACTACCAACCATCAAGCAGCAGGAAGTCAGGTTTCTCCTCGCCTGCATCTGATGGGAGGATCTCGTTGACGTCTCGCAGGACTTGACAGGTTGCTGGAACACCACCGTTCAAGGCACCAGCCCAACGCAGCCAGCGGGCCCGGCAAGGGCGTACGCTATGTCGAGGAGTACGATCCTTTCTCTTGATACAGTAGAATCGTTCAAAGTTTGACAAGAAACATTACAAGCTAGGGGAGTTGTTCCTCTTGATTCATCGTGACTTGCGACCGTCCACTGTCCGGGATCGGACTTGGAGCCTCAATCAGTGGCGACCCCGGGGCCCGGTAGTACCGTACTACCGTAGACTCGGTGAACCGTGAACTTGAGGCCAGTGGCTAGTTCGGACAGGGTCTGGCAGGGTCCACTCGACAGTGCCCGGCCTCAGGCTGGATAGATATTCACAGTCATTAACAGTAACGGAAGTTCCGAGTCATCACTATGACATCCTAGCATACAGTCGCCTACCCTGCCAAAGCAACATGGTACAAGTCTAAAAAACTCATACTTCGTCAAGCCACCGACGCCCTCCGGGAGGGCCAGCGACTCAGACGGACAGAGCCGGGCCCGGCCGCCGGGCGGCCCGGCCGCTCAGTGCCAAGGCTCGGCGTCAACTGCACGATACAGATCTGAAACGTAGAATCCCCGACATGCCAGGAACGGTCGGAGATCGCTCGGGAGGAAGAGACAAAGAGGAGGAGGAGGAGGAGGAGCAAGAGTGATGAAAGTCGCGGACAACATAGCCGATAAAGCCGTCCTCAAAAGGAACAGGAACAGGAATAGGAAAGAGCGAATGGCTGGAATGTGGACTTGATTCGCACATTTGTCACAGTATGAGGTGGTTAGGAACAGCATGCCTCATCGTCCTTTGCTGCTGGACCCCAGCGATGAGTGGGAAGATCGAGATCCTCTCACCGAAGGATGGGGCCCGCATCGACAAGTCCGATCCCAAGGGGTTCGCTCTGCATGTCAGAGTACACGACTTCAGCATCCCAGCCGAAGGTCACGGCAAGATCTTCCTGGATGACGAGATGATCGCCGTGATGGAGGAGTCCGAGGTGCGTCAGATAGACCCCAGTGCGCTCCTCCGTGCTGTTCGAGTGATGCTGCTTCATCCTTGCAGGCGTACTTCGAGGTTGGGAACCTGAGGGAGATAGAGGCGGGGGTCCATGCTATCACCTTGAGGCTGTACGACCTGGATGAGAACATGGTGGGGATAGAGTCAAGCTCCAAGTTTGAGCTGATCTCGCATGGAGGAGAAGATCCGCTCAAACCTGCAGACGATCCGAAGAGAGGAAGGGGCGATGGGGTCAGGCAGCAGAGCACGAGGGAGGAGGATCCTTGCGCCATGGACCTGTCCAAGACGACAGTCTCTGGTGTCTGCTGTCTCCCGACCCTCTCGTTCGCCCCTGATCGGCACGTTCAGGATTGGATCGAGCTTCTGCTGGCATCAGCAATGAGTTCACCATCTTCCCACGCAACAGGCGGGGGTTGCTGATCCACCCGGAAAAGTGCAAGAGACCGTTGGAACTGACGGTGAGGCGAAAAGGACAAGGGACGAGCGTGTATGACGAGTTTTGCCAGGTTGTTGTGATACCCGCTCCTCTAGACCACAGGATGATTCGGGATGAGGAGGGTAGGTACGTGTGCTCGTGGACCTCAGAGTATGCAGGAACCGTGAAGGTGAACTGAACATTCCACCTTGTATCTAGAAGTGCACGCTGACGAAGATCTCAGGTGGAGATCAAGTACGGCAAGGACGGGAGCCGATCAGAACACGTTCAGGGGAGTCCCTTCACTGTTGAGGTCCGGCAGATGTATACAGTGTGAGAGTACTTGAGCGACCATGGATGGTCCAGTGAGATTTGAAAACAGGTTCGCTGAAGGTCCGATCAACCCCAAGCCCTCGCCTTACAATGGACACTATCTTCATTCCTCCAGGGAGCGTCATCATCACATACCTGAAGTTGCGAGAGGGGATCCACTGGTAACGAATGCTTCCCGTCTCTCGGACCTGAGATGGACAACAGGTGGAAGGGGGAGACAAGAAAGGAATCGATGAGCTCTGCTCTGGCAGGCCACAGAATGGCCTAATGGGTCGATGTGCTTTTGTTACCATGATCTCTTCGGATTCGTACTTGTCAGGTATGCATATTTGGCGCAATGAGCTATCAGCAGAATCGAGGGCAAACGACCACTGAATGATTTCCAGGAGCCTTGACTCTCTTGTATAGCATTCGCCGGACAGGGAGCAAGATTGATTTTGTTGGGATGGTAACAAAAGACGGCATCTCGCCACACACATTGAATTCATTAGAGGTAATCATTGTCAACAGTACTTTTGTTGAGGAGTTCTGACACCAAACCCACAGAAAGCAGGGATGATTTTGATCACAGTGGGGAGAATGAAAAAACAGAACATCCAGGACATGAGTGAGGTGATTTGAAACAGAAAAATGAGCAAACGTTGTTGTTATCAACAAGGGATGTTGGCAGGAGCGATGGAATGACAACTACACCAAGTTGAGGCTGTGGCAGCTTCCATTTGAGCGACTTGTGTTCTTGGATTGCGATATGATAGTCCTTCAGGTGCGATGAATTGAGTTCTGTTGGGGATCTTGTCTCAATTTTGGCAATCACTTCATCACAGCCACTGGACCACCTGTTTGCCTTGAAAGCAAACTTCGCCGCTGTTCCCGATGCATTTCATCCCTGTTATCTCAACACAGGTAAAGCTTTCTTCTATCCTTTGAATGCTCATTGTCTTGGTACAGGGTTTATGTTCATCAGACCTCACAACGACACTTTCCATGCGATGGCTACTCTCATCGATGAAGTCAGCAGTGAGGAAAGCGAACAGACGCTGGTCAATCATTACTACCTTGACAGGTCAGGGATAGCAAGCTCCCCGCCCTCCTCATGACAAGTGATGGTTACAGGTACCACGTCTTGCACTATACCTACAACTTCGCGAAGCACAATGTTATGTCGCCAACAAGATTTCAGATCTACGTCGAGGTTCGTGCGTCCTTCCATGTGTTCCGCTTCTCTCAACCTACTCCTTGCAGAGGTACATGGACACTGTGAAAGTCGTTCACTTCCTCGGAGTCAAGGTACAGCGCGTCCTTCTTGTTCTTACAGCCTCTGATCTCCCCCTCCTCCCATCAGCCCTGGATGTGCTCAAGAGACCACGACTGCATGCGACATGTCTCCTGGTACGGCGGTCAGAGCAACATGTACTTGTACGACTTGTGGGTATCGACTCGTCGATTGTTCTCCCTCTTAATTCCTTGCCTAGGTGGTGGTCCATGTTCGAGGAAATGTGCGAGCTGGAGAATGTAGTCTGCATGAACTGATTAACCGAAGCTCAAGAAGTTTTGAGATGACTTTGTTGTACATCACCACACTCTGGCATCTTAGGATCAAGTTGTCAGTCTGCCTCTACAACACGAGACATCAGCTGCTTCTCTCCTAACTTTGCGCACTGCAAATCTGCCTCCTCTTTGTCTGTTGTGTTGCAGACAGCAAATCCAGTCGAATGAGCTGTCTGCATGATGTTGTAAGCCTTCGACTTAGAATGCCCGAACACTTCGCACAGCACTTGACAGACATACTCCTTGGTGTTGACGGGCTGCATCATCAGACCGTCAGTATCCATCACATCGACACACAACAGCAATGGTGAACGAAACATAAGAGCAAGAAAGAACTCACATCATTGAACAACAAGACGTGGTAAGGCTTGCCGGGGGTCTGCTCAGGAGTACCCTGTGGAGCGACGATGACTTCTGGCTTCTTCTCCAGCACAGCTCCTCCACTCCCGCTGACCATCGTCAACGAGCTCCTGCTGACGACAGGAGCAGCTCGAAGTAGGCGAACCGAGGGCATAGAACTGCCAGCCTTTCGCAGCAATGGGGACATGCCGGACATACCAAAGGCAAGAGGCATACGAGGCGACGAGGAGGCGTGAGAGGAGACGAGAGGTTGGGAGATGGCATGGGATGGGCCGGTAGTGGGAGATTCAAGTGGGGAAGCAAGAGCAAGCGACATTGTCGCAGCCATGGCGACGGCCAGCATGATCTCTTTCGCACCCACCGGCGCCATGTTTGTGCGGATGAGGACCCCACCCCCTCCCTCCACCCGATCTTCACGAAGTTTGACCTGTAAAGTACTCACGGGGGAGGGGTGGGCGGATACCGGAGGCCCTCATACCGTCGTGTTGAAAACCCCTGGTTGGACCCCCACCACAGTCTTGATCACCCCACTACCCCTTCCCACCTAAGTTCAATTTTCACCCCTATTATCACGATCGCAAGCAGGGGTACTATGTAAATTCAAAGTACCCCTACCCCCAAATATGATACACCCATCTCAGGTGTGGATTCTTGGTGGTTTTCTTCATGGCGAAGCAGGCGGGGCAGGGAGGAGGGGGAGGTGGGCGCGGGAAAGCATCTTCCTCGTCGTCTTCAGGAGCAACAGCGACAACAGCAGGAGGATCGGGCTCGGGTGCAGGGTCGACGGGTGAAAGGCACATTCCCTTGATGAACAATGTCTTCGATAGCATACCTGATGTCGACATTGTTTTCAACAGACCAAAGAGACCGAGACATGAAAAGCGATCTAAGAAAGACGGTGAGCAGTCAGAGGCCAGGAGATCCGAATCCAATTCCTTGCCGAGTCAACACCAGGACAAAGCAGCCAAGGGAGAAGGGAAGGTGAAAGATGTGAAGAAGTCCAACCCCGGAGTGGAATCGAAGAAAAGGAAAGCAGAGACTGGCGTGAAGCTCGAAATGTCACCTGATGTCGTAGTCCCAGACTTGCAGGAAGTTGCTTCACAGGAAGTGAAGAAACCAAAACTAACTCATGAAATTTTATCATCCTCGACGGATGCCACAACTAAAGACGAGCGGGCATCAAGGCAGCACGAAAATCTTGAAAACGAGCAGAAACCAAAGGACATTGTATTCACAGCCTCAGTATCATCGACAAACTTTGAAAATGAAGTCAGGACAAGACTGCCTGAGACAACACCCTTGAAGAATTCGGAGATCAGTGATAAGACAGCTGAGAACGCCAATAACAAGGAGCAACATTCCACAGAACAAACGACTGAGTATCAAGGAGCAGCCGAATCTTCGGATCGAGATACTCAGTTAGAGGGTCTCTGCAATGAGACGGAAAGGCACATAGATGGTTTGCTGGAGGATCAGTTCAAGGAGATACAGAGCATGCTGTGCGATTATGACAAGGACCTCAGCATTGACAAGACTCGGGACGTGATGAAGCTTCTCAAGTTTCAGCACCTCTCTGTGGATCAGACCTCCATGCTGATCCAAAACTTGTGGAAACTGACTGAACTGTTCATCGAGCTCGAGAAGTTCAAGGAGGCGGTCGACTGTCAGCTCGTGAGCTCCGTGCTAGGGTCTAAGGCAGACGATGACCTAGAAGGTGGTGTAGAGGAGAGCAGCCAAGAGATGGAGGAGGGTGAGTTGCAAGCAAGCCAGTCAGACCGCCAAGACACAGTTGTCGAGATCAACAGAAGGAGGGAGGGAGATGTCCCTAACACGAACTCTCTCAGTTTGCAGACACGGATCGACTTGAAGGAGAAAGGGTACTTGCCTGAACGAGATTATACATGCGACATCGTGATCAACAGCACGAACATGGAAGAATGGCAGGCTTTCGTGACGTTAAAGATATTCAAGCTGGGATTGAGCTTTGAGGCGAAAAGTTCAAATGAAGCTTCGAGGGATGCGGCGAAAAAAGGCGCATTTGAAAACCTAGAAGCTCGTATACACGAGAGGGCCTCTGACCTCAAGCCCAACCATGAGACTCTAAAGAGAAGCAAGAGTGAGTTGTTTGAGCCGGTCACTTGGGAAGGAGTCATCCAGATCCAGGTTGGGAAAGAGGAAAATTTGAACAAATGTGACATTGATCATGATGATAGGAACGTCATCACCAGTTTCAGGCAGGAAATTACAAGGCCCAGTTGAAAAGTGGACCAGCATCCGATTTGATCAAGTCATGGCCAGGGTAAGGTATTGTCTCCTCTACGGATCTGAATCGTCCACTCAACAGAGAGTTTGCTTTGAGATTGCGGATGCTGAGCACTGCAAGAAGCTGATCAAGAACAGGTGCGTGAAGTACCATGTTTCCCTATTCCGCCCTATCCTGATTATCTCTCACGTCAGGCCTTCGAAGTGCAAAGTCTCTGTAGTCGAAGTAACGCCGATGGATCGCATCAACAGCCACCAGGATAAGCTCATGCAGCTCTTGAAGGCATGATGGGAGCCTTGTTAGTGAGATAGAATCGTCTTACGATGTTTGCAGAGTGGAAAAGCAGGATGCTTGAAATCAACACGCAACCTCTACTGCTACAAGGCCTATCTTTTTGGGTCTAACAGCCAGGTATGATTGCACACAGGGACTTGCATCCCTTTTTTTCGACCCTCTCTGTACGAATTTCTTGACGTTTAATTCGCTGCGCAGATTCAGAAGAGGCAAGGGACCCCTCAGGATTCGTTTGTTTGTTTCATAATATCGGATGAGACTTCAAAGACCCTGCAGGATCAAACTATCCGTTGCAAGCAGTGCCACCAAAATTTTGTTTTGACAGTGGGAGAGCAAGAGTTCTTCTTGGTAAGAAATCTCATCCTGCCATTTCGATGTCGAGAATGCAGGAAGAAGCGCAAAGAGAAATGATGGACAATCCCAGAGCGTTGAGCTCCTTTCAAAGTCTGTAAGTTAGTGTATTCTACATACGAGTTTGGTACACTCTTTTCACGCATGTTCACCAGAAGATCATGAAAGAGAGAATGTATTTACACACGTTCCAATATAGCTCTTAGAACCCTCACAAAGTTACTGCAGCCGATCTCTGGAGCGCCTCATCAACAGTATCAAACATCACATTCGGCTTTCTGAAGAGAGTCTCGATATGCTTGTTGTCAGTGTGCTTAATTGTGGTCCGGATCCCGAACCCCTTGCAGTCTTGGATGCATCTCTCCACATCCTCGGGGTTGAGATAGGGATCATGGGGGTTGTACATGAAGATGCACTCCTTCAAACCGGTGGACGGAGTATTGAACACCGTGGCGATATGAACTGACGTCATGTTGTCATACCTGTTCAGCATCGCTGTATGGCTGGCCCACCTTGTCCACTCTTCAAAGTCCTCGACCGTATCCTCAGGCAACTTTCCGATGGTGCGCAGCTTCTTGTCAGTGCGCCACTTGTGCTTGGCTCGCACGTAAGCGCCTCCCAAGCTCCACCTTGTCGTCTGGAAAGCCGTATGAACAGGTTCAGGAAGAACTTTGTTGACGAGCTCCAGCCCATGATCTTGCATGTACGCACGAGCAAAGCGGACGAAGGCCTTGGGCTGAGGCATGATCGGCGTGCTGTCCAGAACCAAGCACTTGAAGGAGAAAGGAGCCCCCGCTGCTTCCATGCCCATGATCACAAGGCCGAGGTTCAGAAAACCACCAGACATGCAGTGGACAATATCAAAGTTCTGGCTTAGCTTCTCTCTCAAGTCCTTTGCTTCGTTGGTCTCTCCGAGGAAGCGCTGATACGTACGATACCATCCTCGCGGGGTAGCTATCTCTTTGACCAGGCTCTCTTGGATCACCACGTTGGTATATCCCTTCCGCTTGTAGATCCGCTTCACCAATTCAAGCTCCTTTGGAGCTGCATAGAACCAAGTCAACACGAGAGCACTTTTCCCTTCCTTGGGACTCCCAGCTTCTCCATCAGCGCTCTCTTCAACCATTCTGGCTCCTCGGACAGACTTGCGGTCGTACACACCTGGTCGGTGAATGTGCATATTTTTGAATGAAGAGAAGCGTATAGAAGTGTGGGAAGAAGAGATCAAAGTGGAAGGATGGACGAGAAACGCTGAAGAGCTCTGCATGACTGCCAGGAGCAGAGCCATAAGCGTGAGGCCGCATAGCCGAACCAGCATGGCGCTCGAGCCCTTAATTGGGGGCTGTGGGTCGGGGTCATCAACGCCTTCAAACGAGAGGGGTGGCCGAGTTAAGTGCATTCTGAAAGAGGGGTAGGGGTGGAGATAATGAAGGGATCGTGGGATGTAATGTCAAATTACTTAAAGACTATCATATAAAAATTGAAATTCATACTGCTAATGTGATCAGTCTTGATCCAAAAGGGGTGGGTATCCAAGGTACACGATCGGTCACGGGGTGGTAATAAATGCCAAGGGTGGGGTGAACAATGTACCCCACCTCTCCGAGAGCAAAATTGCGATACAGGAGGGGTAGGGTAGATTGTTCAGTCACATATAAGAGGGGTGACACACTATGACCAATGGTGACCCAAAAATTCAAGAATCTCAAAAAAAACGTCGAAATCGCGGTGTGGTGCAAACCCCGAACGGTAAAACAACAAAGGAGCAACGAGAATATAGTATGTTGTGATTAAAAAAAGAACATCCCTGCAAATCCACCTGTACAAATCAATTCTTCCGAAGTCTAAACACCCGTCTGTTTATCTATCAAAGTAGAAGTAGGGGTGGGTACCAGGTTTGTGGCTCAACAAACTTCGAATATTTCCCGCCTTCCGAAGTTCCCGCCTTCATCCGAAGTCTAACTACCCGTTTGTTTATCTGTCGAACTTGAGTAGGGGTGGGTACCAGGTTTGTGGCTCTGTAAAGATTTCCCCGCCCTCCCGCCTTCTCTCCCTCCCTCCCATCCTCCCTCCCGCCTTCCATCACTCCCTTCTTCCCGCCCTCCCTCCCTCCCTCCCTCATTCCCGCCTTCCGAAGCTCCCGCGTTCACCCTGATCAAATATGGGGAAAAGGAAAAGAGGAAAACAAAGAAAGTCTTGTTCTGATTCACAGACGACTGTCAAGATGTGTTTGAAAAAACATCTCAAACAACACACAATGATCGGTGTGATTGATGATTGGGTGAAACACATAAGCAAAATAAGCCATCGAGGTAGCATCATCTTCAATCATCTATTGTTATGGTGTTTTGAGAAGGATTCAATGCAAGGTGATGATACGTACATTACACGGCTGTTTGATCAGATATACAATCGTACTAGAAAAGTAACAGACAAAGAAAAAGAAGAAGGGATGCAAGAAGAAACGGTCAAGACCAATGGTGGAGAGAAAGTTTTCTTTCGGACCTGTTTTCTGATGGGTGAAAAACGCAGAGGTAATGCAATTCAGTTTGATATTTTAGACGAGTTTTGGCAAGAAAAAGGGAACGAGTATCTACCAATACAACGCAGGAAAGAAGGGGATATTCGAGTACTGTACTATTCTGCTGATCAATATGCAACAAATTTCCAAAATTACATATTCTATACGATGGGACAAAAACAGACTAGATACATAAAGGAATGGGGAAAGCTCAATGGGATTTCTTCAGAAAAGGAGATACAGGATATACGGAATGCAGTAAACGGATGGAGCTTTCCACCAAAAACTCGTGTTCTCGAAAGACAGGATGTCATTGATTTCATAAGGGAACAAAAAGAGATCATTGGATGGGACAATCATTATAACTTGTCATGGGCCCGTGACAAAATCAAGAAAAACCCTGAGCAGCAAAAATGGATGCAATTACACATGCCAAATCTTGTCAAGTACCATTTTTCGGTTCTGAGGTTTTTGGAGATTCATGATATATCTGATCGATACACGATCGCTCCGATTTTTCAGATACGCAAACAATTTATTCGCGTAGACATTTGGGGTTTATTCTACATTATGGATCAATCTGGTCTGTTGCAATATTCAAAGGGTGGGAAAAGCAAATGCATGAAAAAGTTCACACAACAAAAACATAAGCGATTCTTGTCGGTATTGAAGCTACAATCAAATTTGAGAAAGAAAGGGACAGTTGATAGCATACAGACTGACGGAGTCGCACTCTGTGTGACGTTCAAGAAGAGAATACACAATGAGACAGACCGTGATGATACTACTACAAAGAAAAGCAAAACAAGAGATTGTGATGTGTCCTCAAGACGAGTTATTGCAATCGATCCTGGTCGCAATGTACTGATATGCGGTGTCGAGCAAATACCTGGTCAAGAAAAACCAAAGCAGTATCGATATACTCGAAGGCAGTACTATCATGAGTCTCATATTACTCGGAATAACGCCAAGTTAGAAAAATGGAGACAAGGCATAACAGAGGAATCAAACGATATTGCAAGAGTGTCAGCAAAAACGTCTCGGTTGGATCACTTTGAAAGATACATCGACACCGTGGTGAGACTAAGCGAGATCCTGTTCGAACACAATTGTCAAAACAAGTTCGCACGCCTGAAGATGGATAACTACATCCACAAACACAAGGCGATTGATACGTTCTTCAAGAAGATGAAAGGTAATGGGACAGATCAAAATCCAATAATTGCATACGGTGATGCATCATTCGGTTGTACTGGGCGTGGAGAGAAGTCAGTGCCTGTAAAATGGATCAAAAGGCGATGTCAGAACTTCTTCGAGGTGACGGTAGTTGATGAATACAGAACGACAAAATGTTGCAATCAATGTCATCAAGAATTGTATGATTTGAGACGCAAACAAATCAACAAGAATGGTATACTTGCTGACGAAGTGTCAGTGGTGCGGGGTTTGAAATGGTGCAGATCCACCAATTGTGTTCAAAACCGTATCAAGTCTCGTGATGTCAATGCTGCTATGAATATTCTATTGTGCTACATGTCTCTACCAGCACGACCAGATTTTCTGAAACGGCCTTGAATCACACATGGGTCTGGTTATACTTCAACCTGTTCTTCATAGAAAGGATGAAGTACGAGTCAGACACAAGGAAATATTGGCGTGTGGGTCTTCAATGATCCATAATTTCGACGGAAAATTTAGAATTTTGAAATTTTATGTTTTGTGTCGTTTAGCTAATATAAGAGGCTTCACCCTTAATAATTTGAAGCCAACATTTATTCCGCAACTTTTCAAGCATTTCAATCTTTCTGCCCAGTAGATTCCGTCAAATTTCAGAAGAAACACCCCTGGAGCAAAAATACATGGCGTCCGAAGCAAGTCAAGAAGTCCGGTGTGCACCTCTTCGCACTCTTTTTTTAATGTTGACGATGATGTTGATCAGGCGGTGTTACATTCCGTTCCTCTCTCAACAAGCACGTTTCGTCTCGCCCATTCCCCCAATCCACGAAGTTGAATACATTTCGACCACTCTCTCGACCAGCCTTCCGAGCGGGCTACGGCAGATTCTGCTCATCCGGTGCAGGTAGTGACGATGCAGCACGAGACCAGATCTTGGTTATCGTTGAGTCTCCTTCAAAAGCCAAGATCATTCAAAGTTTCCTCGACTCCCTCTACGTCGTTGAGTCGTGCATGGGTCATGTTCGCGATCTCCCCCAGAGTGCCAAGTCTGTTCCTCCTGAATTGAAAGCTCGCTTCGGGAAGGTGGTTGGTGTGGATCCTGACAATCACTTCGAGCCCCTCTACGTCACTCTTCCTGGCAAAGAGTCAGTGATCAAAAAGCTGGAGGGGATCCAGCGCAAAGCAAAGGAAGTCATCCTTGCGACCGATGAAGACAGAGAAGCCTGGGAAGCAATCAGTTGGCATCTGCTCGAGCTGCTGAAGCCTAAAGTTTCTCACTCACGTCTCTTGTCGCTGCTTAGCTTGTTGTAGGTGCCGGTGAAGCGAGCTGTCTTCCACGAGATCACCAAGGATGCCATCACTCGCTCGTTCCAGTCGTTGCGATCCATCGATCTCAACCTTGTCCATGCACAGGAGACGCGGCGAATTCTGGATCGTCTTGCCGGGTTCACCATGTCGCCGCTGCTGTGGAAGAAGATAGCTCGCGGGTGAAGAGAAGCACTGTGAGCGCTTGCCACTGACTTGTCGCAGGCTTTCTGCTGGGCGAGTACAGAGTGTGGGGATGGCAATCATAGTGCGACGAGAGCTGGAGAGACTATCGTTTGTTCCTGCTGCTTACGAAGTTCGACTTGCGAGCAAACCTCTCAGCGGTAGAAGGCAGCGATGCCAGGCACTTCAGCGCCATGGTAGTTGAGGTGGAAGGGAAGGGGAAAGTAGCAACAGGAAGGGACTTCGACGCGAAAGGGCAGCTCCACGAGAGCTCAGGGAGAGGAAAATTGATCCACCTTGACAAGGAGTCCGCGAACAGCCTCATGGAAGGACTGAAGCAGCAGGGAGCTAGCTGGAAGGTGAAGAAAGTCGAAAAGCGGGCACAGCGGCGCAAGCCTCCTCCTCCTTTCATCACCTCTACTCTGCAGCAGGAGGCCAACAGAAAGTTGTCGCTTAGCAGCAAGGAGTGCATGAGGACGGCGCAGAGGCTGTACGAGTCAGGCCTGATCACCTACATGAGGACAGACAACCCCACAAGCTTCGAAGATGAGACTTTTAAAACTTTGAAACGTCTTGAAGACATCAACGTTTCAAAACTATAAAGTTTCAAACTTTCAAAAAAGTATTGTAAAACTAAAATAATATACATCTTCTTATTTAGTATCTTCAAGTCGCCCTCAGAGTTACTTGAGATAAATGGTGAGGACAGCGGATTTGAATGGCCCTCGAAGTATGACAACTTCTGATTCATATCTCAAGGAATGCTGCGAAGCGACATGAAGCCAAGATAGGAACAGGGTGACATCAGGAACAGCACTGGCAACTTCAGCTCCCTTTTCCCTCTCTCTCACCATGCTGAAAATATCGCCTCCCAACTTGCGGGATGTTCTTGCGATCTCCTTCTCTCTTGCCGTTTGCCTGTTGCTTTATGTGGGAGCGCACAGGAATGTCGGACAGCATGCCCTCTTGCAGTCTGCATCAAGGATAGGATACGCTGGAATTGTTCCCTACGTGCGGGAAAAACCGAGAAGAGTACAAGCGGTGACATGTGGAGGAGGTTCATCTGTAAGAGTAAAATCATGCTGCGCTCCTGCATTAACCTCCGACGACAGGTGGGCTGTGTTGTGCAATCCCTATCGAAGAGCATCAGGAACACATTCAGTGCCCCTGAAAAGAAGAGCAGGGGTAGGATTGCTGTGGAGAAAGCGGCGAGGGGACTGGGGTTCTCGCCCTGGCAAGTGGGCAAGCAAACAACTCGGCAAAGAGCGCACATACAGAAGAAGCTCGAGTCGACGAGCAACTGTAGGTCACACGGACAATGCCTCCTTGTATTTGCTTCCTCCTTGTGGTGTTTGCTTCCTCCTTGCGTTTGCTTCCTCCTTGCGTTTGCCTCCTTGGGTTTGCTTCCTCCTTGCGTTTGCCCTTGTCTGACGATAGGATGGTTGCTCAGCGGGGTTCGGATTTCTTCGGAACATCGTGAATGGGTATGAGAACCTTGATCACGAGATCGACTATGGCGGGAAGGAGTTGCCAGAGGTTGCCCATACAAGCTGCAGCCTTGATCGAGCTTCTACTGACGAATCGACATGAATGCAGCGGGGAAGCAAGCGTTTCAAAGCGCATCAAGCGATCTCGGAAACGGTAACGAAACATTTATGCCCAGAAGATTGTTATGTGACACTGGAGATCAGATAGAGAAGTTGAAGCGCGAGAAACTTAAACTTTTGCATGTAATCAATCTCGTTATGACACAGTGATTTGCTGGTATGGCAGATGATTAAGATTGAATCCAGGAACTCAATCGTCAAAAGGCCAAGAAAGTCGTCAAGCAAGTTTCCAAAGGATCGTACAACTGGATGTGAGTTTTGCCTTCTTTCAGCCATGACTGTTCTAAGAATTGTTCGATTATCCAAGGGATGGTTGGCTGGATGGAAAAGATAGAAAAGTTCCTAACGAAGCATGGTCTTACTGACGAGGAGGATGGTCTTACTGAGGAGGAAGATTGAAAAAGAGTCAGTGCAGCAACCATGACATGTTCAACACACCACAATTCATTCTAAACTCTCATAAATACAAACATTTCCCTCTCCTCTTAACATGTTTCTAGTTTTGACTGGGTGGAGGAGAAAGTGCATTCTCCTGTGCAATCGCAAAGTCTGTCACGTGCTTGTAATCGTCTTCGATCTGCTCCTTCAACTTCTGCATGTGTTCAAGGGCCACGCGTTTTGCCTTTCCCGACCCCTCGACTGCGTCACGAGAATATTTGTTGAGACTTCCTCCCTTGACCAGCCATTTCTTGTCCTCGCCATCAACGTCACAATCTGTCTCTGTGCAAGCAGGCTTGGCTTCTTTCTTGCTGCTTTGGTGCGTCGGCTTAGCAGGCTTGGCTGCCTTCTTGGATTCACGAGATGCAGTTTCCGTTGAAGCAGAAGGCTCCTCCTTGGATTTCGTTTCTTTAACCACTTTCACAACTGGTTTTGAAATCGACTTGTGCTCATGAATTTCCGTTCCCTCCAGCTTCGCCAGATTCTTGTGAAGAGCAGTGAGTTTTTGCTCCTCCTCCTGCTTTACGTGAGAGATCTGGTCTTGTATTTTCTTCTCTTCCTGCTCCAAAGCAGACCTTGCTTCGAGATCCTTGATCTGCTTTTGAAGATCCCGCTCTTTCCCCAAATCAGTCTTCTTGATCGCAGCTAGTTTGTGCAGCTCGGCCTTCTTGACGATGTCAATCTCTTTAACTTCAGTGCTCTCCACTTCAGCAAGCTCCTTCTTCTTTTCTGCCACCAGAGCATCCAAACTCATATGAGAAGATGCTTGTTTGTCATCCGCCTTCGCGATATGAAGGCTCTGAAGGCCCGTCTTCTCGGCTGCAGCAACCCCCTCAGCCAAGGAAGATGCCTGGGA
Source organism: Guillardia theta CCMP2712 (assembly GCF_000315625.1). Classification (NCBI taxonomy): domain Eukaryota; class Cryptophyceae; order Pyrenomonadales; family Geminigeraceae; genus Guillardia; species Guillardia theta. Next base: position 877,748 of record NW_005434668.1, read on the forward strand.
GATCTCCTTCTTCACGGAAGACGCTTCCTGTGCATTCTTTGCCTCTGTTGCAACCTTGTGGTGCTCGTGCGCCATGTGAACGTGCTGTGAAGAGTGAGCCGCTCCGGCAACATTCAGATCCTTTGCCTCCCTCCTCCTCGACGCTTGCATGTGCAAAGCATTCTTCATTGCCATGTCGTGAGGGCTGCTGGAAAAGCTATCCGAATTATCATCATCATTATCATCATCATCATCACTAGAATCAGCATCTTTGATCTTCCCCTCCGACAGGTCCTTGACAACCATCTGTTGCTTTACCAATTGGTCGAGGGGTACAAGCTTGACGGGTCCAGTGCGCAACCACGATGGCAGGTTGGAATCCTTCGTGAGTTTGTCCAGCACATTATCTTCGTCCATAGCAACCTCTCCATTGTGCATCTGGGCTGACAAAGCTCCAAGGCAAGCCAAGGTGGCAATGACAGAGAGAAGGAAAACGGCCGTCCTTCGTTTCCTAGCGATAAATCAGTCAATACATCAGCAAAGAAGCATTCCAACAACAAATTCGCATATCAAGTCATAAAACAGAAATTGCTTTTGCCATCGAGACAGAAACCAAGACGCGGAAGTAGATGGGTAGCTCGCAAAGGGCAAGGCAGATTCGAGTCCCACACGCTTGTTTCAGGATTCGCAAAGAGTCTCATTCACAGGACATGCTACCTCGCCTCTTCCCCTCCTCTCACCTTGAATCTCCCTGGTTCTGCATGATGCTTGGGTCGAAGCCCTCAGCTCTACTTCCCCCGGGAAGCAGCATTGCCTCCTCTCCGTGGTCGCCCCACGCCATGAGCTTCTGCGGAAATAGAACACAATTTGGCCCTCCTCCCCAACATACCCACCTGAGGTAGAGCCCTCATCCAGTCCGCAACCCTGGTGCGTAACGGTTAAGATAGAGTTTGGTAACGGTCTCTGGTTCCTGTAAAGACATGCTAGTGGCGGCTATGGTGCTCTTAGTGAGCGCGGCACCGGCCTCGACCTTCCTCCCCTCCCCTGCCTCTGCTGCTTATCTAGGATCCCTGACCCCCTCCCTCTCACCCTCGTCCTCCCTCTCTACCCACAGGTTCTCCTCCCGGGACACGGGCATCCCCGTCCACTGGTCCGCTCCCTCTGCAACTTTCCTTTCTCCCCGAAGCCAGCGCGGATGGTGGACTGCCATGGCGAGTTCCCTTGACGCACAGCAGCCTGAACGTCCAGCACTGCCAGTTCTCACAGGTCCGGTTGGAGGGAAGCCTCTCCTACCTGGGGCCTTCGTCGTCCTCCCGTCGCTGAGCCCCGGTCAGGTCGCCGCGATCCGCACTGCAACAGCGTTTGCAGCTGTGGATCAGCGGCTAGGAGGAAAGCCTCTTGTTGCTTACTACGGAGGCAGTGGGGAGAACTCCTACGTGAAAGGAGTGGCAACTCTGGCATACGTGGAGGAGATTGTGCCAGATGAAGAGGGGGGGATTCAAACGGTCCGCCTCCTTGGGGTGGCCAGGGCGAAGATCCCGAGGGTTAGGACAGTCAGAGACAAGCCGCTCTTGGTGGCTGATCGCTGGACCCTCGTTCAGGACGAGGTTCCCGATTCCTCGTACATGCACACTCTCGAGGTGAGGAACCAAGGGAGGGGGGGAGGGGGGGAGAGGGCGAAGGGGAGAGAAAGGGGATGGCTATATGTGCTATGCCTGCGTTGTAGGATCGTTGCTCTGACTTGTTGCGCTCTCTTGCAGTTCCTTCGAAATGTTGCCGATGACAGTGCAGTGGAGCACAACAGGAGGAGGAAGCTGATGTCGACGATCTCGTCCTTGACCCTGGACCTCCAGCTCTGTGATATCGACGGGACGTGCGACACGGAGGCGTTGCTGGAGCTCGGCCCCGAGGTTTACGCGCTTGCAATGGAGCTAGCTGCGACCACCCTCAAGGATGTGCCGAAAGCCCCGAAGAGGACGAGCGGGACCGCAGGCGGCCATGCAGTTCAGTCGCTGGAGAGCATGACGCTGAACATGGTGAACCGTCTGAAGCCTTGGGATGCTCTCTGGCCGCAGTGGGGAGACGATATCGATGGGGAGATGAAGCTCTTGCGCTGCTTCTCCTTCGTCACCTGGCAAGCGCTGGAGAAGATGTCGACTAGGGAGGAGCTGGAGTGGGTCATGACCAGCACAGACATCAAGGAACGGATGACGAGGGCAAATGCGAAGCTTTACGCTGACCGTGAGTTGTTGTTGTGGAGCTGTTGTTCCTGGCGGTGCAAGGCATGGACCTGACATGTGCTGCAGGGAAGAGTTTAGAGAACACGTGGCAGATTATGCAGAGATTGAAGCAAGGAATCAGCCCGAAAGGTGGAGATCTGTTGAGCGACTAGCTGGTGGTTGGGGGGCTCGAGTCTTATTCTTTTGTTTTTCATTTTTTCCCTATTATTTTTCTTTCCTCGAAAAAAAGTTGTTCTATTCATGCTCTGCTGATTTCTCGCTCTGGCCGTATATTTTGTAGTCTGTACAATGTGAAAAGTGTCATCCGAAGTTCCGAACAAGTAGGCCTGCTGCTTGCAGACGGTCGTGAAGTTCCTGTGGTGACTGGTCAGCTGACGGTGAGCGAGATCTGATACCGTCGGCATACCTCCTCGAGGTTCCAGTTGTGACCTGCGTCTCCAACGTCGTACACCTCTCCGTAGTACTTGTACCTGCACGTTCTCCCATGCTCAGCTCAGTCAGTATTTGTATGCCTCCTTTACCTCGTTCGAGGACCTTGCCTGACGGAGGGGTGCCGTCCGAAGCCATAGGTGTCCACGTGCAGACAAGACTAGGAACGCTGCGATGTGAGGATAGGAGGATCATGGAAGTGCATCGACCTGCAGGGCCCACATGATGCCGATCATGCCGCTCGAGGGTACGCAGTCTGCCCCCCTGGCTCCGATCCATCGCCACACGAGGAGGTTGAAGTAAGTGGAGAAGATCCTTATCCGACCGCACTTGCTCTCGTTGCAAACATCCTCAGCGACGATCGGGTGGATCAGCTGGAAGTACTTGTCAATGTCTGGCTTCCAGTCCCCACGGAACAGGAGGGTCTCGTTATTCCGAGTGAGCTCCTCCAGGTTTGCATGCAGGAACTCCAAAATCTTTCCGGAGGAGTGGAGGACGCGATGGGTGGTCCGGCTACCGACGTCGCTCTCGTACTCTCCTCCAGCTGGCGCGTCGTTGAACCTGATGACGAGGTCGTGGACATCGATGTCTCGTCCGAATCCTGAGCCCAGCAGGTGCCCTGAGCTTCCAACGACAGCACCTGGAAGCAGCCGTCAGCCAAGTTGTTGCCTGAAAGGGCGGATAAGCGACATGATTCGAAGGCGCTCTTCTCGTAATCCCACGGGAACTAGGGATAGGTAAGAAGGAAGGAAGCGCGTATGAAGTCAGGGGCTGACCATCTCTAGCAGGCCTTCGTCGATGACGTGGCCGAAGTAAGACTCTGCCGTGTTCTTGAGCATAGCAAGCTCAGTCCGGGTGAGGAAGGGGGAGAGGGGAGACAGTCGCAGCTGAACATAGTCTCGACAACCCTGGCTGGTAGAGCTGGGGGCGATGCACTTGGAGACAGAAGTCTTGAGCGCATCCTGCTCCATGGAAGAGAAGGCTCCGACTACAGTGAAGTCCAGCCCTATCTCGTACACCACCCTGTGCGAGGTTTGATCGAGGTCCAACACCCCCACAGAGATCCAGTGCCAGCCCTCCGCCAGCTGAGTGAGCAGGAGCTGCAAGGTATACCCTGACTCGTTGTACTGGTTGAGGGGTGGGAACTTGTGGATAGTCGTAGCGCCGTCCTCGTCCTTGATGGGGCTGTGGTCGATAAACACGATGAAGGATGGTGAAGCGCCCATAGCGAGGGATCGGCCATCGCCCACCATAGTGACGGCAACATTCATGACCTCTCCATGCCGAAACTCTCGGGGGACCCTCTCTATCTCTATCTCCAGGAACGAGTCCCCTATCCACGTCTGCCCCACTCCCTTCTCCGAACTTGCTCTCGGTCCCCAGATGAGCAGGAGCAGGAGGAGCGCGGGGGAGGAGCCTCTCGACTGAGGCGAAACAAACTTCATCCTCCTCTGTTCCCTCTTGACCCTCTTCCCTCCCTCCGCCGCTTCCCCTCCTCTCCCCGACTGCAGCTGGGATCCTCAAGAAAAAACGATAAATCCCCTGCCCCGTTATGGTTTTTTTTGAGGGACGGAAGTCAGAGGGGGGGACGGGAAGGGGGAGCGGGCTGGGATGTGAAGGGGAGGGAGGGCGGGGGGGTGGATGGGTGGCAAGTGAATATGGAGAAGGGGAGGAGGAAGTGCGGGACAAGGAGGAGGAGGGAGGAGGAGGAGGAGGAGGAGGAGGAGGAGGAGGAGGAGGAGGAGGAGGAACGACGAGCGGCGTACAGCAGAGATTTTGACATATCTTGCAGGGATGCAAGGGAGTGACGAGAAAGGCAGAGATTATCCTGGGCAATGAAAGGGGCGACATCAAGAGGAATAGCAGCTGTGTTCTTCATGGCCTTCATCGCTCTCGGCCATGGCTTCGTCCCAACAAGGCCCTTGTTCCGACCCTCCAACAAGGCGATGGTGAGGAGTTGGTTCCGGAGGAGCGCATCTTTGCTCCCAGCTCCGTCCACGTGGCCAGGAGCTGCAAGAGCAAGGACTTTCACCTCCTCCCTCGCCTGCCATGACAAGAACGAGGAGAAGCAGATCGAGGCGATGCTGCGAGAGAAGATCAGAGTAAAGAGAGCAGGACAGGACGAGCCTCAGTCGCCGCTGCTGGCAGGCCTGAACGAAGCTCAGAAGCAGGCTGTTACGGCTCCCATCGCTCCTATCATCGTCCTCGCTGGCCCTGGTTCAGGCAAGACGAGAGTCCTCACGAGCAGGTATGCCGATAGTCCAACAGCGAAACCCCCAGTGTCCTTTATCGTGCCTTGCTATCTTCCTTCCTCATCACCATAGCGATCTGCTCCTCCGAATCTTGTTGAAGCTCTTGCTCGCTCGCTGATCCCTCCCTGCTGACCAGCACGTCTGTGATGCAGGATCGGGTACTTGATCTCCAAGGGAGCAACGCAGGACTCGATAGTGGCGGTGACCTTCACCAACAAGGCTGCAAAAGAGATGAAGCAGAGGATCAAGAGCCTTCTGGACATACAGCACGACTCCATGCTCGCCATAACTGTCGGGACGTTCCACTATGTCTGCATCAGGCTGCTGAGGATCTTCGGGGATGCGATCGGGTGAGATGCCTCTGATGGGACCTGAAAGTAGACGATTCCTGCTGACTTGGAATTGCCCAGGTTGGATCCAAACTTCCTGATTTTCGACTCGAACCAACAGAAAGAGCTGGTCAAACAGGCCATGATTGACCTCGCCATAGATGTCACCAAACTGGATCCCAACACGATCAGGTTCGCGATCTCAAACCTCAAATCGCAGGGCCTGTTCCCGCACGAAGTGATGAAATCAAAGTCTCTGACTCGCACCAATCGTCAATTCTTCCTCAAGGTCGAGCAGGTCTACGCGCTCTATCAGGAGGAGCTTGCTAGGAGCAGCGCGCTGGATTTCGACGACATCCTGTTGCAAGCTGTTCGCCTGCTCAAGTCCGACGGTCAAGTGCTGGAGAGAGTCAGGTCGACCTGGCGGCACATCCTCGTCGACGAGTGGCAGGACACCAACCTTCCGCAGTACGAGCTCATCCGACTTCTCGCCTCGTCTCCGCAGAGCAGCTCGGTCTTTGTGGTCGGGGACACAGATCAAAGCATCTACGGATGGCGGGGTGCTGACTTCTCCAATGTGAATCGCTTCCGTAGGGATTTCAATGCAACTCAAATCATCTTGGAGCACAATTACAGGAGCACCAACACCATCGTCACCTCCGCTCAGGCTATCATCGAGAAGAACAAGGACAGGATAGCTAAGAACATGACCTCCTCCACACGTGCCGGCTCCAAGATCTTTCTGCATGAATCCGTCGATGATACCGACGAAGCTGTCTACGTCGCCAAAGAAGCAAAGAGCTTGGTAAAGAGCGGAGTGGTGCCAGGAGGATTCCAGGAGATCGCTGTGATGTACCGGACGAATCAGCAGAGCCGTGTGCTGGAGGAAGTGTTCGTGCGGAATGGGATTCCATACACGATCCTCGGAGCCATGAGGTTCTACGAGAGGAAGGAGATTAAGGACATACTGGCGTACCTGCGAGTGATCGCGAACCCCAACGATTCCGCATCCTTCGCAAGGATCATCAACGTTCCACCGAGAGGGATCGGCACGAAGACGATCGAGAAGGTGGCGGAGTATGCGGCTAAGAATGGGATTTCCACTTTCCATGCAATACAGAGACTGGATTTGATCGAGTCCTCCCGAGGGAAGGAGGACGGAGAGGACAGCAGCGAGAGGAGCGGCGCGCCTGACGAGGAGCTGTTCACTGCCAGGCAGAAGAAAAGCCTCCTCCAATTCTGGCAAGTGTTGAAGACTCTGTGCGACGCCGCAAAGCTGTGCACGCCGGAGGAGGTCATAGAGACGCTGATCGACGTCATAGAGTACGACGTGTACCTGCAGAAAGACGAGAAGTACGACGACCGGTGGGCAAACATCCAAGAATTGAAGAAAGCCTCTCAGAGGACGGAGAGGGTCGGGCTGGAGGGGCTACACGCGTTCCTGGAGGACGTTGCGCTGGTGGCGGGGGACGAGGAAGAGTTCCAAGAAGAGATCAAGCTGGACGTCGACGTGAAGAAGGACCCGCGGATGAAGCTCATGACGATTCACTCCAGCAAGGGGCTGGAGTTCGAGGTCGTGTTCCTCGTCGGCATGAACGACGGCTGCCTCCCTCACTCTCGGTCCCTCGCCTCCAAAGACGAGATCGAGGAGGAGAGGAGGCTCGCCTACGTTGCCATCACCCGGGCCAAGGAGATCCTCTACATCACTTGGCCCATGTGGAAGGGCATGTTCCACAACAACGACCCTCTCGAGCCCTCTCGCTTCCTCAAGGACATCCCGGCCGACTTCGTTCATGTGACGTCCGACGATCAGGTGCTGTAGTGCCCGCCGCCATGTGCTCGTGCTTGTCCCAGTGGCTGACTGTGGTGAGAAGGAAGGGACTCTCAAAAGGATCTACAAGGGCGACCGCAAGGAGGATCAAGGCTCAAAGTCCAAGTCTCCCTTCGGCGTAAGCTGATGTTTTTCTCCTCCACCTCAGTCCTCACCTTTCACTTCTGCAGGACGTTCCCTATAACAACCTGAGAAAGCCGAAGGGCGTGACTCGGACCCCCGCCAGTACGACAGGGGCCCCGAGGAGGAAGCCTGACTGGAATCAAGGGACAAGGAGTGGAGGGCCGGGTCGCCGCTTCTCTTCTTGACACGGTATATTAAAATCATCATGGCAACGCTGTAGCATTGGCAGTCTCAGAACGCCGCGCCTACCGTACACCCGGGCCGCGCCCCCCTCCGACTTCCGAACTACCGTGGAACTCGGAAGTTCAGTCGGCCTCGATCGGACAGGGCCGGCCGCACGGCGTACGGTACCGGCGCGCGCCGCGGGACGCCGACTGTGACTCGGGTGACTCCGGGCCGAGAGGCGGGGAGTCCGATGCTCCGACCGGCGCCGGGCGTGACTCGTGAGGGCCGGGGCCGAGCGGCCAACGCCGCCCGGTTTGCGGCACTTGCCAGTGACTCGTCTGTTTTGGTCACGCGGAAACATAGAAGTAATATTGCAACACAGTCGAAATGAAGCTTTTTGCTTCCGGACAAAATGAAAAATAAGTTTTTGGAAGAGATTTTTACATGAAGGATAATATCCAAGTAATATAAAATGTACTCAAATTAAAATGTTTATTCAATACAAAAGTTTTACGTTAAATTCCTGTAGAAATGTTTTTAGATGTATTTTGTTCATAAAAACTTCTTTTACGTGGATGATGCACGGACCCCACCACCTCCTTGAAATGTGGGTACTGAAGAACCAGAGGAAAGCAACCAGGGGGTGGGTGGGGTATCCACAGTGCTTCTGGTTGGAGGGGAGGGGTACATAATTTTGTTGACTGAACGTTTAAGGATAATTACCGGGGTTCTTTTAGTTAAATGTACCGGTGTAAATACATACGATGGGGTCCAAGGGTACAAAGGTGGAAGGCGGGGAATTCCTCTTAAATTTTTTATTACTCTTGTGGTAACTAGGGTGGTCTGTATCCACATGCAGAGGGTCCATAGTTTTTAGAGCCTTACAGCGTCCTAGGAAGGTGTAACCAAGGTTATAGCAAGACTTATAGTCATCAATAATAAAATAGTCCGAAGTGATTTTTTAATAAAGGGGTGGCGCGATTCGAGGGGGTAGGGTAACGATGTAAGGGGGTGCAACATGAACCAAGGAGGTAAAACCAGGGTAATGTAAATTAGGTGGGGTACTAGTGCCAGTAGCTGGCAGGGTAGGGGTACAATCCCTCGAATTACTACTGGCGGAGTTGCTGTCAAAGGGGGTACCCCTATGTCGAGGACTCTGCCACAGGGGTGATCCTACCAGGGTAGGGTGGGAACAATTGGGGTAGGTAGTGTTTGTCGGAAAGATTGTAGTGGGTGGGGGTGGATAGTGAAGGGGTAGTTGTAAGACATGCCCGAGAGAGGTGGCATGGCGGAGTAGAGCAGGCAGAAGCCGAGGAGGATTTGAAAGCGACAGAAGATCAACAAGTGAGTGTGTGAGAGTACAAACTCTCTTGCCCGTCGCTCTTGTCCCTTCCCCATGTCATGGCCGACGCTTTCTCTCCACTTCAAACCATGAGCTTGCTCGTAAGCAGGAGAGGACTGTACGTGTGTGTTTTAATCTCCCCCCTGCACAATGCATTGTTGATTGTTTCAAAAAAAAACTATCTCATTCTTGTAATGCTTGCGTGATGGTTTGTTTTCTATGTTCACCTTGATCCACATCTCCTGATTGTCAGAGTGATGAGGGGTCCCATTTGATCTTGATTCGTGCCAATCCTGATCCTCCATAATTTCGGTGGTTTCATTTAGCCATCCCTGACATTGCTCCCTTCGTTTTCAGGCGAACCAAATAATTTAGGAGAAAGGTCGTGGTAGGAGCGTCGAAAGGCTGGAGTGGAAACATGCCTGTCACGAAATCTGGCCTTCCTGAAGCCCTGAGGAACATGATTTCTTCAGTCAAAAGCTCGAAGGGTACGATTAGCAAAGAAGAAGTAGAGGAGCGAAGGAAAGCGCTTGCACATGACACCGACGGAATGATGAAGGCAAGGAAGCGGTTGAATAGTTTGCCAGATTCTCCGAGCGAATATCCTGGCATGAGCAACTCCCAGTTGAGCAAAGCGACATCTGAGATCTTGGATTCGATGTCTCCCAAGACACGGAACCAGTGCGTTGCTCGTATGAAGGCCCGGGCTTTCAATGCCGGTGAAGTGATTATTGAAGAAGGGGCGATAGGGACCTCGATGGTAAGGCTGTTGTCTGATCACCTTGATACTCACTATTTCAATTCTTCAGTACTTCATCGACGTAGGCCACGCTATTGCTGTGAAGAACGGTAAAGTTCTGCAATCGCTTGCGAGTGGAGATTATTTCGGCGAGATTTGCTTCATTGCAACGGTTACCAATTTCCTCGAAAGGAGTGGTGTCCGGACAGATACTCGTCAGATGGAAAAGTGTGTTGGATGCGGCATCTACAGAGTTGCCTCGATTCAAGCCACAGAGGACTGTCGATGCCTCGAGCTCAATGTCAAGGATTTCATGGTCGTCATTCAAGAAGACCCAGCAGGTTTGAGAGCGATTCTCGGGTGAGGCTTTCTTTCTTCGCTTCTCCTTGTTCAACTCATCCTCATATTTCAGGATTCTTTCTCAAGTTGCATCGCGAAGAAGTGAAAGGGCCAAATCTTGCACAGCACAATCTGCCGAGAATGAGCCTGTCCAAAGAAGTAGCAGGGACGATTTGCTCATCCACAGATCAGCAAGCTCAGAATTGGGTGTTGTCAGATTACCCGCAACTTCGCCAGAACCCTCCAATACAAAAGGTCCAAGAACTTCAAGTGAATCTCCCACGAGATTCAGACCAGAATTCAACCAACCTGGGCACAGCGGGAGGCACGCTTGTGACATGGATCTACACAAGAAAGGGAGTTCCACGCCTTCGAAGGTGCCGGCTTCAGTCAACCCCGCTGATAATCCCTTCCTGCATAAATACCTTAAGAGCAAAGCAAGTTGCGACTTGTTTGACAACTTGTCTGAGCGCAGCAGGTTCCATTGTTTTCAAGCCATGAATCTTGTCAAATTCAAGGCGGGTGAATGTATTGTGAAAAAAGGAAGCCTAGGAACCACCATGTATTTCATTGACTATGGAAAGGTGAATGCAGTCGTGGAGGGGAAAGTCGCCCAGTCCTTGGAAAGTGGAGACTTCTTTGGTGAGATGAGTTTCCTCGCAACGTGCAGGAAAAGAATCAAAGAAAGCTCTGAGACAGACTCCACCCATCTACGTGCTTGCGATGTTGTCGCACAAATCGATGCTGGGTGTTGGGAGCTTACCGTTGAAGATTTCCTAAATTCCTTGAATTCTGATTTGGCTGGGAATCGTGAGGCTCTAAGGGTGCTTGCTAAGTGCGCAGAGAAACGAAGAGCGAATATTCACCGGCTTGAAAGTGCAAAACCTGGAGAACCAGAACCTGAGCCCCCAGCGCATATTGCTGCAAGATCCAAGCCTGCTCCCGAAACCATGGAAGAGATAGAGTATGGTGTGATCCACCCTCTGTTACCCAACCGACTCTCCTTCACCATCCACAAGGATCAGGGCCAGACGAAGGTGGAGATTGTCAAGAATCGAAAACTCTTTTTCTTTTCGAGCACCTTTCACGAGTCATACGTTCCTTACTGTGACGATTTTGGACCTGTGAACCTTGCGGCTGTGTATGAGTTCTGCAAGTACATGCAAGAGAAACTTCAGGATCCTCGACTTGCGAATCGACAACTTGTTTATTACGCAGAAAGAGATGTTGCTTTACGAACCAACGCTGCCTTTTTGCTTGGAACCTATTTGATTGTAGTCGAACAGTGGACCCCAGAGGAAGCGGCTTTGGCGTTTGCTTCGATGGGGAAAAGGCTCTTCGTTCCGTTCCGAGACGCTACCTACCAGCCGCCGACCTTTCATCTGTCTCTGCTCGATTGCCTACGAGGTCTGAAGGCTGCGATGACTGCTGGTCTCTTCGACTACGAATCCTTCGACGTGAATCGCTACCTCTTCCTGGACAATCCAGCTCAGTACGACCTGCATCAACCGTGCCCGAAATTCATCGCCTTTCGTGGGCCCGACAGCCAGGATGCTCGGATGCTTCGTCCTGAAGCTTACAGCCAGATCTTTCATACGCTCAAAGTCTCTGCTGTGGTGAGGCTTAACGAGGCCTCGACGTATGATGCGGAAGAATTCAAGAAGAATGGGATTCGCCATTACGACATGGAATTCGAGGACTGCACGACTCCGCCTGCCAAGCTCGTTGACCGCTTCTTGTCCCTCTGCACCTCAGAAAAGGGAGTGGTGGCTGTGCACTGCAAGGCAGGGTTGGGCAGGACGGGAACTCTCATCGCCCTGTGGATGATGCGCAAGTACCAGTGGACCGCCAGGGACTGCATCGCCTGGCTCCGTATTGTGAGGCCAGGCAGCATCATCGGCGTCCAGCAGCAGTACCTGGTAGCATGCGAGGAGAGCATGAAGAAAGGAGCGAAGCTGCCGGAGCCTGAGGAGGTTGAGAAGTTGTTGGCAGGAGGATCAGCCTCCAAGATGGCAAAACAGGTAGAGCTGGGAATGCTCAACAGGAGAGATCGGTAATTCCGAATTGCGCTTCTCATAATTTTGTAATTCAACGCGTGATCAAGTGATATTATTCTCCTCTTGTCATTCATTCGAACCTTGTCAGCCCTACACTGTACTGATTTTTCGAACCCATGACAACCCTTGCCTCAGGGCTACAGCCAGATGACTACCAGTACGCGCGAACCCCCATCCTACATCACAGAACCGTGAGCATCGTTTTCGAGCATATCAGGCTTGAATGTCTGCTGTACTCCGGCCGGGACATTCCATCATGGAAGGCCCAGCAAGACATCAGCTGGCAAGCTAAGGGCCCCGTAGTCGGCAAAAACTTAAAGCCGGTGGCAATCCTAGAGGCCTCAACCTCAGATGCCTGGCCCACCTCACCCACCAACATTTCATCTGCCAGCCTGTCTGACACAGAGGGGCAGTGGGAAGAGCCCGACCAGCAGAACAGAACTGGGAAAGGGAAGTGAAGAGAGGGAGAGGAGACAAAAAGGAGGATAGAGATGTTCGAAAAACAAGGCGGGGGGGAGAAAGGGGGGTACTGGAAGAAAGTAGGTGCGATAGTTCACACATGCTTGAAAAGAATTTTCTCACCTGAATCTCGCAGGCACGTTGCTTTCTCCAGTACCTCTCAGCGTTCTTTGATTCATGGTCCCTCACTTTGTTCTGATCAAGGAATTTCACCCATGCTCATGATCTACTCATCCTGTGTTCGAACTCATGTCCTCAAGTTGTCGACCAAGCCTCCGACGAATCGCTTGTCTCTGTTTCTTCCTGAGCCGCCTCCTTTCAGGATCGAACATTGCTCGCATTTTCTGAGGAAGATCACGAAGCTTCTGCACAAGCTGCGGTCGCCGCTCGAGCTCGAGATGTTGCAGAATCCAATTACGGAAAGCTCGGATCGCAAGGGGGTTAAGCTTCCCCATGTCTATGAACCAGAATGACACAAAAGGAGAGGTCTTCTTCTCCCTGGACCCTCGAGCTCCAGCCGGCGAGATGTACCTGAATAGCAGTCAATCATGAAGGTACTTGAGGGGAGAAGTCGATTCTTACTCATATCGGTTGGGCGGGATCACGTAGAAAGGTCGAACTCCACTCTTCAGCATCTTCTCATAGTAGTCTTTGGTGTAGACGTAGTTTGGGACAAGCACCATCCATGGCTTCTCACAGCTCGAGCAGAAACTGAAAAGGCGCTCAATGTGGTCGTTACTGTATGGAGGGTTTGTAACCAGAACGTCGAATGGCGGCGTTGTGCCTTGTTTCACCGCCTCATAAAAATCTTCATTCTTGTTATAAACATGCTGGAAGCCTCTGTCTCGTAGATTCTGTGCCACTAGTCCATTGCAATAATATGGATCGTATATCATCAGCTCGTCCGCCCTCTTGCCGATGTTCGATGCGATGGCGAGCAACACCGGAACTATATCGTCGTAGGCCTCCCCGGGAGTTTCGCAATGATCTTGATGCTCAACCGAAAACTTGTGCTGGATTTTGCCTCCTCCTTTCGGTCCAACTTTCTTCCATGGTGTCGATCGCACACTCTCGGACTTATTTCTGTTGCCAGACTTGATGGCCAGGAGCTTGGCCAGGAGCCTATGTAGGAAAAGGTGGTCATGGAATCGAAAGCAGAAAGCAAACAGAGGATGGGAGGACGAGGTATCCATACATATCGTCAGAATAGTGCTGCATGGAAACCGAGAAAAGAACAAGAAGGAAGGGCTGCAAGAGTGCAGCAAAGGAAGGAGCAGCACGAGCTGCAGTGTGAACAAGCGGTGGACAGCGGAGGGGCTGTATGTGAAGGAGGAGGAGCAGTATCGATCATGGAGGGGCTATGAGACGAGAAGGACAGGAGCAGGAGGATGGCACAGGAGCAGGCGCGCAAAGGGACAGCATATCGGTTTTTCTTACTTTTCCTTGGCCGAGGCCATGGCGTAAAAATATGATCTGGGTACCCCACTCAAGCCCACCACTGACCCCCTTGTATTTAGAGACACCCTACCCCCACGAAAGTATGGCAAACAGATACACACCCGTACCTACCTCTACCAGCGGATGCCCAGAACCCCACCCCTCATCTACAATCATCCACCCACCCTTCAATCCAACCACCTACCCCTTCATCTTTTACAGATTCAATTGTACCCCTACCCTTGATATCAAGGAACACTACCCCATGTTATCACACGGAATTCCTGCCAAAGTACACCCGTACCCCCCGATATGGTAACCTTTTCGGGTGGGTCCACATCCTAGTGTCCTGTCCATGCTGAGGCTGGCGGCTGTTGCAGCAACCATCATGGCTGCAGAGGCGTTCATGATGAACCCCTCCTGCATGCTCCCAAGGTCTGAACGACATCTCTTCATGCGCCTCGCTTCCCCTCCTCTGCCATCTCCTTGACTATCATCGAGGCTGCCAGCTCTCTTTGTGAGCAATTACCATTTGGTTCATCATTCTGAATTGCACCAATACTACACCCATCTGTCTGATTCTCTGTATTTACATTTTTCTTCCTTGAAACGCAATACCCGTGTCAACCCTCTGCTCTTTCGCGACCATCACAGACTCTTGATCGCAACCAGACTGGGTTCACCTGAAGTTTTGCTGAATGTTTCTGGTTTGCAGCAAAGCCCATGCTGTTGCCAGGAGCAGCTGCCAGCGCATTCCACTCCGCAAAACCAACTTGAGGTAGGAGCTTGTTGCTGGGGAACCAAGTAGAAAAAGGTTTTCCTCACCGAAAACGCGGCAGGATGGGCATCGAGCAACTGGAGTTCATCATTCACCCTGATGGGCGTGTGGAGGAGAAGGTGACGGGGGTGAAAGGAAGAGAGGTAGTCCTTCAGCGGTGACATGCACAGATATCTGATGTTGGTGTCTCCTACCAGTGCCTCAAGATCACCGAAGAGATCGAAGAGTCCCTGGGCAAGGTTGTACATACGGAGTCGACGCCGGAGATGTTCGAGGAGAAGGTGGTCATCCAGAATGTTGAGAATGTTAAGGAGGGCACTGGCTCCTGGAACGGCGGCGGTGAAGCCAACCAGGGCTCTTGGACGCAGTATTAAAACGTAACTTATGAGGATTGAATGAAGTAGTTGACAGTAACGCTGGAATGGTCAACAGCTGGCAACTGGTAGAGAAGTCTGGAAAATTCACGGTTTGTTCCAAGAGGATATCAAGTTTCAGGCTTCTTTAACAAGATTTGAAATTTCTTGTTCCCCAATTTGACCTGGACGTTTTGCACCAAGATGTTGCACGCGATGTCGATCGGCAAACGAGGGAACTGATATCAAGGTTCACTTCTAGCCTGTAGCAAAGTCTTCACAGCACACCTGCTCTCCCTGCGCGATCTCCAAAGTCTCTGGGACACCACCGAGAAACCATGCGACAGAAGCGTGGAAGTGCATATCTTCGTAATAGGGCTGTAGCTTGAAGCTTCGCAGGACTTCGTCGGTAGTTTTCACTGCAACGACACAGAAAGCGAACTACGGTCAGGATCAATGAGAAACATGTTGAACAGATTACCTATCTTTAGCATCTCGTCTTCGACAGGCCTGACCGTCATGCAAACGAAGGAGCGGGTTCCTTCTTCGTTGCTGAGGAGCTCCACCGCTGACATCTTCATGTGGAACGAGGGGATTGAGTGCAGAGCCTTGCGCAACCTGTTCACCAGCGGCTGTATCTGATGCCTCTTCACCACTAGCGTGCGGCTGAGGCTGATGTGCATCTCATCCAGGGTGATCCTGTGCAAAACTACCTCGCTCGGCAATTTTTTTCTGGCATTGTCAAAGACCTGCATCGCTAGTGTTTGTAGTTCTGGTACCTGCTTCAGAGAGACGAAAACGAAACCAGCATAATTGCCTTCAACATGAGGGAAAGAACGAATTCTTCCATCGCTTGCCACTTGTGCATTGAACATCAGATCCCCCTGTCCTCCTGATCCTTCAGTCTCCGACTCCGCCTGCGATTTCAACTTGTCGTTTTCGCATCTGCTCGATTGCTCTTTGTCCCTATTGACATCTTCGGCATCACTATCACTGTCAGAGTAGGCCTCTAAAGCACCAAGTGCGCTCATTGTTCGCCTCCAGCTTCTTCAAGTTCAAATCGATAAGACCGGTGGATTTATTCCAAACCTTGAAACATATTGCACTAATACTTAACAATTCCGAACATTTCCAGAAAGATTGGCGTTACACGAATGATACCAATTCCAAACAATGTGACAATGGCAGAGGATAAGGCTTGGGACTTTGCCATGCTTTTCACTTCTGTTGGTGTCATACCAAACCATCATCAGTCAGTAGGGTGTATCACAATCAGATATCGGATGCAAGGAGTGTGGAGGGACAAGAGAGTGAAAGGAGGAATAGACAAATGGAGTTGGGGGAGGAGGGAAGAAAAGAGCAAGGAAAAGATGCTTGTTCCTCAACCCTCTGCCTCACCTGGCGAGCAAGGTTCAGGCATCATCATGGCTGCAGCGGCTCGAGACGATTCTTTACTCAACTCGCTTCGGGCGAGTTTAGTCGGTCCGATCGACCGAGGCCCCCGGCCCCCCCCCGGCGGCGTAAGGTCCGGGGCCCGCACTCCCGGTGGCATGCCAGTGACGGCCCGGCCGGCAAGAGCGGCCGACATTATTGAATGCGTATGGGTTCAAATTGGATAGGACAAAGTCGACAAACGGGGGGTGGGGTTGAAAAGGGTTCACTCCATGACTGGGTAGAAGTGGTGGAAACAAGGGGTAGGAGTAACGGTGTTTCCATAATTGAGGGGTAGGGTATTGGGCCTCGTATGTTGCTAACGCGTGGTAGGGTAGTAGTCCTACAGATTGTAGGGGTGTAAATCAAGGGAAATAAGGGGGTACAGGCATGATGGGAAGGAAAAGTCACTACGGGGTGACTCAACCACTAGGGGTAGGGTAGTCGAGGAGGGGTAAAGGTGGACCGCCAAGTTAAGTTTTCCAACATGCTGGAATTCAGAAACAGAAAGCGGAGGAGGAGGAGGAGAGGGGGAGGGAGGAGAAGGAAATTGATTGCAGGAGAAAGATCAGGATTTGTGCCAAGATACAGAAATGAAAGAAAAAGATCGCGATGAAGTGAAAATAATGCTGTAAGGGCAGGAAGCAGGACGAGTGAGGGGCAAAACAGCTGATCGGTTGTCAACCGAAATGAATTTTACTAGCAGATTGTGAAGGATTCGGGGGATGGAGGGGGGGAGGGGGGAGGGGACGAGATGAGTTATCTTCCCAGATAGACATAATTGAAGAACCTCCACACAACTTGAACTAGAATAAGGTGCAATGGGGAATCTTCATTCTAGGTACACCCCAAGACAACAAGAAAGGGAGTGGCAGACGATCGTAACTTGGCACTGTCACTTGATGCATTGATGTGCATTCATCATATGGTCGTTCCTGTGACTGAATCGCATGTTGTGCAGCTCTGCCTGAAGGAAGGTAGCTGGGATGATTGTTAGGGCCTCAACGGATTGAAGAAAGACATAAATCCACTTCACAAGCTTGCTCGTCCGGGACAAGCACAGAAGGGGGCTCCTGTGATGGAGCAGAGACAACGTGATTGGTTCCAAACTTTCAGAGAGCATCGTAGGTTGGAGGGCAGTGCACACAACCGGGCGCATGCAATCCTGCCTTTCCCATGTCGAGGATCAGCGAAGGAAGGAGCGGCAAGGAGGAGGGTCCATGGGTTTGACCTCAGGAGGACGCCCTTGTGGGTGATGACGAGATTGCTGCTCTCAGTGTGGAGCTTTCGGGATATGCTGCAGGAAGCCCTTAAGCAGCTGTTGACACATGTATTATATGTTTTACTTACTAACTCCAAGGGAGAATCATCCAAGTACCTGAGAAGAACTTTTCTGTAACATCTTCACTCCTTTCTCCGTGCAGTAGGCTGATCGGTGGCAGGCTGTTGAGTCTGCTCTTGTTCAATGTCACGACCACACATGCCAAGGTGTTCCGAGAAGTGGTTGTTTCCAGTGACAAGGTCATCTAACTAACTGTGTAAGTGTTGGTTTTTTTTTAACGGAAGTTCTGCGTTTATTCCAGTGGATTTACCTTACCAAGTTTATTTTTGATACTTCTGGAGAAGGGAAAGTTATCTACTCGATTCAAGCAGGAGGCCAACTTGTGAGAGAGCAGTTGCAGTTGTTCGTGCTTGTTCTAACGTTGATAAGGCTTCTTCGAGCCCTGTTCAATGCTCCACGTGCAATGCATACTTGAATTGTAATGTTCTTCCTTGCAAGACGTCGAGTGAAAAGATATCCTGCAGCGTGCTCTCTGAGGTTTCTCCTCCTACCACTTGTCAATGCTCATCTGTTGATTCTTGTTCCCACAGGCGAAGATGCAAAACTTTGCCAATGGTACATGTATGGTATCAAGTCCGTGGGTTGACTCCGTAAGCTGTGCCGAATACAATCAGGTCAGCATTCTCCTTTTACCATTGCCTTCCTTTTACCATTGCCTTTGTCCCTTCGTCTCCTCTCCTCCTCTTCCTCCTCCTCCTCCCCCCCACCCCCCCCACCCCTTCCTCCCCCCACCTCCAACATTTGGCTGTCAGCAACATTATCATCAACAACAACAATAACTGCAGCAGCAACATCGGCAACACCACACTGACACCTCTTGTCTTGCCATTCCTTGCCTGTCCCCACGTGCTGTCTTCCACGGGCGCAGAATTTGCAACTATCCTGGTCGGATTGTACTGCGAGCACGGCAGGATACACGAAGCTTCTCTTCTATTCGGATGTGAGAGTCGCTATTTTCACCTTATTTGATTCTTCTTGTGCTTCGATTGATTGCGACATTCAGGTTGCAGACTCGTTTTCAAACTGGGATGCTGTCTATCACGATGAAACGTTGACCTGTGAAGACAGGAAAGAGTCGAGAGGAAAGGTGGCATGGGGTGTGACGGCCTTCTCAGGGTTGCACGTGCTGCTTTCGTTGTCAATTTGGAGCCAGGAATGATCAGCCAGAGTGAAATCACAGTCTCGAAGTCAGGGGTTCCTCACATATGGTAGGATCTTGGCGATGACATGTGTAGTTGAGTTTGTAATGTGGCATTCTCTCGGATGTATCATACCTGTCTTGCGCTTGTGTTGCCACAAATGCATCTTTCACTCAAAGCTGACAGTCGGTCTTCAGGTATGTGGTGATCGCAAACTGTCAGGGATCTCTCAATCCGGTTTGTTGTCTCTTTCACTGTATATCCTCTTCACACTGTGTCAAGAACACTCCCAACATCGAAGCAGGGGTCAACATCAGGTGAGACTGAAGATTGGTGATGGTGGGGAAGTGGGGATGGGAGTGATGGGCTCACGACCATGAAGCTGGAGGTTTTCAAGAGATGACGATTTTCTCTTCTCACAGCCTGTACAACAAAGGGTGGACTCTCAACTCCGACCTGCAGATCTCGTGTAGAGGTTCTTGTCAATTCGGGGTTGACGAGCAGGTAGAAGTTTAGTAGAGTAGGTTGCTTGGTGGAACGGGGTGGAAATAGGAAGGACATAAGGGTGGAGAAGGAGGAGATGCGACAGGAGGAGATCGTGGCGATAGAGCTGCACGGGAAAGGAGGGTTGGGAGGGAGGGTTGGAGGGACAGCACTGGCGAGCAGGCGGAGTTGCTGAAGTTAAGAGGCAGGGCTTGTGGGCGATAACATTGAGTTTCCTCATCCTCTACACCCTTGAGGGACTGCTCTTCGTCTGCATTGCCCGTCATTTCATGCAAAAGAGAGTGAGTGACGATGCTACTTGCTCTCCTGGGTGTTTCCCTCTTGCAGTTCGCTCACCCTGCACCTTCGCTTCCTCGGGCTCCTGTCCCGTCTCTACCGTGAAAGTTACAGTTCTCCTCCTCCTCTCCCTCACCCTCCTCTTCCGTTTCTCTTCTTGAGAATAACAAGCTGCGGCAGCTCATGCACGAGCTTCACTGGTTCCTCTTCTTCGCCTTCTTCGCTTACTGGCTTGCGAGTGACTTGGAGGTGAGGATGGACAAGGAGAAGCAGGAGGGAGGGAGGGGAGGAGGAGCAGGACCAAAACTTCGCTGACCTCTCGTACAAGTTTGCCTACTATGATGGATATCAGAAGAGCGGTGTAGGAAATGATACGCTTAGCATTTTTGCGAGGTGAGAGGTGGAGGCTAGGGAAAGGAGGGACGTAGAGAGAAATTTCTGACTTGGATGTCACAAAAGGAGCTTGGAGATGATGGGTTTCATCATCTTCATAAATGTGCTGATAGTGATCGCACGTGGGTGGCCCATCACGACGACCAAGTTGTCAAGTGAGAAACATGATTCCTCTCCCCTCTTCTCCCCTCCCCTCCGCTCCTTTCAATTTGATCTGCTCTTCACTCCTTCATCTCCTCTCCTCTCCTTTTCTTCTTCTCTTCACTCCTTTCTCTCCTCTCCTCTCCTATCCTCTCCTCCTTGCAATCTTGGTATCTTCCTGACTCCATTTTCCCCCCTCTCCTCCACTTTGGCTCTTCTCCTTTGTTTCCTCTCCTCTCCTCTTTTCTTCTCCTCCACAGGGAAGAGTGAGAACGTGTTCTTGACTATGATCATCATCCTCGTCTACGTGGCCCTCTACTTCGCCGACATGTGAGTGCGAGTCGAGAAGCAATCTCTTGTGTAGCTGATGCTCTTGCTGACAGGCTGAGGGCTCCAGGAGACAATTCTTATCTTTACAGCAACTGGGCAGGATACATGTTCATTGCTATGAACCTCGTCCTTCTCATCCTCTTCCTCAACCTCATCCGCAGGACATATGTGAGCTCCTCCTCCTCCTCCTCCTCCTCTACCTGTACGAGTCTCAACGGACAGACTCCTCCTCCTCCTCCTCCTCCTCCTCCTCCTCCTCCTCCTCCTCCTCCTCCTCCTCTTCCTCCTCCTCCTCCTCTCCTTCTTTCCGTCCACTTTTCTTCTGCTCTTTCTTCGTTCGACCGAACTGCTTCCTTCAATTTATTTTTGCATTCTGAAATTCTTCATTGTTTGTCAAGATTTTCGAGAAGCGACTCGTCAAGCGGCTCTTTTACCGGCGTTTTGCCTTCATCTTCTCGTTATGGTTCATCCAGGTGTGATTGCCTATATTCCAAACCTAAAACTCCTCTTTGTCCTCCTCCTCCTCATCATCATCATCATCATGATCACCACCACCATTACCATCATCATACCTTACATCCTTGTATTCTCTCCCCCGTCACCTCCGCGTTGTTCCCTTATGCTTCTGCAGCTGCCGATATTTGTCGGCATTGCGTCAAGTCTGTCTGTCTGGAACCAGGCCAAGGTCATGTACGCGATACAGCGAGGCATTCAGCTCCTCGCCTTCTGTCTCATCCCCCTCATTCAAAATCCTTCAAACGCCTACGAGGTGAGACATTCTCCTAGCGAGCTCCTGATATTGACTATCACCCTCTTCCTCTCCTTGTCCTACCCCTCCTTTTCTCCTCCTCCTCCCCTCTATGCTTGTCCTACGATTGTCTCTGTCCGCCTCTCCAGATCTACTCTGTCGTCAACAACTACGATGCTCGCATCCCCTCCGTTGCCCGACAGCTGCGGGTGCAGCCCATGGGTGCCGTGAGCTCAGCGGGTACATCAACCCTCCTCTTCCCGCTCCCCCTGTGGCTGTGCTGACTGCGAGCAGGACTGCCTCCGGTGAACCCCAACATGCGAGTCAACCTCGAGGAGGAGGAGAGGATGTCGTACAAACACAAAGGAGGTGAAGGGAACGGGGCAGGCGTGGGGAACGGGGCAGGAGTAGGCGCTGGGTATGGAGATGATTCGGAGGAGGAGGAGGAGAACGGGAGAGAGGACAGAGAGAAGCATTAATATAGGGAATGAATGAATAGAATTATTTTACGGGGCCAGCAGATTAACTTTTACAGCTTCAGATGCGAATGATGTCTACTCGAGTTCTCTCTGCTACTCGATGCAGACAGTCCTCGTCCTTGAGCTGAGCATGATTATCTGATGTCACTGCCCCTTCCTCGGGGTCTCCGTTGGCACATCCTCTCGCTCAGCTGCCTTCTCCTCCTCGTTCACTCGAGCTGCTTCTCCTTCGCCGGTAGCCTGTTGCTTGTCCTCGCCCGTAGCTTTGTCCTCCTCGCCCTTGGCCTTTTCCTCTTCAGGAGCTGCCTTCTCTTCACCAGCTCCCTTCACCGTGCCAGCAACCTCCTCCATTTCTTGATCAGTCACCTTCTGCTGCTCCGGGTCAGCAGACTTCTCTCCTTCCGTAAGAGGGACAGGTTTGCTCGTGTCCGACTTCGCCGGCTCCATGACGGAGTCGAAGTCCTTGTTGAGCTGCTGAGGGACGACAGGCTCCTGTCCTGGAGATTCCATGTCTTCGGGCTCACGGGCGACCACCTGAGGACTTTCTTCTTGCTTCTGTTCCGACATGTCGCGGATGTGACGATTGACGGGATGAATCGTAAGTTTGGCGAAGGTGCCGGCAGTGTTTCCCTTGACAAGCCTCCCAGGGTTCACACACAGCACGTCGCTAGCTCTTTTGGCGTAAGCGCAGAGATGTGAAGGGACGATAAGAACATCAGGGGTGTTCTGGAACTCAAGATGGTGATAGTTGCTCATAGCGAGCTGTGCTCCTTCTGCGGGAGGAAAGAGAGGATAAAAAGATTTCTGAAGGCGAAAGTCAGCGCACAAAATCGTTCACTGACCATGCAAAGATTGACCTGCTGAATGAGATGGTTGATCACCCGAGAGATTCTGTCTCCGTTAGAGATAGACGACTCGCATCCACAGATGTGCCTGACGATGTCCGTGGTCGTCACTCCGACGACGACCTCATTGATACGGAACATGCAAGGGTTGCCCATCATGCATAGAGAGACATCCATTGCGTTTTCTTGGTCAGAATGCAGCACCTGGAAAGCCGTCAGGACACACCAGTGCACGTAAGATTATTTTGCCTCGAATTCATCAAATGGAGGCTGGGGAAAAGTGTGTCTTGTATGCAAATCTTCGAGCGAAGGAACAATAATGCAAGTCGTCGACTGATTCAAACCTTGACGGATTCGTTCTCTCATGACGTTACGGACAAGCGTCAAAGTGTCTGGAGGATCGCCATTGCTGAAACCTCCCGGGGTCCCGGCCTTGGATGGGTCGAGCAATCGATGCTGGTAGTCGACGAAAGGTCCGCAGAGGACCAGTACGTCTGGAGATTCTTTCCGCACGTACTCTAGCAAATCGTCCAGCGGAGAATAATTCAAGTCAGCACTGCAGGCACATGGTGAGGAGGATTTACAAAAGACTGCAAAGGAAACCTCGTGGTGTAGGGCCCAGAGGCCGCTACTATGCTCAGAGGTTGACCTCCAAGGAATTCTTTGGTTTCGTTGAAAATTGCCATCTGACCGGCGGGAGTCTTCATGAGCGGAACTGAAGCATCCGAGTGAATCGAATGTGCAACAATGCAGTTTCCATCAGCATTTGTTCCGTGAATCACGACAATCTGTTCATATAAGGTCAACGACTGTAAAATTGCTTTCAGTTTCACCTGTCCCGGAAACACCGCAAACTCTCCGCTTCTGGAAAGGTCCAGCTATAATCATGCGTTAATCTTTGACTTTCCACTACTGCAATCACCTTCACTCGTCGCCCATTCACTCCCTCAATAAACACCGAAGTTGCATTTATGAGGCCGGAATCCCCTTCAACACAAATCCTTCCACAGAACCACGCCAAATCTTGGGAGGGTGCATTGACCGGACTCAAACTGAAAGATTCTCCTGCCTTTTCAGCCTTCTCTTTCAACTGCAAAGGGTAGAAGGAATTGAGACCTTGAACCGTTAAGATAGCCAGGCTAACCTTCTCATTCTCGACGATTCTATCCGTATTTTCCATCAGACGATTCCTCAACGAGATGCATTTCTGCTCTACTTTTTCAAACATGTATCTCCCAAATCCTCTTCCATTATCCTGCATCGCATCAGAAATAAATCGTTAGAAAAATTCTACATCACCGTCAACCCTTGGAGTTGCTTTACTTCGCAGCGGCTCGATTCAGAGGATCCCCTTGAAGGTGCAGACGGCAAAGCCTGATGATGGGACATTAGCCACGGGACAACAAGAAGACAAGCTTGGAACCAGACCTCGTTGACGCTCTGGAAAACTTGAAGCTTATTGGATCTTCCAGAATACTTGGCTGAATCTGGAGTCTCACCCTGCATCTTGGTGTCAAATAATGCGCATTGGAACACAGAATACTGACCATAGGAGACACAAGCTGGCTTGGCGTTGAAGGGAGGCACCGTAACTTTGAGCTTGAAGATGCTTGGAAATTTGCTCGGCGCTTCAATGGTGTAACAAAACTGTCCTTCGGAAGTTGATTCGCAGAATTCGCCTCCAATTTCAACTTTGATGAAATCTCAATTTGTCGGCAGTAACATAGGAATGCATCAGCTCACATGTACATCTCCGCCGTAGTTTGCAGCCATAGTTGATGACAAGCTCTCTTGTAACATGGAGATAGATTCCTTGGTGTACAACTTCGATACCCCGACTCTACGGCTAGTTCTGCCCCCATCGAGATCTCGTGAGCATTGTGTTGATTGGAATCAGAACAAAACATCACCTCTGACCCTTCTTGTCAGATTTTCTGGAGAAGGAAAGTTTCAACGCTTGTAGATGTTCGACACGAGGTGGACCATCGATCGCGAGCTGAAAGTTGTCAGTGAAGTCTCGAGAGGTAAACAGCACAGGTCACCTGATCTGCATGGGATTCCCATCTGAAGCCTAGATCGGTGGCGGAGAAGTCGAACGTCTCACACAGCTCGACACCTTCATCGAGGTGAGGAGAGAGTATCTCAACGGACATGAGTCTTTACATTGACCAATCAGTTCGTCCTGCCCCTGGATGTCGTGCCCCAGAGCCTTGAAGGTGTTGACGATCTCGGCTTCAGAGACGACCTTCATGTCTGCAATGCGTGAGAGGTCAACTCGTTGACACAGCTGTACAGCACGAGAGGTTGTAGTTTAGTGAGAACACGACTGTTCCTTCGCTGCAATCCCACTTCTACCGCAGAGTCCCTTCATGGACCTTCAAAACTACCAAACAGACAAAATGGCATCCATGCCTCCAAATACGTATGATCACGAACTGCATGGCTCTGATACATGACTACACCTTGCCCTGCCGATCTGAGCACTCCTTTAACCTCCGGATTCTGCGGAATTCTGCCGATAATAGGACAGCAAGCATCGATTCTTTCCCATCCCACCTCGGCACTTCATCCTCTAACTCTGAAAATCCTCTTCAAGTATGTACTGCTCCCATCCCCCTCCTCCTCTCCTGCCGCCATCCCAAACACGCCTCTCCCGCGCATTTTCCGCCGACGGGAGATTTGGCGGGAAGGGTAGTGGCACATGGCATTCTGGCCTGGTGGGGTAGGGTACTCGGTTTGATACCTTACAGGGGTACTTTGAATGAGGAAAGAGGGGGTTCAGATTAACGACCAGGGTACGGTTCAGGGGAGGGGTGCGAGGGGGATGAAGTATTGTGCTGTATGAGTAGAAGCGCCCATTCAGAACGGACCCACATGAACAGCATGGCTAGAGCGAGAGGGCTGAGAACAATCTCCTGTAAAACTCAACGACAGTCCAAGGTGAAAGCAGTTTAAGGTCGAGTGTAAGAACATGAACAAGTCATGGGATGTCAGCTAGTGCAACAACAACAACAACAACAACAACAACAACAACAACAGCAAGTAAGGTATGGGGACACACGAAGGAGCCCTCAATCAATGATACGAGTCTTTAGACTTTGGTAGATTTCTACGTCTGTCAGATTTAATCCCCTTGCGATGTTTTTGAATCGCACAACTGTGCTTTTTGCCTTCTCCCTGGTCCTCTGCTGCTCGATATCTATGTGCAATGATGTTGATGAAAGCGATTCTGGCCCGTACATAAGTGCAATCATGTGTGGACGAAACGACTTTCGACGAGGAGACTTTGTTGGCCGCTTGCAGAATTCTTTGGATTTCTTGTCCTTTCAATCCAAGGAATCGGGATTGACAATGGAAGTCATCGTTGTCGAATGGAACCCCTTCCTTGACACTCCATCCTTGGCAACGCTGGTGCGAAAACCTCCCGAGTCTCATCTCAGTGTCAGGATCATCACCGTCGACAAGGCATTTCATGATCAACACGTGCTCGGGTCAGGGCAAGACTTCTTCGAGTTCATGGCCAAGAACGTCGGCGCTCGCAGAGCCCGCGGAAAGTTCATTCTCATCACCAACGGTGACGTCATCCTCAACGACGCTCTCTTCGAGATGCTCGCCTCCCGCCGCCTCCAGCAGGACGCCTTCTACCGCATCGCCCGCACAGACCTGCCGGGGATGATGGACCCTCTCTCGCCGCTGGCCATGCGGCTGTCGGCGGTCTCAGAGCTCGTGGAGATGCTCAAGCCGGAGAGGACGTGCGCGCGGGGAGAGAAGGAGTGTCCGGGGGAGTACAACAGGGGGATCTGCGAGAGCGGGGGGGCGCTAGAGGGGGAGGCGCGAGGGAGGCACGAGGGGGACCGGGACGCGGCGTATCTACCGGCAGCAGGAGACTTCTTCCTGGCGTCACGGGAGGTATTCCATCGGCTCGGGGGGTACCACCAGGTACCGAGCACGACGCACTTGGACTCGCTGCTGGTGTGCAAGGCACGGGGGCTGGGGGTACGCCAGGTGGTGCTGCTGCAGCCTTGCATGATGCTCCACCAGCGTCATCCGGCTCCGATGCAGTCGCTACGATACATATATCCCGGTTGGGAGCTGAGCGAAGAGAACTGCAAGGCGAAGGAGGAGGAGGCGAGGAGCTTCATGGCGGGGCTAGGAGGGGAGGGAAGGAGGGGAGAGGAGGAGTGCGGGGGGTCAGGGGCGAGCATGAACTGCGAGTGGGGGTATCCAGGGGAGAGGTTTAGGGAGGAGGAGGTAGGGGAGGCGGGGGCAGGGGACTGGCAGTTCCTGACACACGGGGGGAACAACGACGAGGACGTGGAAGTGCTGGTGCGGGACTGGTCTGTCAATATGCATGACAGGCTCAAAGTGATTCGCAACTCGCTGAATAGCGGCGTCATGGCGGACTCGATCTGGAAGCAGATGTACGTGCTGGCCCTGTTGCGGAGTGTTGCAGCTGCAACCGCTGAGCAGTCAAGGTGAAGTTCGGCCTCAACTGCTCGGAGAGTGACATCACCCTGCAGGGCCTGCAGTCTCGAAGTTTATTCCCGATGGCAGGAAGATTACCCTTCCATGGACATCGGAGACTGGTACAGGATGTATGGGACCAAGACTTGTAGGGACCCTGTCCCGATGATTTCTCCGTGGGAGGAGAATCGATCAGCACCGACTCGAGGAGAGACATGCGGGGCCGGGCTGAGGGACGAGAACTTGTACTTGAGCATCGTGGCATCGGGAAGGTATGATGACCTGCGAGGAGATTTTCCCGGCAGACTGCAGAACTTGATTGACATCACATCTGCGCTGGCTGACGCATATCTTCTCCCTGTGGAGATGATAATTGTAGAATGGAATCCCACGTACATCTACAGCGGAGGGAAGAAACACACAGTCAAGCTCAGTGACTTGCTGAAGAAGCCCGAGAATTCCTCTCTTGCCGTCAGAGTTGTCACCGTCGATCAGGACTTTCATCTGCGATCTGGAGGAAGGGGGTCAGCAAATTTCCTCCAGTTTGCGGCCAAGAACGTCGGCGCTCGCAGAGCCCGCGGAAAGTTCATCCTCATCACCAACGGTGACGTCATCCTCAACGACGCTCTCTTCGAGATGCTCGCCTCCCGCCGCCTCCAGCAGGACGCCTTCTACCGCATCGTCCGCACAGACCTGCCGGGGATGATGGACCCTCTCTCGCCGCTGGCCATGCGGCTGTCGGCGGTCTCAGAGCTCGTGGAGATGCTCAAGCCGGAGAGGACGTGCGCGCGGGGAGAGAAGGAGTGTCCGGGGGAGTACAACAGGGGGATCTGCGAGAGCGGGGGGGCGCTAGAGGGGGAGGCGCGAGGGAGGCACGAGGGGGACCGGGACGCGGCGTATCTACCGGCAGCAGGAGACTTCTTCCTGGCGTCACGGGAGGTATTCCATCGGCTCGGGGGGTACCACCAGGTACCGAGCACGACGCACTTGGACTCGCTGCTGGTGTGCAAGGCACGGGGGCTGGGGGTACGCCAGGTGGTGCTGCTGCAGCCTTGCATGATGCTCCACCAGCGTCACCCGGCTCCCGTACCAGAGATGAACTATATCCACACAGGCTGGGAGCTGAGCGAGGAGAACTGCAAGGCGAAGGAGGAGGAGGCGAGGAGCTTCATGGCGGGGCTAGGAGGGGAGGGGAGGAGGGGAGAGGAGGAGTGCGGGGGGTCAGGGGCGAGCATGAACTGCGAGTGGGGGTATCCAGGGGAGAGGTTTAGGGAGGAGGAGGTAGGGGAGGCGAGGGCAGGGAACTGGCAGCACTTGAGTTCATCAGGATATTCAGATCTAGTGGAGCGACTGAGGAAGCAGGGAGGGGCCCTGCATTCAAGTGATGAGGCAGCGCTCAAAGCGGGAAGGAAGCGATCGAGAGGGCACGAAGAGAACTTTCGGGTCGTGTTCTGCGTTGCGACGACGCCACAGCGGGTCAACCAGATAGGAGGAGTGCTCGACTCGATCAAGGGACAAGATTTCCACCCGGACACGATCTACCTCTCTCTGGTCGATGTCGTGGATGTCCCAAAGTGGATCTTAGAGGACCGGCGGATCCACGTCATCACTCATCCTCCTACAGACGGTCATAGTGGTGACTTGGGCCCCATCCACAAGCTCCTGGATTGCGCTGGACGGGAAAACGAGGCCAACACAGCTATCATCACGTTTGATGACGACATGTAAGCTTCGATGCTTTCCGCTGTGATGAAGTGAGGGAATGGATGTGCAGGATTCTTTCCCCGATGCTAGCAGGTCGTCTTGTTCAGGCTAGCAAGAGATGGCCGGAAGCTGCGATAGGATTTTCAGGTTGGAACGTCGACAAGTTCAAGTTCAGGTCTCCTCCTTCCTTCGAGCCCGAAGATTTCATCGGGCAGCACACGGTGAGAGAAGGATCAGAACCGATACATACAAGCGATTGACGTCATTTCTTGCCCGATCAGCCCTGGAACCTTCTGCCTAGCCGTGTGGACGTGCTCGAGGGGTACGCGGGTGTCATGTAAGGGCGACTTACTTACCTGTCGCACTTGACTAACACGCTACAGATATCGACGAGGATTGCTGGACCTCGACGGCATTGCCACCATCGTCAACGGACCGCAAGCAGCTCGTTATGCTGATGACGTCTGGATCAGCGGCTTCCTGTCCGCGTGGGAGATTCCAAGGATGGTCATTACAGTGAGAGAGGAAGGACCCCTCGAAGTGAAGGAAACAGGCATGTCGTTCAAAGTGATGTTCGGAGAGCTGTGGAAACATGCAGAGCTTGTCACGGATCGTCTCAGGAACCATGGCGATCGAGCGTTGAGGAACCAGCGAGTCGTGCAGCACTTCGACGGGTTATGGTAGGAATCAGTCGGGAAGAGCCTCATCTTGATTTAACGCGTGCTGCGTGTAAACTTTGTGTGAATGGCCGAGGTAGATGTTTTCACTCTCATCGTGCCTAGAGCAGATCAGTCTGTTTCTCCTGCATACTGTCTGTATCATCAGCTTCTTGAGTGCTTCGTTTCGATCATCTTGATTTGGACCATGTGGTAGACCGCTCAATGTTTACCGACAAGTTCCAGCGAATGAACATGATTTTCTGAAATTTGTTTTTAAATGTTGTCGAGAAGTTTCTGTATTTCAGGAGTATTCACTCCTTCTATTGTTTTTTTAAGGGCTCCTTTCTGCATGTGTACGATGTTCAACAACGGATTTTCGCAACAAGTTCCAAAGTTACCTTGTAGAACAAGAAGACCGGTTTCAGCTTATCCTTGTATTCTTTGAGAGATCCTATCTGTTATCAAGTCACACAAAGATCCAATTGGGAAGCTCCAACCTTATCCGCTGCCGCACAACAAAACTTGATGTCCTCGTTATCTAGCGACGTGCGATACAACATAGGTTTGATGCACTCGCAAGGCCCCGCCCAACTCTGAAAGACCTCAACAACTAACAAGATGTCATAATTAATGATCAAGCTCATGACAGTGAAGACAAAAAGAAAATAATGAGTGGTTTGATCAGTGAGAACAGATCTACAATAGGACAAGCAATGGTCACAATCGGATAGTTCACGGGCCAAAATGAGAGAAAGACCGCGAGTGAGGCAAAGAGGAGGGAGATAGTTTCTCATCTGCACTCACAGACAAGATCGCCTCCTATCACATCCTTGAACGATGGCTCGTCCGTCACAACCGTTTGGAACTCTTTCACTTTCCCCGCCATTGCGCCAGCCGTTGAGCAGCGATGTTCTGGTCGTTACGCATCGTTACGGACTGTGATCTGACCGTTGAAAATAAACGTTCGGTCAATCACTGAACTATCAAGCTTGTGAGCGGCGGCTCTGCTGCTCGCGATGGCAGGCGAGACGGCGGGGGTGGGGCTCTTTTTCCAGCAGGTGAGGAGGCAATGGGAAGAGGATAAGTAGGAGGAGGAAGCTTATGAGGAGGAGGAGGAGGAGGAGGAGGAGAAGGAGGAGGAGGAGGAGGAGGAGGACCTCACCTAAGGTGCTCAGGACGCCCAAGGGACCATCTTTGTGGCTTCCTTGACACCTGGAGCTGCGGCAGATCGAACTGGAGTGATCCAGGTGATCGGCTAGTTGACAGCTCGCAGCTTCATGGCTGATTGCGCTGATTTCAGAAGGGAGACATCGTTCTGAAAGTTGATGACGTCACGGTGACTGGAATGAGTCTGGCCAAAGTCAGAGACTATGTGAGTGCGGCATAGTATTTCCCATTCGTTTGCAGAGCTTTATTCATTGCAAGCTTCGCATCTCCAGGTCTTGGGGCAGAGCGGTTCGGTCTGTTGCATCACGTTCCGTCGTCCCTCAGCAGCAAACAAGTTCTGCTATGACGTAGAGGGTTGTACGTCCTGTGCCCTAGTTGATATTTCCTTTTCATTACAGGCAGACCTTGTTCGTGGCAGCGGGGAATTTCTCGATGTAGGATCTACCTGAGATGTTGTGAGGCTCTGACTCCAGTTTGCAGGTCATCGAGAAGAACAACGATTATGCGGCTCAGAAAGACAAGCTCTCTCAGCTGTTACAGAGGAATCAGGTGCCTTGAAATCCCTCCAGCTTCCTCTTCTTTGATCGTCTTGCTTTCAGAAAGACATTCTGGCTGTAGAAGCGGATATAAACACCCTTTCCAACCATCCCCCGATGAAGGCACACGGCTTGTCGTATTGATGGCGCCGAAACGGTTTACACGTTCTCACAGATTGAAGATCCACGAGTGAAGGAGCTAGCGAACGAGCTCAAGTCAAGAGTGAGCCACAATCCCTGCTCCTGCTATGGACATGACTGTGCATGACCTGGGCAGTCAGAGGATCTCCGACAGCTCCAAGAGACACGGATTCGGACCAAGGTCACTTCCCTCTCTCTCTCTTCCTACCTTGAGTTGGTGCGCGCAGGAGCGGCAGACAGACGCTGAAAGGAGGAGAATGGAGACGCAGACCCGTCTCGAGAGGGAGTGTGCGGAGAAGCTGAACATCGAATCCCGACTAAGGACCGGTCAGACCTGGCTCTCTCCTCCATCGTCAAACTGATAATCCCTGTATAACAAACTTCAGTCAAGAACGAGAGCGCGGATTTCGAAAGGTTTCATCAATGTTTGAAGAGAGCGAGATATCTTGACAAAGCAATGAAGAGCATTCGAAGAAGAATTTGCACTGTGGAGAAATGTCCAAGAGAAACTGAAGCACGATGTCGAAATCGAGGTGATCTGTCACAGCAGAATGATCAAAGATGTTTGACTCGCCAACTGAGCAGGTCTCCTCCAAGCAATTAGCCGAAGAGGCGCTTTCACAGGCATTCTCAGCATGTGGAGAGCAGACTCATCTTTCTAACGAGGTGGACTTCAGGCCATGGTGCGATTCAACGACATGAAGGCTCAGATGTTGGACCTGAGGCTCAAGGAGCAACGCATCTCGCGCTGTCTCTCCAACGTGCATGATGCTCTCGATAAGGCATCGAGACTGAACGATGTCGTCGATCAAGTGAGTGCCGCCGCTCCTCTCATCGTACTTGATAACTGTTGAAATCAGGAGCTCCATGCCTACACTCCTGCTCTTGACGCAGCGCAAGGATGGTTCTTGAACGAGCTAGTCACTACCCTGAGGTCTCCTCTCAACCTCCATGATCGCTGCGCCTGACCCGCCCTCACCTCTCAGAGCCAGCAAGTCAAGCATGCCGCCTATTCCACAACCCCCGTTGAGAGTCGTCATCAATAATCATCACTCCATGCGAGGAAGTCAAGCACCGTTTCCATCGCATGCAGCGGACTCATACTACAACAACGTGGAAAGGAATTTGTCCTTTGGCAACATGCCTGATAATACTCGATCGACTTCACAGACTGTCACAGGAAACACACAGCTCAACATGCCAGGGATGCCGCCACAGCAGCAGAATGTGATCCCAGCACCAAGAACGCCGAGGAGTCCGATGCACAACACAGAAGCCAATGCTGACATCGACATCGACAGCCTTGTGATGAAGTACGGACTGAACTTCGACGATCATGGTTCTCATCTCTTGACTGCAACATGCTTCTGCACTTTTGACCCTCCCTCTCCCCCCCCCCCCCCCTTTCTCTCTCTCCCTCTCTCTCTCTCGCTCTCTTTGCCTTCCCCGTCCCCTCTCCCCTCTCTCCCTGTCGCTCTCTACAGGTTATGCCCCGCCGAAGCCTCCTGCAACTCCTCCTCGTCCCAAAGACCTGGAGGTAAGAGGTCCGCTCCCTCGGTAGTTCTGCTGACTCATAGATGAAGGTGTTGGCCTAAACTTCGCTAGTTCTGAAGTTTCGCTTTCGTTACAACAAAATTCCTTATGCCGAATGATCAATCTTTCATCGGACTCATTAAATGCGAACTCATTAATCTTTCACGTAACAAATTGTCATGCTTGTTGTCATTCACATTAGTTGTAGCTGTGAAAGATCGTTACAGTGACGGTGAATAACGAGTTTATATTATCTTACAAAAGTGTGGAATGGAGAAGTGAATAACACAATCTTGCGTCAACCGCAGGATCACATGTGAATTTCAAAGACTGTAAAGATGGGCAAGCAACATGTATGGATCTGTATACATCATGTCAGGCTTTAGAATGTATGACAGTCAGCCCTGCTCCTCCACACTCACGAGGATCAGAAGCAACAGGTGATAACCGACTGCAGCTCGGGGATGAACTTGCTTCCGTCTCCTTTTATTCCACAGAGGGTCTTTTGCTTTGCATCCTGACAACTGACAAACAAGATCAACCGGAACCCCCAAGGATGTGCGAGAGTTACGTGCACGGAGAGTTGCAGTTGCAATCGCAGACACCTGAGAGCAGATCAGCACTAGCAGCCCCTTCCCTCCTCCTCCTCTCATCATCATCATCACCTCCATCATCATCTCCATCATCACCTCCATCATCACCTCCATCATCATCTCCATCATCATCATCTTCATCATCATCTTCATCATCATCTCCATCATCATCATCTCCATCATCATCATACAGATATCTGGGTTCCATCCTCCATCCGCCGGTGCTGGGTCTCTGTAACAGCTCCATCCCGAGCTTGACTCGACCTGACAGAACTCTGCGCGTGCAGTTGAGCAAGGCAAAGTCAAGCGATGTTGACTGACCGTTGCACCCGTCGTTAGTGCGCAGACTGTAGCCGAATAGAGGACTATTGCTTGTTGGGCACGAGGAGGTATTTGTATTGCATCCTTCAGTGTAGATATCTGTCAAGCATCACCAGTCAGAGCCATCCAGGTGATGGGGAAGGCAGGACTCACTTCCTCCCACCAGCCCGTTCACCGCCAGGTTTCCATCGTCACATTGTTCCTTCCCAGCTCTGAAACCGGAGCCACACCAGCAACTGCTCGAGCTAATCACGGCACAAACTTATCGACGAGTCAGATCGCTCACTTGAACAAGACGGGGTCCGTTATCGTCCATGAGTCTGCGAGCCCTGATATGTGGCAACACTCCGTGTTGTTCAAGATTGTCATCTGCATGCTGCCTGACTGTAACGATAATCAGTCTGACAGCACTTGGTACTTGGTGTCTACGAATTTCAGACAAAGGTATTCAGCAAGTTGTAGACAACTTGGACCCAGCGCCTGGTGCAGCAACAGCTCCTGCACTTTGCTCAAGAAATCCTTTGTAAACATTAGCAAACTTTTCATAGCTTTGTACAATATCGCAACCTCGTTTCTCATGTGACCCCAAGACGGATCAAATGCACATTCCTGAATCGCTTGTTTTCGAGGATACACTTGAATGGAACTGGTGTTTTTATAATCGTTTTGGAGCTCGGTCCAGCAGCATGGACATCTATTAGAGGTCGAGTGCTTGGTGAAGTCTTCGAAGTGTCAAGAAAATGTGTACAAGCCGACAGCATCGCATCACCTGTCCAGTGTTTCGGATCTGACACAAGCTGTACAGGGCGTTTTGATTGATAACCTGTCAAAACCATGATTGTTTGCACACAAGACTCCACAGTTTCGTACAATTCTTTCACATTCCATGCACCTGGAGGGCAACATCACGACTCAAGACCTCAGTGGATCACGGGAGCAACCTGCTCGTGATGTTCGGGGTGGTGTACAGGGCACCTGAGGCATTCCAGCATGCGCTAACTCCATGAGTTGCCTGCAGGCGAACTCACGAGAGTTTCAATCTTGCTTGCATCCTCTCACCTCATAGAGGGCGGTAGAGTTCAAAATCTCTGCCATTCCCGCTACCCCCACCAGCCGCGTCACTATCACCATCGCTACCCATCCCTTCATCCTGTCGGGTTGTCTCTTAGGGGCCAGGCGACACCCTCATCCCCCAACTGGACCTACAGGGCTCAGCTCTTGCGGTAGTGAAAGGTAGTTCCAGCCTGGGCTCAGGTCCAGGCTTCCGGGTGCTCCGATTCCGGTGAGGCTGGGCCCGGCCGTAGCCCGGCTCCGACGCGGCAAGCGGCCGCTGGAGTCCCTATATATCACCTCAAATCACCATTCCGTACTACCTCAGATCATCATGTGATCAGGGCCCGACTTTCCCGGGCCATATATAGAGTGAGGGAGCAGGCTACATACTGGAGTGATCTAGAAATGTGACAAAAACTTTTAAATCTTCTGCAAGTGAGGTGATCTCAAGTACTAGCAACTAATACTTCGAAACTCCCGTAAAGGACGAGGACGGGCCCCGCATTCCTAATTGGAGTCTAAATGCAGGAGCCTTTGAAGCTTTGTCGCCTGATGACTCCTGCAACATTATTACAAGAAGAATGAGACCGGCAAATTCAAATAACAGGCTCAAATGGAGTACCTCCTGCAAAATTTGTTGTAGAAATTCACTAGGATCCTGACAGTTTTCATCGTTTCCCAGAAAGCTGAATACCTGTCCATCTGCAGCAAACCATTATTAGGAGAGTTCCTTTCAAACAAGTGGAAGAAAGAATGTCTCTTTGAAACAAAGATTCAACTCACTTTCTAGAAATTTTCCGTGCATGCTTTTGACCTCGTAATCGCGAAAAAGTCCCTTCTCGACATCACAGCAAATCAACACTTTGCCAGCCTCACCCTGGATCTAAAGTTGCAGGATACAGTCAGACATTCTTGATTTGATTGAAGATGTGTGCGACCTCGAATACAAGTTTGACGCTACCGGATTTCGTAGCAAATTCCTTGAAATATGGCCTCATGAACTCAGGTACTCGAGTTCTCTTTAGATCCAAATCCACCAAAACGATCTCTGCAGGCTAGATGAAAGATACATACACATCAGTGAGATACAAGAGAGCAAGACAGATATGAAATCTACCTTTGCTGCGTAGGAAAACCTTGAGTCGCATCGAATCTTACCACCCAACTTCCTCTCGAGCCAAAAGTCCCTCTTTGCAAGGGCAAAGGCTATCTTGTGCACTTGGACTGGATCTATATAGAAGAATTGATTGAACTTATAGAGTCCTCCCGCTAGTGCCCCTGCTGAAGCAAATCCCGTGACATGGCCCATCGACGCATGGACGTCATACGGCAGGAAGCCAATGATCAATGTGGACGCGTTGTACGTCAACCTCATTAATGCAACTGAGAAGAGCCCCACTGACCCCATCAAGCCGTATCGCGCTCCTTCTATCTGTATCTTTGGCCACATGGCTTCCCAATATCCCTCTTGGAAACGAGGAATAGCGGGTAGATTCCTCTTCACCTGCTGCCACACGCTCTTCACGTCCAGCCTGTTAGGCAAGCTCTTGACAGACATTGACCTCGTCGTTCTCGCGGTTATGAATCGAATATCTGAGGACCTGGCAACCAGAAAGCACGAAGACGAGCACGAAGACGAGCACGCGACAGCTTTGCGTAGAGCATGGCGTGAGATGAACGCTGCCTGCATAGCGACGCGGCGGAGTTTTTGAAACAACAGACAGTATCTTATTTGAGGTGATACTAAATTATTGGTCAGCCATCTTCGCGGTAACAGGAGCGGGGACGGGGCGGATCGATCTGCGCATCGTCGAACCATGCGTGATCGCCTATAGAGACGTGAGAACAAGCATGAGGGGGCTTATGGTGGCAATGGCCGTTGCGCTGCTCATGAGACGAGAGGAGACTCGCGGTGAAGATGGCGGGCTGAGAGCTCTTTACTCCCTGTGTGAGAGGATGGAACGTTCTAGATCGCCGTCTTGTCTCATGGAGCGCAGATGGCAAGGTCGTAGTATAGACTTTACCCCATGCCTCACACTTCGGGGAGGAGATTCCACCACAGCAAAGAGTGAGATCAAGCAAGACAGAGAGAATGTGGAGCCATCTAAAGAAGGAGCTGAGAGCCCGCCTCTGAAATCGAAACGAAGGCTTGAAGGGAAAAAGAAGAAGGCGAAGAAAACGAGCGACCTCGAAGAGAACTCGATGAAAGACTTCGACTCCGCTGAGCTTGATGCCTGCCTAAAAGAAATCGAAGAAAAGTCAAAAAAGAGTGAGAAGACAGAAGACAAGAACACCTCAGGGGAACAGAAATCAGGGGAAAAGAAAAAGCTGAAGAAACGCAAAAGCAAAGCGACGAAGAAACGGAAAACAAAATCGAATGTTCCATTCCGTGCTTGGGTGATACAGGAACTTTGTTGTGATTGCAACTCATTCTCTCTCAGATGGACCCTGTTCCAAGTGGACAATCATTAGTTCCAAACCTGGAAGCATATGACGCTTTGTTCCCCCTGAATGTGAGATGGAACAAGAATATTCGATTTGAACATGTGAATCCTTCCTGAAACAGCTCGAATGGCCTACGCTCTCACTTGATTTTATGGATGATATGAGTGGTCAAAGGTATATTTGTATCTTGTGTGTTCCGTGTGGATGATACGGTCCGTTGGCTTGTAGGAAGGGTTTCCCTTTGGCATTCAGACTTGTTGTGGGAACTCAGGCTGCGAACCCCGAAAGCAACAAGGTGATTTAGAGCTCTACTTCCTCCTCTTCCTCATCTTTGCAAGGTGATGATGCTGGACACATGCGGCCTGCGACGATTCAAAAAGCGACAGGAAAAGAAAGAGCCAGGTACGATTGTCATGTGGCCAGGACCGGGAATTCGTGAGAATGATTAAGATTTTACACACAAAAAGAGCCAGGCGAGCTATTTTGTGAGTCGTCATCGTCCAGTGAAAGTGAATTTGAAGATGCAGTCAAGTTTGATTTGTAAATCAATCTACATAGTTGTATTGAGATGAATCTCAGGGGAATCAAGGTAGACCCAAAAGCAATTCCATATTCGATCGCCCACAACGGTACAGTGAACAAGGTATTTCATCGCTCGTTTTTATTGGAGAAGATATTATATGATGATGAAAACAGGTCATTTGCATGCCTCAAAGTCCCACGATTGTGGCTAGTTTGTCTGAATACGGCACTGTGAGTTAATCTGAAACTTTGTATTAGTAATTCGTGAATTTTTTTGTCTGCAGATCAATGTATATGATTGGGATAACGTCCTGCGGTAACAATGGAAAGGCTGGAGCTGTACCGTGAATCTTCATCTCAGGCCTGCAAAAATCTGGTCATCCGAAGATTCATCTCAAGTGCCAGAAAGCAACCCAGGAGAAGGGTGGGCCCTAGCGTGGAACCTCCGAGAGGGTTGTGTTTTTTTGTTTTTTTTTTTGAGTTTCTGCAAACTAATGCTTGTTGTAGAGGGTATCCTTGCATCAGGGCATAATTCTGGGATGATATTTCTTCATTATCCAAAGGTATTTCCTATTAGACTGAAATCCTCTCTTTGACTAAACACAGATAAAAGACAAGCGTTCGATTGCAGTCGAGGGGTAAATATATTTCAATTGCATTCGTTCCCTGAAGGTTGCGCTCTTTGCAGTCATTCATCAAGTGTCGAGTGCGTATGCTGGTCGCCGACCGAGGCTTCTGTACTCGCCACCTCTTCTTCTGACAGATCGATCAAGTTCTGGGATATCTCGTAACGCCTTACTTCGATGTCAATCTCGAGTCATTCGTGCCACTCAGATCGGATTCCTTTCATTGTGCCTTAACTATAGAAGAAGCGCATGAAGGTGAATCCATTTCTTGAAGCTTTGAGTCTCACGCGATTCTGCAACTCTCAGGGGATGTGAACTGCCTGTCCTGGAATACCATCGATACGTATCTCCTGTCACACTTGTAATGTAGATCCTGACAGCAATATCTACCTTGTTAGGAAGCTGTTAGTGAGTGGTGGAGAAGACGGAGCAATCAAGGTAGATCTCTCTCAGCATGCAACATGCATCATGTGAAAGGTTCTGATCTCATGGAAAGGTTTGGAATCTCCAAGATCTCAAATCTCAGGTCTTCATTGCGTTGTTGACCTTCTGACCTGATTACTTTGATGTTTTCAGAAGACGACGACCAAGTCTCTGGTGAGATTTCTTTGAGAGAAACAGGGTTTGTTAGACATCATTGATCAAACATGACACCAGGCTCCGATCGCTGTGTTGAATTTTCACAAATCCGCAATCTCAAGCGTCAACTGGCATCACAAAGATCCGACTATGTTGGTTGCGGCCTGTCGGTATAAAACATGGCATTGCAAATGGAAATTCCTTACAAATTTCGCGTTCAGAGAGGAGTGTGTGAGCATATGGGATTTTAGCCTTGAGAAAGACGATGTGGCCAATGACATTGAGGCTAAGTAAGCTATACAGTTAGTTTCCAACGTCCCTGACATTGGCAGGTATGGGCTTATGGAGCTGCCCCCGCAGCTTCTCTTCCTGCATTACGTAACTGATTGCACTGTCTTGCTTCTTGAACCTTCATCACTTTGACTGTCAGGGCCAAAAAGAGATCAGCGATGCAAAATGGCACCCGCTCCTCCCCAATGTGGTCTTCAGGTGCTGAGTCGAAATCGCAATCTGAGAGTGCTGAACCGTTTGAAAACTTTTCAGCTCTTGCTCCGATGGCATACACATCTGGAAGCCCTCTACTCTATGACAAGATAGATATTTCATGTGTAAAAAGCAGATTTATTGTACAATCTCTTCAGTGTCGTTCTCCCCCCCTTCTCTCCAATACTTCAAGAACTTGGACAGCTGGTTTGAAAGCTCAGTCTACTTTCATGAGATCGCTGCAGAACGAACCTTTGTTCTATCAGGAAATCCCCCAGTCACCCATGGCTCCGTCTCTAACACTCCACTGCCCTGTGAATGGGTCAACAAGCCCTGGTTTCCTTACACATTCTGACCTGAGTATGTATGTATGCTCCCTGGGAATCTATGATGACAAATACAGGAAATCCGAGCCACTGCGATCATAGAAAATTCAGCGAACATCCAGATATCAGAGGAGGTCAAACAAGAGAGACCTGGGGGTCTCCGAGCTTTTTCAGGATGCCGAAGTTCCTCTCGTTCTCGGCATCGAGCAGAGTCAAGACATAGTACTTGGGAAGGTTTCAGATCGAATGCACAACGTGTCATCCTCAGACCTTGGAGCACAGAGAAGAACAAGCATCATCGTTCTTGAAGACTCGGTAAAATTTCTGTCTGACGGTCAACCTCTGTAGACTGTCATCAAAGAATCCTTGCCTTGCACGACATGCTCCAATCAGCTCCGATCTGCACATGGCTGTTAAAAGAAACATGAAAGAGCAGCTGATCTGTTATGCCTGCAGAAGTATTCTCCTTTTGGGTGAGCTTCCAGCAGCTTTCTTGATAGCATCCTTTATCGCGTCCTGGCAAGATCACATCCGTTATCGCAACGTGTGTTACTTTTATCGACAAGATTGTTCGAATCCAGCGCTAGAATACCTCTCCGCTGGCCAGCCCCGTGTAGATGTCCTGTGACATCGCAATCTCCTCCTCCGAGGCATGTGCCGTGTACTTGAAGCTCAGGTACATGGAGCTACTCTTGCCGTCCTCTCCAATGATCTCTTCTTGCTCCTCGGTCAGCAGGGTGTACCATCCCTCTCTATCCTCGTCCACGAAGTCAGCTACAGGGACGATCACGTATCCCATGATGTCATCGGAGCCGAGGTCGTCGTGATCGTAGAGGATCAACTCGACCTTCTGCTCTAAGTCTGTGACCGGGAAGCTGAACTCCTGGTTCCACTCGGGGTTCAGATTGTTCCGCACGATCTTCGTCTTCTTCGCCTTCTTCCTCCATCCTCCTCCTCCCGTCATGCTCAGCATCACGTAGGGATCGCTCAGTCCCGCCATGTCCATCCTCTTCAGACTCTTCGCCTTGATAACCCCAACCTCCGCCACCCCGATGCCTTCTGCCATGTTGACGGACAAGGTCAGGTATTGCCCGATGCTACCGGCAGCGGGCAGCGCCGTGCACGGCC
The DNA here is from genome assembly GCF_000315625.1 of Guillardia theta CCMP2712. Taxonomy (NCBI): domain Eukaryota; class Cryptophyceae; order Pyrenomonadales; family Geminigeraceae; genus Guillardia; species Guillardia theta. The sequence goes on from NW_005434668.1 coordinate 918,508, forward strand.
CCCCGGGCGCCGGGCCGTGGCACCGTGGCCCGGTCGACCGTACCGTGACACCGTGACTCGGTGACGGTGGCAGTCGGGGGGCGCCGCTGCCGGTAGCCTGAGTAGCATCATGGCAGTGGGGCCCGACATCATGGCATTGCTCGGAAATACGATCTTGTACTTCGGAATGGGTTAGCAGATCATCGCCGCCGCCGGAGACAGTGGCATCGGATCGGCCCGGGCCCGGCCCAGCCGCACGATTGGTCGAGGGGGCAATGTAGTACGTGTGACGAAGAGGAGGCCTTCATAGCCGTCTTGCTAAGGTCCTCTCAGGCATGTCTGGATGGTTTGGGTTTCACAGTCTTATTTCTCACTAACTGAGGTCGAAATGATGTCTGCATTACTTTGGCATAGTGCAAGTCTAACATACTTGTGCCGCTGTCCGTCTGTGACGGTGCATGAGGCCCGGCGGCGGCCTGCTCAGTCACTGCAGTGGAGGCAGTGCCGGAGGCTGAGCCTCAGTCACCGGGCGCGGCCCGACCAGCTGGGCCCGGCTACATGATTTGGGCCTGTTGGGGATGAGGGGAAAAGTTGAGGGGAGATGCCATTGCGAGTCATCACTACTGCTCCTCCTGCTCCTGCTCCTGCTCCTCCTGCTCCTCCTCCTCCTGCTCCTGCTCCTCCTGCTCCTGCTCCTCCTGATCCCTGTAGAGTTGCCTTGAAACAGAATGTCGTTCCTTTCCTCTCCCTGCATTCGTCATGCTTCTGTCGCCTTGGCCTGGCATGTCGCTCCGACTTCTATTTTGGCTGTAAAAGTCACAATTGAGACTTTCTCGACCGCGCTCTCTTGTCTCGTTTTCTTCTCAGCTTCTCGCAATCTCGTTCGGTTTTGCTTCATGATTGTTCTGCTCACCTCGCACTTCTTCGATCTTGTTCGAGAAGGCTTCAAGGGTTGTGGAAAACGTTCTTACATGGTTGCAGGAAGCCGGAGCAGAGGCTCTTGAATGATGCTTTGCGACTGAACCCATGGCCACCAGAGCAACTAAAGTTGCTGTGGTTCAATGTCCCTCAGGCAACCTGGTCCTGCTGATATCACCTTCCAACCAGAAGGAAACCCTGGTAATCTTTCAGCTGTAGTCACTCCCCGACACTGAGATCGGAACAGCTCATCACAGTGGACGATTCGAGCGGTACTTTGATCTATCAGGGTATTCCAGGGCACGACACGTTTGACACGGAAGAGGTCAGTAAGCAGCAGCTGTCTTCCTGGAGCTCATTCTCGCGACAGGATGCCTTGGCGTGGTGTTCTTCTAGATGCTGTTGTGGAAAGCCTGTCCAGTCCATCGTTCGCGGGCATGCGTTCCTCGGGATGGTGGTCACTCCGCTCCAGGTATCAGATGGGAGCAAACGTGCTGGTCCTGGTTGACGGCAGCCATGTCAAGGTCCTGGTGCTGGTTGCTGTTGAGGTCAAAAGAGACCCTCTCCCAGGAGGACATGCGATGTGCACAGTAACAAAGTGAGGAACGCGTTCGAGCGCGACTGGAGCTGAATCTTGGTTCCAGGTCCAAGTGGATCAAAGGGTCGCTGCTCGGCGCTTCAGTTGATTCAGCACTGTCCAAGGTAGGAGGAGGGGAGTGAAGGTTGGTTGTGACTTCAAAGTGCAGGCGGACGAAGCTGGATTGGAGAAGTTGAAGGATTTTACCATCAGTGGATATCACTTCTACTCGGAGACATATGACTTGACCAGACCTTTCCCTTCGACGTCGAGTGTCTTGGAATATGACTACGAGTAAGTGTGCTGTGATGTTCACTGTAACTTTGTGTCACTGTGACTCGCTTTCAGGTATTGCTGGAACCAATGGCTTGCGTCTCCTTTCGAAAAAGCCGGCTTGAGGAATTGCTGTGTTGTGTTGCTCCAGGTTCCGCTCCCCCACTCCCCTCCTCCTCCTCCTCTCTCCATTTCCGCCTCTCCTCTCCTTGTTCTTGTTATCCGATGTGAACTTTCCGCCTCCTGTCAGGGTCTAGGATGCAGTCGACTCTTCTCCTTTGAGCATCCGGAAACCAACGAGCAGGTCAATGTCGGGTTGGCACTCATATCGAGGAAGAGCATCGCAAATCCCGGTGATGATAATGATGGAGATGATGATGGAGATGATGATGGAGGTGATGATGGAGATGATGATGATGATGATGATGGAGATGATGATGGAGATGATGATGATGGAGATAGTGGTGGAGGAGATGATGATGATGGCAATGGTGGTGGTGATGATGGAGATGATGATAGCAATGATGATGATGATGATGATGAGGATCAGGAGGACGAGAAGGAGGATGTTTGTTCTTCCGATTACTGAAGTGCGGGACAGGAACAAGGTATAACGCCCGAGGGTTGAACAAGGCGGCAGGAGCAGGAAACGAGATCGAATCAGAGCAGGTGATGGAGAGGTGTTGTTGAAGATGCTAACGGGGGGCCTTGAAGATTTTTTGGGTCTCCCCCATCAAAGGGGATGGGAGTATCGAGGATCAGTGGAGCTCTCACATATGGCGAAGGGGGACAGTACCGGTAATATCTGGTACGAAGATGACGTGTCATTGCATGATATGCTCCTCCAGGTACACTGGCGTCATGAGCTGACAAGCTCTGTCACTGCTCCCAAGATTGTGATAGGATCTTCTCCATATGAAGGGGTGGACCAGTTTTATCATGACGCGTACATGCGGTGAGCAGAGGAGGGGAGGGGAGATGTCGTGATGCTATGTGACATTACATGTTGACGTGAGATGATATGATATGAACTCATGATCCGATCCGATCACATGTTTGAGTCTGTCATAGTGATTGAGATTCATCCAGGTACAACGGAACGCCGATGTCGTTCGTCAACCTCCTCCGATGTGATGCAGAGAGCGGAGAAACGAATTTGTCAGAGGTGACAACAGATGTAGAGTAATACCAGTGCTCATCATGTCATTCAGATCTTTCAGCAGTCTCTGAGAGAGGCGAAGAGCCTCTTGTCATCCAAGTATAGCATACAGGAACTTCTCAGTCCTGCTCAGGACTGTCGTTGCATCTGACAGCTCTTCTGCAGATGGAACTCAACATGTGCAACTTTGACTGGCACCGGATCAAGAAAGAGATGGGGCTGGAGACTACAGTGAAATGGTGAAGTAGAACAACCCTAAAGGGAAGATCCAGTGACGAGAATTTTCCAGCCTGTGGGATCGACTGAGCCCGCTGATCGAGAAGGCAGATTTGTCAGAGGTGACCATGGTGACGTGGCTGCTGTTTTACCTGTTGACCTTTCCGTTGAAGGGATGTCTGAAGTTGGGAAGAGCTGGCAGTCCGATCAAAGAGAGTCAAGTTGAGCCGAGAAGAAAGCAGGTGAAACTTCCCACTCTCTTGCACTGGCTCTTCCTGACACCCAGCTCTTCCTTCAGGCCTCCGTCCTCCGGTACAACTGCGCAGACTCCCTGGATAGAACCAACTTGTGCTGTACGAGAACTGTCGCTGTCGTGACCATCACATCTCACCTCGTTTCCCCTTAGGTTTCATGGTCTCACAGCAACTCCTCCTCGAGCAATGTCGTCGGAGCCACATCGGTTTCACCAGCAGGGTACTAGTACGTCAATCCCCCACCCACCCCTCTCGCTCTACCTTTCCCTCCTCCCTCCCTCCATCTTTCTCCCTTGACTCTTTTTGCTCCTCCCTCCCTCCCTCTTTCTCCCTTGACCCCTTATCCTCCTCCCTCCCTCCTTCCCCCCCTGATTCCTTTTGACGTACCAACTTCATCCCCGAGCTTATGTCTCTTTTCTTTCTCCATCTCTATCTCACTTACCAACTGCCTCCTCCCCCTCTGTTGCCTCCCCTTTTTTGCATGCTCCTTACTCCTTCCAAGGTCAAAACTGAGCCAGACATCGATTTTCAATCAAGACTTTCCTCTCACTGGGGATTCCTAAAGTCCCCAGAAGTTGATGTGGATGCTGTCCGATCACTCTTAGAGCCCAAGGTTGTATCCTCCTCCTCCCTACCCCTACCCGATCCTCTTCTCTTGTCCCTCTTGCCCTTTTCAAGTTCCTTCGTTTCTCCTCCTCCTCGTCTCCTTCTTCAACTACTCCCCCCCCTTCTCTTCACCTTTCTGTCTCATGCTCTTGCTCCTAGTTTGCCTCCCTTCCCCCCCCCTTCCCACCTCTTGCCACTTCCCGCGCTCTCCCTCGCCGTACCTCTGCCCTCTCCTAACGTATCTCCCTCAGCTCCTCGAGTGGCTGGCTGAGGCTTACGTGCGCAACGGCGATCTCTTCTCCTTCCTCTACACTAACACGCCGGCGCTCCTGACTGGTCCCATGCGCGACTACACTTCCCTTCCTCCTGCAGTCTCCGACACTCAGATCTCCGTTCAGCGAAGGTCAACTTCATCTCTGACTGGCTGTACTTCCTTGCTCCCTCTCGTTCCCGTTCCTCCTCTCAGTCTTCTTTCCTTGTGTCGTCGATTCTAATCCTTGTCCACCACCTTGATCACCTTCTGCACGGCGTTCCTTCCCATCTCTCAATTCTCTTCCTCTTTCTTCTTCGCTTTCCTTGTCAAGCCATGTCTTGTCTTGTCTTGTCTTGTCTTGTCTTGTCTTGTCTTGTCTTGTCTTGTCTTGTCTTGTCTTGTCTTGTCTTGTCTTGTCTTCCTCTTGCTCACTTCTCTCGATCAGGTATCACAACGTGCTGAGCGACTCGGAGCGGCAGCTGCAGTACTTCGCCTTCCTGGGCGCTACCTCAGCCAACTCCTCCCTCTCTCTCTTCCCTCTCCCACTCAGCGTGCTGCGTCTCCTCCCCACACGCCGTTCTCCTCCACCAGCTCTCTTCTTCTACGCATCCTGCACGCTTTGAGGCGCAGGTGCAGCAAGTAGGAGGGAAGGCTTCATCCTCCTTCTCACGCATGCAACCAGGTCCTTGACTCGTCGCCTAACTCTGCTGCCTGGATGTTCCCTCCTGAGCTCGATGTGGCGGATATCTGCCTGCACCTTCGAGCTCCGGTTCGGTCACGAAGAGGAGGGAGGGGCGGAGGGAGGTGGAAGAAAAGACGGAAGAAGTCGAGAAAAGAAGAGAAGGGGATGAATCGAGGAGAGGAGGATAGTATGTGAGGAGAGGAGATAAGCAGGGAGTGGGAAGGAGAAGCACAAGGACAGAGGAGAAGAGGCAAGGCAAGGGTTGAGGAGGATGAAGGGGAGATGAGGAAAATAGCGAGGGGATAACGACATTTGCAGAGTATCGTCACGGAGGTTCAGCTTTGGATCAAGAACGGGATCGCGTCCTGCGAATTCCCAGCCTCCATTAGCATCTGGTTGACCTCTCATACCCCTCCTCTTCGGAAGGCGTTGAATCTTTCTCCTCCTCCTTGGCAGGGTTGGGAGATACATCAACGAGATGGAACAGGTCCTCCTGCTCCTGCTCCTCCTTCGTCATCATGACAACACCTCCTTGCATCCTTGCATGATCCCTTCCCCGTCGTAGTTCTTGTTATCTCCTGTCTCCTCTCCTCTCCTGTCTCCTCTCCTCCTCATCCTCTTCTCTCATGCGCTCTGCTGCTCTCCCTCTCCTTCTCTTCCTCTCCTCCCCTCCTAATCTCCATCTCGTTTTCTCCCCTACCATCCTCCTCTCCACCTCCCCCCTCCTGCCTTCTCACTCGATCACAGATCTACGGAAATGTTGATCTCCCCCAGTGCGAGGACGGCACGAGGATCAGCTTTCCCATTCCTTCCTACATCCCCGACAAGCTGAGAAAAGGAGAGCAGGTAAGAAACAAATTCCTCCTCGCCTTAGGTTTACCCTTCGACCAGCTTGTTCCTTCTCTGCTCCCCCCAGCTCAGCCCAAGAGGCTGCATGCTCTCTCGCAGATCGTGCAGATTCAGGTGAGAGGAGGGAGGGTCGCCCGAGGTCGGTCTGACAAGGAAGAAGATGATGAGGAGAAGGGACGGCACTCGCTCCATCATCCTCGGAAGGCTGAGTGTGAACGGGATCGTCCCGTCAGGTTGCGTTTCTTCCGATCCAAATCAAATTCCTGCATCCTTCTTTGAATCTTCTTTCCTCCTCGTCAATTGCTGTTCCTGCTCTGCTCTGCTCTCTTCTTCTCTCTTCCCCTCTCTTCTCCTTCTCCTCCCTCTTCTTCTCACTTTGGAGTCTAGACCTGCACATCGAGGACTCAGGAACCAACAAGGAGGCTGAGCGAGCAGTCAGCATCTCTCTCGCCTCCTTCCCTACCACCGACAGCATGGTGGAGAAGAAGTTTGCGGAGGGAGCGAGCAAGACAGCACGAGAGCTCGGGGGCAAGGTGAGAGGATGTTTACTTCCCTTCATCTCTTACTCTTCTCTTCAGGCCCTTGCCAAGGCAGATGAGCTCGTAGACAAGTAGATATCTCTCCTATTCCTCTCTTTTTCACTTCTACTCCTCCTGCTCCTCCTCCTCCTGCTCCTCCTCCTGCTGCTCCTCCTGCTCCTGCTCCTGCTCCTGCTCCTGCTCCTGCTCCTCCTCCTTCTCCTTCTCCTGCTCCTTCTCCTTGTCGCTTTCTTGCTCCTCCCTCTCTTTCCACTTCATCGCTTTCTTCTCATTTTCTTGCAGGTATGCGGGCGATGATTCCAAGTTGGGGAGCATAGCCAAGGGAGCGCTGTCCTCTATGGGGAAACTAGCCGGCTGGATGGGCTCGAAGGCCAAGGTGTAAACATGATCGTTTCTCGTCTCTGTTCACTTAAGAAAACTCTTTGCTTCAAGGTCTCCCAGAACAAGCCAACAAACAGTCAGACAGCGGTGACTGTAGGGAACGAGAGGAGAGAGAAGGAAAGAGAGATTAAGTCTAGTCAAGACGTCGCGTCCCAACTGACAGCCATGTGGAGCAATCAGGTCAGGAGGAGGGGAAGAGGAGAGGGGGAGTGGAGAAAGGAAGGAGCAGGAGGTCAATGATACAAGGAGAGGAGGCAGCTGACACGAGGAGGAAGCAGGGTAGAGCAGGGGAGATGGAGTTGAAGTGTTAGAGCGAGGAGGAAGTGAAAGGCAACGCAGAGGGTCTCATAAGGTCTCAGGCGTCTGGACGAGCTTGGAGTAACCCGAGGAGCGACCAGGAAGGGAATGAGGTTGTGCAGAGGAAGGCCGAGAATACGGGTTGACAATCTTTGCCTCTTCTTTCATCTCCTCCTCTACCTCGTCCTGGTCCTCCTCTACCTGCTGCTGCTGCTCCACCTCTACCTCATATCCTTTCTTTTGTCCTAGTTCCTCCTTCCCGCCTTGACCTCTTCAAAGTCTCATGACTGTTCTTTTAGCAAGCGCCTCTTCCGGCAGGTTGGATCTGAAGGGTATGGAGGAGGCGATCATGGCGGAGTCGAAAGGTCTCCGTGCGTCACGGGAGGAGCAAGGACAGTCAGACTGCAGCGCTTCTGCTGCTGCTGCTGCTGCTGCTGCTGCTTCCAACGTTGATCCCCTTGCGGGAGTTTTCATCGGAGGAAGCAACTTCGGGCAGGAGGAGGAGGACGGGGAAGGGGGAGAGGATGGGGAGCAGAGTGGGGAAGTTCCCCCTACACAGCAGGTGCAGGAGGGTGCGAGGGCTCTAGGGGACTCGACGGGGCTGGAAGCAGCAAACCGAGCGATGCGAACGAGGAGAAATCACTGCAGAAGCATCCTTCAGTCAAGGTGCTGCTGCTGCTACTGCTGCTGCTCTTGCCGCTGCTGCCGCTGCCTGTGGTGTTGCTGCATTTGCTGCTGTCGTGAAACTCGTTCCTCTGCTTCCCTCCTCCTCCTCCTGCTCCTCCTGCTCTCCATGCCCCCCCTCTGGTGCTATTCTTCCTCTTACCACACCTCTTTATCTCCTCTGGTTCCTTTCCGTAGGTAACCTCCGATCTTCCTGTCTCATCTCGTCCTCCTCCTCCTCGTCCTCGTCCTCCTGCTCCTGCTCATCTGACGCATTGGCAGCCGATCCTCGCTGCAAGGCTGCATCGCATCCTTCGCGAGCCTCGCTGAGAGGATATCCAAGGAGGAAGAGCACGGGAAGCAGAAGGAGGAGGGAGAGATAGCGAGAGAGAGGGAGCAGATTGTCGATCACTTCCTGCGCTCTGCCCTGTCGTTTGCTGCCATGCAGCTTGTGGACGAGGGGTACGAGACGAGGAGCTCCGTGGAGGAGGGAAAAGGACGATGTCTCCTATCGCAGTTCCCCAGAGCCTCCATCCTCCAGTCTGTGCCGACATCCTGCGGTATCCTCCTCCTCCTCCTCCTCCTCCTCCTCCTCCTCCTGCTCCTCCTCCTCCTCCTCCTCCTCCTCCTCCTCGTTTCGCCCTTCTTTCTTTCTCCTCCCCTCTACTTCCTTCATCTGCCTCCTGTCCAGCCCCTCCTCCCTCTTTCTCTTCCTCTCTTCCTCTTTCGTCTCGTCCCTTCTATTCTTCCTTGACATTGCTTGCAGCTTCTCTCCCCATCGAGAGCGTTCTCATGCCTGACAGCTTGCTTCCTTTCTCCTGCGGCGGCTGGAAATGCGACGAGGGCACCGAACGCGCGTCCTTCACTATCGTTCTCCCGCAGCTTGCCAAGGTGATCTAACGAAGAGGACCAGGGGCAGGGGCAGGGGCAGGGGCAGGGGCTGGAGCAGCAGGAGGATATGTTGTAGTGTTGGTGGGTGGAGCGCGAGGAGGAAAGGAGGGGGGCTGTTTCAAATTCTCCTGAACGACCTCCAGGTCACGGAGATTCAATTGCTAGTGTGCGGAAGCAGCGAGGAGGAGGGGATGAGGAGGGAGGAAGCCCCACGAATCTCCATGACCCTCCAGAACTCAATCTCTGAGAGGAGCAGGGAGATGTGGGAGTGGAACCTGGCCGACTCGTTCGAGGGGGAGGCGGCCACCCCCGGCACGCTCCTCTCCTTCCTCCCTCCTCCTCCTCCTCCTGGCCAAGACGAGACCTACGGCAAGTTCCTCTTCTGCAGCCTACAGGTCCCAGCTGGACAACAGCTGAAGCTGGGGAGGCTGCTCGTCTATGGGGAGTGGAAGAAAGAGGTTCTGCTCCTTCTCCTCCTGCTCCTGCTCCTGCTCCTGCTCCTCCTGCTCCTGCTCCTCCTGCTCCTGCTCCTCCTGCTCCTCCCCATTCCTCTTCTCTTCATCCTCTTGGTCCTTTCTATCCTCCTAGCTCACCTCTGCTGCCTCCAGGTGTTTCACCCCCCCAGCTCCCTCCTGGGCAGCCCTGAGTGCGTCGCGCAGACTAGCCTCTCCTCCCTCCTCCTCTCCAGGAGCGGTTTTGCAGCCCTCAAGGCCGTCCGAGCTGTCCTGCGAGAGCAGGGAGCTCCTGCTGGCTTCGGGGGTGTCATCCTCGACTTCGTAGTCGAGCAGGGGACGTCCATCACAGGCTTCGGGCTCGAGCTCAAGAGCGGGCTCCCCGCCTCTCCCCTCCCAGCTGATGTCCACCTGGTGGTCCACGGAGGAGCAGGAGGGAACGTGGGAGGGCGGGACGCCAAGGACGCAAAGCTTGACGTCCGTATCCCCCTCACCGCCCCAGGGTCAAAGTTGTTCTACTCCCTACCTGCCCCAGCTGTTGCCGGGCAGGTGACCTTGGCTCTCGGCCGCTGCTACGATGGGACCTGGAGCTCGAGAGCGATGCTGCACAATCTACGGATACTGCTGTACGGGTTTAAGGGACAAGAATGACGGAGAGGAGGAGGAGGAGGAGGAGGAGAAACGAAGGACGACCGAGGAGGGAGGAGAGAGGATAGCGAACATCAGGTAGGAGGAAGGGGAAGGAAGTCACCATGAAGGAGAGAGGAGGGAGGAGGGAGGAAAGTTTCAGCGAGGACGAGTTTTTCTGATGGAGGGAGCTCTACGAGTGAAAGGAAGCAAAACTTCATGCCTCGGTCATTCGTTACACGTGTCCGGGAAGATGCAGATCTGCAGTCCCGTCGGGATCTTGTCGGCAGGGAGGAAATTTGACAAGTCGTAGTTAAGACTTCTCAGGTCATCCATCGTCATTCCTGCAGCATCAGTCACGTCATAGTCTCTACTTGCCTCTCCCTTCCTCATGCTCTGCCCTTGATCAAGTTTCTCCGACATCAGCTGTCTCTCCTCCCCATCTCCCGTCCCCTCCCGCCTCCTGCTCTGTCCTTCTCTCCCTCACCAAACTCCATCGAGATGCTCTGCATGGTGTCTCCTGCTTGCACGTAGTACAGCCGTCCAATCTGCTTCCTCATCATGCGAGTGGAGGGATGAGAAGGTTGTAGAGAAAAGCACTTGAAGGGGAGGGGGAAAGAGGGAGGAGAAGCGAGGAGGATGGAGGAGAAACGAAGAGGAGGGAGGAGGGAGGACTTCAACTCTCAGCTAACCTGCACTAGGGATCCTTCAGCCGGAGTGAAGGACATCAAACCTTGATTCATCGACCAGATCCTTGTGACTTCACGTCAAGGCGCAGGGAAGGAGGGTCAATGGCCGTCGGCCACTCACGTCAACCAGTCCCGCCGGAACGTAACGCCGATGGTCTTCATGTCGTCATTGGCTTGCACCAGATATTTACATCTTTCTACAATCACCCTCACACACCTGCACAAGGACCGTCAGCCTCCCTCCCCTCCCCTTTCCTTGCCCTTTCCTCTTTCCCCCTTTCATCTCCTCTCCTCTCCTCCTCCTCCTCCTCCTCCTCCTCCTCCGCCGCCGCCGCCGCTTCTTCACCTTGTTGACATCTGAGGAATAATCCCCGGCCCTCCTGCTTGACTCAAGTTGAAGCAGATCACCTCCTCGTACGCTCCTGCACTGAGAGTGAGAGAAACTATCTGCCTGCATGCTTTCCACCCTCCCTCCCACCCTCCCTCCCTTCTCCCCCTTCTCCCCCTCCTCTCTCCTTCCCCCTCCTCGTCTTCCTCTCTCACCAAATGAGATGTTGGGGGTCCAGAAGAAGGTTGCTGCTGCCGACACCTCGTGAAGACTCAGCAACCTGCTCAACAAGTTCAACTCTCACCTTGGCAGCAGGATCAGTCGCCTTGACTCGCTTCTCCGACGCGATCGTGTTTGACATTTCCTGCCCTTTCTTTCAAATCGTGTACAGCAGCCGAGTCAAGTTTAAAGTAGAGACAGCACCTGGCCAAACTGCAGAGGTCGAGCTGGGAAGATGAGGAGGTTGTCATAGGGGTTGTCGTTGATCCCGTTGATATCGAACATGTTCATCTTCGCCATGAAGAACCGGAAGACGGAGTTTGCGGGGGGGCTGTCGAAGCTCGGGGCAGGGTTCACAGAGAGCACGAGGAGCTGGACGCAGTGCTGCCCCGAGGAGAGTTGGAGGGGGAGGGAGTCGACGGCCTCGAAGCACACGAAGTGATGGTTTGCCTGGAGGCAGCTCAGCAGGTGAGGGGAAGGAGGAGGAGAGCTCGAGCGACCTGAGTGCCGACGGGCGTCCATGCGAAGTCGACGTTCCTGGAGCAACAAGAAAACCCGTCACTGCTCCGAAGGGTGCTGTAGAGAGGAAGTCACATGGTTGAGTTGCCCGGCGACCCTTCTCGAACGACGTTCCGCAGCTCGGCACCTGCAGGAAGGGAGAAGGAGAGGATGGACTTGATCTCTGCTGCGCTCCGGGAAGTGAAGGCCGTCAGAGTGAAAAGAATCTCGTAGCCCAGGTATCCCTCCAGCAGCGGCAGAGCAGCCTCCCTAACACCGTTGTCGTTGAAGATCGTCATGACTGGTTTGCCGAGGATGAAGTAGGGGCGATCAGCTTCGTACTCCGGAGAGACAACCTGAGAGTGAAGTGACGTAGCGGCAGTCAGCTGGGAAGTCCTGACCTTGAGCATGAAGTCGTAGGGTGTTACGGCTCGTTCTAGCGCTATCTGGGCCACGACAGCGTGATACCCGACCCCTAGGGCGCTGGTTGGTCGCAGTTTCAGTCGGGCATTCCTCCTTGCAAGTGATGATAGAATACCTTGTGTTGACGACCAAGTACGTGAGGTTTGACATACTGTCAAACGACAGGGCAGACGCTGGGGGCAGCTTGGCACTACCCAGCTCCGACCCTGATCCAAACTGCCACGACTGAGCCAAGTCACCTTCATAAGTGTTCGAAGCCACCAAGACGTTTTGCATGAAGATGCTGGAAGGAGAACACGTCTCAGAAGACCTGAGGCAATGCTCGATAGCAACAGACCTGTGCGCGAGCTCGATAACGGGAAGGGAAGACATGATAAGAGACGAGGTATCGTACGCCAGGTTCACTCGTGCTGTGACCTTGAACTGAACCTCCTCTCCCACGCATCTGCAGCATCCTGATATGGTTGGCAGCCAGTCGTTGCTGCAGAATCGATCATTGAAGGAAGTCAGAACAGTTGGCTTTACCCTCCATCGTTTGGTCGGTCGTAAGTGTGCTGAAATATAGTGTACCCGTAGAGATAGTCTTCTTCAAATGAGTACGATGTGACAGTCAATATCAGACTGGAGGATGTGCCGTCCCCCGTCTCAAACATGATCGTCTTTGCGTTCCCTAACGAGCTCCTCCAAACTCCAGGAATGCTCACTTGGTCCCCTGTGACTGCCCTGCCATCTTCTCCTCTTCCTGCGAAGATGCTCCCTGTTGAGAAAGATCTCTTCCATTCTGTCTTGATAGTGAACTGCACTGTGTACCCCGAAACTAGTCTGTGCGATATGCTACCATACCGAAAATGACCCCCTGAACAGTTGAAGAGGGCTCCCTCGACGCATGACAGCAGCGCAAGGAACAAGGCAGGGAGGAGCTGATGTCGCCACATTGTGGCTCATGGGGAGAGAAGCAAGGTTGTACAAGAGATCCGTTTCATCGTCTCATTTGTCCCATCCCCTCGCCCTCCTCTCCTGCTTCCCTGCCGGGTATGCGAAACAAGCCATGGCAGGTTCGGTGTATGGGAATGGATCAATGGGTCGGGGTAGTGTGCGGAGGGTACGGGAGCTGTAGGGTATCCACGTATGTATAATAAAGGGTGGGTACTGAATATATGAAGTCAGGGGTGTTCTCATGCATGCAGGGCGGTAGGTAGGGTGAAAGGGAATGATTGGAAGGGGTCAGGGGGTGGAGGCGGTTGATAGAAAAAAAACATGATGTTTGACAAGCTTGTAGACCAAAGAACCAAACCAATTAAAACCATGAAACACCATAAAAGAAAAACCAAGAAAAGAGAGAAAAAAATATTGCAGGTAGAGAGTAGATTGTGAGTAGAGGTAGCTTACAAGCAGTGAGGAGTAGATTGTGAGTAGAGGTTGCACAAGTGTCGTCGGAAGTTCAAGTGAAGGAGATGTGTCAGCTGGAAAACAAGACCACAGGAGAGAAGACGAGAGCTCCTGCTCGTGTTCCTGCCCCTCCTTCAGTCCCCGACTCTGTCGAAATCACAGCAGCTTGTAAGTAGTGTTCTCCTCTTGCCACTGCTAGCTCGAAGCTCCCGGTCATGTGGCGCGTCAAGAGGCCGGGCAGAGGTTGAGAGTACAAAGACTCTCCATTGACGATCAAAGTACAAGCAAAACGCACGGAGCTTGAATTGTCGGCTCTAGAACTGTCCTGGACCAGTAGCAAGTCCAACCCTACCCCTTGCCAGTGGAGGCTCAGAGTCTGATCTTGCCCTGTACTTCGGTTTGTTACAAGTTGTAGAGAGATCTCAGTAGGAAAAGGGACTTGCACTGCAAGCTCGATCGCCAAGATTTTCAACACTCGATCGATGTCCACTAGAAACGAGGAAGATCCCTTTTTTTGGATCCCGTACTGGTACCTTATTGGAAGCAGCCAGGGCCGTAGGCCATGTGAAAGGAAGAAGCGATGGTTTGATACTCCTCCACACTTTCCAACCAAGTTCGATTCTCTTGAAGTATCGTCAAGCGGACCACGACAATCTCCGGCGGGAAACAATTCTATGATCGTCGTTCCCTTGCGGCAAAAGATAACATTTAACATCTTTGAGAGATGCCGGTCAAAGAAAGTGAAATCAGATTCCACATCAAACCTGGGAGCCTTGAGCGCCGATGACAAAGTCTGCATTTGCAAGCGCCACAGCAGCTTTGAATAGAGGATGTGTCTTCTCTTCAAAGTTGATCACTTCACATCCAGGGCGAATTGGCTTTATAGATTGCTTTCCCCATTCAAAAGACGCCCAGCTGCCCATTCGTTCAGAGTGGATGTTTGGTGGGAAGAAAATGAAAGGTGTACCTGATTGCGTAAAACAATTCCAATCCATTCATGAGACACCTGTGCCTCCTTGAGCAATCTGTTTTTCTTCCCCTGGCCATGATCACAAATGAAGACGGCAAGTCGGACTGGAATTCAAGAGCTTTCCTGCGACGAGAGTGAGGTCTTAAAATGGATCGAGGGGTGCCGGACTTCTTCCATTCAGTCCTCATGAAAATCCGATGACTATGCCCACTCTGAAGTGACTCTGCGCATAGTTCACACTTATTCTTTGCTTCTTCCAGCAAGGTAAAACCTGCTAAAATCTTGTTTGGTGGGAAAAAGGGGGAAAATCTCTTGTACAAATTCCATCGACGTAGCCCATGGACCTGAAAACTAGTCAAGAATGGAAATAACCAAATGTCCGAACGAGTTTACCTGGTTGGCAAGGTTCCTATAGATAAGATCTGAAGTCCTCTTGAATTCAAATGGAACAACATCGTCCGCAACGAACAATGAGAGCAAAGTGTTGACAACAAGCAACTCTCTGACTCGCAAGTATTCACGACAACTTCTTCCGTTCCCTCTCAAGCATTCTGTGTCATAGAAATGAATTTTGTTTTTCCCACCTGTGACCTGATACAATGATGTCAACACAGCTTCCTTCTCAGAGGTTATCTCATACAATTTCTACAAGCATCACTATGTTGGCATGACTGTTTCCCTCCAAAACGATATCAAAATTGAAATCTAGCGAGTTGATCGCATAGCTTAGACGGAATAGCAAATCATGCACAAAATGTCCCCAGAACCAGCCCATGTTTGCAAGCAAGGATAGAGCTCTAGATACATGCCTGTCAACGGGTGAGAAATTAGATCATAGCATGTCAATGTACCTTATTGCGTTGTCAGAATCCTCCAATAGGCATCCTTCTGGCACGTCCGGGTGCGTTTCATGCTTGTACTTGAATGCTGTCACCTTTTGTGTTGCATTGCAGAAGACTCCATCATGGACAATGGTCATGTTGTCATAAAGAGCAACGAAAATCCCCTCTGCTGCAACTGAGTGCGATTCTCTGAGATATGGATAATTCTTCAACACGACGTCGCAGTCATCTTCCAGGCAGCTGACTCTCCCAAGTCTGTATTGGCTCCTGTCCCAAGTAGATTTATGGATCACGTCCAGAGGGACCTGAGCACCTTCATGGTATATCGTCAACCTCTCACGAGCAGCATTCAGCAGGGTGGGCGGAGTGGAATCGGATCTTGTCGCTTCCTCCTCCTCTGCCTTGCAGCGAAACCACCATGGTTGCGATGATTCATACAGAGATTGCATGACGTTCCCCATGAACTCTTCTATCGTGTTATGAATGCAGACTTGCTGCATTCCCTGTTTTGCGATAATGTCTCTCTCATCCCCATGCTGTAGGAAGTAATCAATTATTCCTGTCAAAGATTGATAGTCGCCTGTGTTGTATGTAATGACATGAGTTCCATTCTTCAGGTTCGAGGCAATGGAAGGGTCAAGATTGTGAATCACAAAGGTCCCTTCCGAAATTAGTCCGTAAACGTGTCTGATACCCAAGCTTCGAGAAAAGCAATCTCCCTCAAGCTCGCCCGCTAGCTCTGTTACTGTTGCCACAGCAACCTTTGCTGTCACGAACGATGACTTGTCTGTGAAGCCATCTTCGTCTACAGCAAGAAGCTGAATCCTTTCATGGTAGCGATCTTTCAGGAGCCAATACAACTCACATGATGCATCTGTCGTGCTCTGATTCGGATCTTTACATTGCTTGTTGACCACCACGAAAGCGACCTCATACTCATGGCCGGAACCAGGAGATGGGTTAACATGAAGATGATCGCAAGACTGAGATGATATCAGCGGCCCCACGCTCACACACCGCACACAAAAATCCAACCACTCAGTGGCCAGGTCTGAATCATCTTGATAGTTGGTCGAACACTTCTTCGTTGCGACTGTTTGATACTGCATGGGGTCCGCGTTCTCTTGGTGCAGAATGATTGTGGATATTCCCAAGCTCCGACATGTCTTCCATACACTCATTAGAACGCACACCTCCTGCTCCTCAACGTTGGACAGGAAGCTGAAGAACAAGAAGTCTGGACGGAAGTTCTCAAGAAGTACGTGAAGGGTACCCTCGAGCATCTCGTCGACCTGCACGTGCATGGTCTCTGATATCATCCCCAGCTTTGCAAACGATTGCAGGACAAGCCTGTCCCTCGACGTGCTGCATATGAAGTCACCCACGAGCAAGACTTTCCAGCTGTTCTGCATCGTGGGTATCGGGGCGCCCATTCTCCCGTATGAGTCCAGGGCGGATGCGTGGCGAGTGCTGAGGAAAGCATACAGGAGGAGGAGGAGGAGGAGGGATATCAGTTGATCTCTCAGAACCATCGGGTCACTGCAGCAGCAGGGAGCGAGCTCATGGCACGCCCCCCTCCCCTGGCGGCTCCCCTGGCGGCTCCCAAGTCAGCATGGGCGGCACCATAAAATTTTTGTTTTGCCAGAGCGCCACAAACTCTAGGAAAAGTTCACTTAACTTTGAGTAAAACTTTCCATTTTTAGTACCCACCCCTGCATATCGAACCCCCATCCCCACCCTCCGCTTTGTGTGCCTCAAAGGTGAATGATTTTCTAAGTCAGATATTAGAATTTTTAGGGTATGTATTGATGTGCCCTTCCCGCCATCAGAAGGCAATAGGTCGGTCCGACGGGTACGAACGTGGTATCACCTGGTAGCATGCAGACAACAGGAAGGGGTGTTCAGGTATGCGCGCAGTGTTGCCAAACGCTTGATCCTGCTTGCATATTAGTAGCACATGTTTGCAAGCACAGACTGTGTTCGCAATGCTGGTTCCAACTGGGATCTGATGATGAGGAGAACGAAATTTTCCTTCGTAACTTTTGTGGTGGTCGTGTGTGTCTGGTTGATAAGAAAATGCAAGAGCTACGGAAGATCTATCAGAAAGCAGAGACTGCATGGAAGCGCAGTGGTTCAGGTGATGCGAGCATTGAATCATACCTCGACTTTTGCAAGGACAGTCCTACTGGTAAACCATGCATAGATATATATTACCTCCGTCATGTCGACGACTTGGGTGAATTTGCAGACACCATACATGTCCTACAGGATGAGATGTCTGAAGGCCTGCCTCAATCCGCGAGTGTGGGTAAACGACCAAGCAGTCTAGACGACTCAACTCAGTTGCAGCCGGCAGGATCGAATGTCAAAACCCGGAAGGTAAGCAGCAAAGATTTCAGATTCAGTGCTGTGTCTAAACAAAAAGAGAATTGTGCTCCTGGAAATCGGGCTGGCACCGGCAACGATGCTGTCACCAGCAAGATGACAGAGTTGTTGCATCAGACTGAGCTTGAAAAACAGTCCACCGAACTGGCCATACAGGAAGGAGTCTTGATGAACACTATGATCAATATATTGGACAAAATGGAGAAGCACAGTCCTGGTAGTATTGCCAGGCAAAAATACGAAGAGATGCTGCAAGACACAGAGAATGAAATTGCAGACATTCGTGCGCGTCGCACACAAGCGTATGCCGCAGGTTTATGACTTTCAACTCTTATCTATCACTCCTTGATAATATGATCGAAGGCAGTGGAGACTCCAAAGCTGGTGAATCACCCGCGACGTGGTGCTGATGGTCTCGTGATGTTTTGATGTTCTAACTTTAACATTAGATTGGCTCGAATGGACCGGCTATCAGGTTCGTCAGCTGCATGATCCAAATGTATAGGTGCGCCATGTTCGTTCATCTCCGGACGGTCCTGTGCAGATAGTCTGTCCTTTACATGTATATGCGAACAATGCTCTTCCTCAATTATTATATCATAAAGAGGGGCCGCATACTCAGTCCCTTTCTAGTATGAAGTTGTGAAGTTGGAAGCAAACACCAATCACAGATATTGCAATTTCCGTAGAGTCAGTCCGTAGACCCCGCCAGAACACACCCCATCGATTGATCAACATTCCAAATGCGCATTCAATGTTGATCCGAAGTTGCGATTGATGAAAATTGTAGCTATCTTGCCAAACAGGAAGTCTCACTCCGTCGAACGGGGTGATGATACCCGGGACACCTTTGTATGCAGCATCACCTACAAGGTACATACCTTCACGATGAATATTGATTGAAGCAAGGTGTGCAGCCAAGTTCCCTTTTGAGAATGCCATGCTGTCATGTGTACTTCCAGGGCTCTCTACATTATACCACAAAAATCTCCGACTGGAATCACATACGGCCTGAACGTTTAAAGCGAAACAAGACTTTCTGGTCCAATATCGTGCAGCTCTGATAGCCTCTGGCCCCTTCACACAGTGGAGTTCGATCAAGATACCATCAACTGCTCCAATGCACTTGTCAAAAACTCCATTCGTTGACTTCTGCTTAAATCCTGATGCGATGGAGTTGAGTGTAGATTTGTCTGTCAAGCTGGGATATACAATTTGCAACTCTGGACATAGTCGAATGGCAAGCAAAACATTATTCTTGGAGTAGAAAAAGCCTGTTTGCGATACACCATGAAAGTGATGAATATCAAGATATGACCCACTAGCCAATCAATGAATAGCCATAGACAGCTGCAATTCTGGAGAAATTGTTCCATTTGGGCAGCCGTGGTTGCCTTGAAGTTCATCTTAACAATGTCAAAAGCTGGAAGAAAGAACCTTTTGTCATTCGGTAGAATACACGAAATTGGTGGTCTGATAAATTCCGTACCCAGGTTTCCCAATTCAACCGCTTTCTACCCAATTCAACCGCTTTCTACAAT
Organism: Guillardia theta CCMP2712; assembly: GCF_000315625.1. Classification (NCBI taxonomy): domain Eukaryota; class Cryptophyceae; order Pyrenomonadales; family Geminigeraceae; genus Guillardia; species Guillardia theta. Next base: position 937,408 of record NW_005434668.1, read on the forward strand.
CAGAGTATCCAACACTTGGCCAAATTTTCACAGTTCGAGTCAACACACAACACATGGTTGCATCTTTACGTTTTTCTTCATACCATTTATGTAAGATCTAAACTTCAATTCCACAGCCACTCCAGTTCATCAGGTCTAGAGGTGCACTTGACTCGCAGTTTGCGAACATAACTTGTCCATTTTAGCTGTCCACTTCGATTCGTCGAACTGCTACTAGCAGCTCCAATGTCGATCCAATTCAGGTATTCATTGGCATACTTCATGAAGAATTCATTCGTTTCTCGGACTGAAGGATTCCCCCGCTCTATACAAACCAGTTGGTCCATTTCCCTCCTTCTCGCTTCATTGTCCTGTTCGCTGTCCCTGATCACCTTCCTTATGAATTGATGAAAATGCCTCATGAAAAACTTCATATCTGTCAATCGTTTATCTTGGCTCTTCTGTGTCAAATCTTTTCCTCTCACACGTTTCAGCGGTGGAATTCCTTTTAAATTGTTGCCACAATGCCAAATGCTCCAGGCTGCCTCTGTTACTCCTGCCTCGTCCGATACTCGCATATCTTCCGGAAGAAGCCTCTGACCTTGGCACTGCTGTACTTCCGGCTGCTGCTGTGAATGAAGTGGCTCCTGACACACTTCCTCTTGCCGTTGTTGCACTTGCTGCGGTTGCTCTACCTGCTGCGGCTGCTGCTGCCCCTGCAGGTGCTGGAGCAATTCAAATTGTTGCTGCTGCAATTTCTCTATCATCCGTTTCTGCATGTCCCACACTTCCTGTAGCTTTGTGTACAATTCTCGTAGTTGCATTTGCACCGTGAAGTTCTCGTGGCCATGATTTTGTTGCATAGAAACTTGAAGCTGTTGTTGCAATAGCAGGCGATTTTCCTCATTCTTTCCCTGAAACTGTTTGAAATAGTTGACCATCTCCTTGAATTTCGCTTCCATCTTTTCCATCATGCTGTCTTGCTTCAGTCTCAGCTGCTCATTGCCTGCCACCACTTGATCAAGCTTCTCGTGCAAAATCATCCACTGCTTTTCGTGAACCAGTGATGTGACATGAGGCGGACATCCAGTACTACGATAAATGGGAACCTGCACAGTGCACATCATGTTCTCGGAACTTTCATTCATCTCTGTGGGTACGTCTGTAGGAAGCGGATCCTTGCCAGATGACAATTTCGTTCCACTCACGGCTCTCTCATCAGCGATGGTGTTCTGAAGACCTTTATAGAAATCGGCTATTTGAACGTCAAACTTTCTCCTGTATGTTTTGATCTTGTGGTGCCTTCTATAGAAATGCCTAACGCCTGATCTCAAAGCTTCGTATGACGAGAATTTCAACTTTTTCTTCATCATGACATTTACCACAAAGCTTGTCCATTGCTTGTATGAGAACCTTCTCGTATTGAATGGTAACAATTCTCTGCTCTTCAACAATTCTTTGATCTGCTTCGTAATTGGACCACGATTTCTGGGTTCGTTGTCTAAACAACTCTTGAATTCGTGATTCAAACAAAATGGTTTGGTTTCATACAACCATGCAATCAGTTGAGTTACAGAACTCAAGTAACATGCCTTCGAATTGTCCGAGAGCATCTTGTCTTTGACAGACTCGATTTTTTCTCTTGTTTCTTGTTCGTCCTCGCCTTCCACTTCCTCCACTTCCTCGTCCTCGTCCTCGTCCTCGTCATCGTCATCGTCGTCATCGTCGTCGTCATAGTCTTCGTCCGAGGCTTTATCTCCGTCTCCCTCTCTCTCTGCAGCTCCATCTGCGTCGTGATCGTTCTCCTCGTTGCATACCCGTCTAGTTCTGTTAGTCTCTGAAACGTATTCCACAATTGATTCCGCGATTTGTTCTTGAGAGATGGAAGGCACAACTTTTGGGGTTTGCTGCTGCGCTGAAGTTTTTGGTCCCTTTGTTCCTTTCGGGTCGCGAGTCGAGCAACCACAATCACTCCACTCCTCACTCCATTCACTAGCACAAAGATGATGAAACATGTTTGAGCAGACAGTACATTGATACAGTTGAGATGCGTCGTCCCTAACCTTGCATCGTGAACCGAACAAGCATTTCTGACGGCTACCTTGCGACCCAGCGGCTGTGGCCATGCTGCGCGATTTTCGCGGGTTGCAGGTATGAAAGGGGGGGTGGGGGGTGGAGGGGGCTTGAAAATCTCCTGTTTTGGTCATGATGTCCTAAAATAGTTTTAATAAGTTTGGGATTTCAGGAAATCCTGCGGGCAGGGATTTCAACTAGGAAAAATCCTGAAAACATGATAGTCGACTCGTAAAAGAATGCCTTGTCTTGTGATAGTCTATTCATTAAGAATGCCTTGTCTCTTGATAAGTCTATTCATTAAGAATGCCTTGTCTTGTGATAGTCTATTCATTAAGAATGCCTTGTCTTGTGATAGTCTATTCATTCGACAGCTAATGAGCAGACATCTGAGCGATGGTCTTCAAGGCTTCAGGGTGGATGGAGACCCAGTATCCAACTCCTCCCGCCAGCATGGCGAGGAGCGAGAATGCTGCGATTGCTCCCGAGGCTCCTTCCTCCCCATCTGCCAGAGCTGAGGAGGTTGAGGAGGACGCAACGACAGTGCGGGTAGACGCGCGGACGATGGCGTTCAGCCTTCCAGGGAGGGAGGACAGACTGGCGCGAGGGTCCGCCTGCAGCCCAAGGGACAGCAGCGCAGAACTTTCACGCTGGAGGATAGAAAGGGCCTCCTGCTTCTCTCCTCTTGTCAGGGCCTCCTCGGCCTCGCTGATCGCTCGCTCCGCCTCCTCTAGCTTCCCGCCCATGGCCTCCTCCTCGCTCCTCCTCCTCTCCATGTTGGCCTGGACAAGCAGCTCATCCGCCTCCTTGCTCAGGGAGCGGGAGCGAGCGAGAGCGGAATCTGCATCTTTCTTGCATTCCTTCGCCGAGGTCAAAAGCACGACCTTGTCCTTCAAGCCGACTTGCTCGTAACCGTCGATCAGCGCCTGCAGGGCTGCTTCCTCTCCCTGCGTCTGCGCGATCTCACGGACAGTAGCGATAGTCCTCTGCATCTCCTGCTCGACTCTGTTGAGCTCCCGCTGGGCCATCCCGAGTCCCCAGAAGCCTGGCCTCTTCTTCACGTTCTCCCGCAGCTCGTTGATCCTCTGCTCTAGAGCGTCGCTTGCCTGCATCCAAGGATCAGCTCCCTCCTCCTCTGACTCTCCTCCTGGCTCCCCTTGTTCCCTCCTCCCAGCGCCTCGACTGCACGGCACCACCCCCTCCCTTTCCCTCTTGCCCTCTCTCCCTCCATCCATCATCACTTCTCCGCACCTGAGCTTCCAGCTCCATGCTCTGTTTCATCAGCTTCTCTCCTTCTGCCTTGGCCTCCTTCGCGCTCTTCTGCAACTCGATCGACCTCTCCAGCTTTTCATCCCATGGATCCATCTTGAGCTTCCCGCTCCTCGCCTCCTCTACCTTCTCCACCACATCCTGGAGCCTCTTTCCGCTGTATCCTCTCGTGCTCAACCACAACTTCAGCTCTACCCCAGCTGCTCCCTTGCTCTGCCTGACGATGGCAAACACTTCAGTCTTGGTGATCGCACGAGAAGCCTCCCATCCCATGAGCTTCTCCTCCTCTGCAACCTCTCCCTCTGCTCCGATTCCCCACTGTTCGCGGTTTCTCTCAACGGCATTCAACTTGGCCAAGCAAGGCTCCATAGAGGAGCTTCGAGCCGGCTCGCTGCTACTCTCTGCCTTCTTCGGATCCTCCTCCTTGGCTCCGATGCCCCACTGCATTTTATTCCTCTCCAGCGCGTTCAACTTCGCCATGCAAGGTTCCATCGGAGCTTTTTTGGGCTTCTCCTCTACTTTCGTTGCCTCCGTCACCTTGGGCACAGGTGCCTCGTCTTTCCTCTCCTCCTTCGTCTCAGCTCCGATGCCCCACTGCTGCTTGTTCTGCTCCACTGCGTTCAGCTTAGCAAGGTTAACAACGGTCGACTTCTCTGCCTTAGCAGGAGCTCCTTCCTCCTCCTCCTTCCCAATGCCCCACTGCTTCCGATTCTGCTCTACCGCATTCGCCTTAGCCATGCAGGGCTGCATGCGAACCATCGGCTTGACCTCCTCGTTTTTCTTCTGGACTTCAGAGACGGACGCTTCCTTCCCAATGCCCCACTGCTCCCTGTTCCTTTCTACAGCATTCAACTTCGCCAAGCTTGGCTCCCTCTTCCCCTTGGCAGCGTTCTCCTCTCCAATGCCCCACTGCTTCCGGTTGGCCTCCAGAGCGTTCTTCTTTGCCAAGGAGACCTCCTTGCCCTCCTTGCCCTCCTCGCCAGCATCCATCGGCTTCGTGTCGTAGGACAGAGCACTGAGCTTCTCCAGCCTCTTGACCATCTTGGAGCAGCAGGTCAGCGATGAGGGTTGACAAGAACAGACAACCATCTCAGAGAGTCTCGACTTGGCGCTAGAGGAGATCTCGTCCAGTCGCTCTTGTTCCTCAACCACCTGCACGCCTTCTCATCAAGACCATGCATGACTCATCTGCGGTCCTCTACCTTGCTGTAGTCATACTTGATGGGTTCTGTCGTCTCCTGCTCATCTCTTGTAAGGGCGATTTTGATGGAAAACAGGCAAGGGACCGGTATCTTCTCTGGCGTCAGAGTCACCGACGCAGCAGCTTGCAGCGAGTCTCCTTGCTGGGTCCACGTGTTCAAGGATGCATACACGTGCTGCTCATCGTACCTGGTTGACAAGCATGGCCACGAGGAAGATCAGACCAATAGACGCTGCCGCGACCTCCACCATCACAGGGTTCACCCCTTTGGGAAGCAGCTGCTCTAGAGACTGCAGAGTCTGCACCGAAGATCCCACGTTGATATTCTGAGCTCCGCTGCTGCCCACAGCCTTCTGCAAGGCTCCAGCCACATTCCCCACCTCCACAGCAGCAGGAGACGCCACAGCTTTGACGCTCTGCGTCACAGCTGGGGAGGAAACAGGGGCAGCAGCCACATCAAAGAGAGCAGAGGCAAGGTCCTTGAAGTACTGTGGAGCATCGTTGGCGACGGCCTTCAGGCTGGTGGATCGTTTCCTCCATTGTGCTGTACATGGGCTGGCTCGATCTACAAGCAAGTGAGTGGGCCGTCCGCTCCGAGCTCCAAGGATGCTCGTCGGGGCGTTGAAGCCAAGTTCACACGACGCAGAGCACGTGCCAAGGGCTACCAGCGTGAGAAAGCCATTCCAGGCGACCCTCATGGCAGCGATTTCCTGGAGACGAACGGTAAGCACTCTAAAGAGAGAAAGGGGTCGGTGGTGAGGTGCCGATTGACATGAGATTCTTAGTGTAGTGTAAACAATCACAGGTGAGATCGAGCACACTCCTGTCTTTTCTCGAAGATCTTTCGATGGTCGAGAGGCCATCAGCGGCCACCTCCTCTTCTAGATTCTTTGCTCATTGGTTGCATCAGCACCGCAAACACATCACTCGCTAAGCTCTACCCAGGATGAGATCATTCGATTCCGACCACAAGGGGACACGATATTCCAGTCGCACTCTTGGATTCCCTCCTGTTCATGCCCTTCTACTATCATCGCTCTGCTGCTCAAACTCTGCCACCTCCTCCTCTTTCCTCTTCCTCCCCTTCCCTCCCCCCCACCATCCTTTCTCCCCAACTTCATCTGCATCCACACTTGGTGGGGAGGGCGTAGGGTAACATTTCCGATGGCTGTTCTCCAGCCTCGGATCTCAAGTCAATTTGGTATATTCTCGTAAAATCAAAACTGTTTTTTCAAAAATATAGGAACATTTTCTGAATTTTTGGTCCCTTTCGGTAAAAAAGTCCCCCACTTTATATGGTGTAATTTTTTTTCGTTTTCCTTTAAAAAAAATATTTTTCTTTCAAGAAGCTGTAAAACTTGTCGGGGCAAGGGGCAATGCAGAGAGCTGCGATAAAGCGGGCATGCGGGACATGCATGAAGTGCCTGTCGCTTCCGCGTCCACCGACTGCCACAACCAAGTGCAACGCGATCGGACATGCTCCAAGAATGTTCTCCCAGCAGTCAAAGCACCCAAAGGAAGCCAACTCCATATTCGACAAAGGTCTCAGTCCGCAATCGATTTCAGCTGATTTCTGAGGTTCTTTGATGCATGCAGTTGAAAGGCGATTCAAAGAGGAGACTATCAAGGGAAGCAAATCAATATTTCTGTTCAACATGAAACGACAACTCTCCCTGCAGAAGGAGGTTTTACCTGAAAGCTCACTCCGATTGAACTGATCCATAAGGATACAGGCTCTGGGGATGGAAGTTGGGTACACGTCTAAGATATCCGAAGTGTACGAGGTCTTCCGATCCAGCTATACAGACTTCCATCCCAACTGCACAGTCGCACACGAAGACGAAAGAGCTGCGTATCACATCCAGACAGCATGTTTGGTGTTGGCGGCTTATAGAGTACTGACCGAGCAAATCAACTTAGACCCAGAAAAATCAGTGGAGATTATCAACAAAGTGAGTTCTTGTTGCTCACTGCTCTCATCTTTACATCTCTCTCCTCAAACTGACTGTGTTGCATTGTGTTTCAGTGCATGGGAGACTCTGATTCCTGGGGTGAGAGGGTCATACAGGGAGCTCTCATGATGATTAGCCGAATCATCCAGTACCGCGTTGACCTGTACGACATGCTGTGTGAAACGTCTGAGAGGATGAAGAATCTTGACATGGGGAAGTTGTTCGTCACGGAGAGCACGAGTAGTGATAGTGAACATGTGACGACCGTGACCACATGCTTCTACCACAAGTTCTTCACGGGGAACAACGAGGCACATCTTACCGCTGCCATCTTCTGCCCTGCCGAGGGCAAGTTGTTCGAAAAGGCCACAGGGCACACGCTCTCTGATTTAGGTCTCCTGCCTTGTTCTTGTTCTTGCGGGATGTCTTAGAGGAATGCAGGTGACGGTGTGAAAGGTTGCCGGTTCGAGGTTGTGAGTACCCTTGCCAACGGCGATGATGCATGCAGGTTTGTTGTGAGGAGGGACAAGAGGGGGTGAAGCGATGGGAAGATGAAATGAGAGGAATGGCATGGGGGGTGAAATATAGGGAGAAGAAAGGGCGAGGTTTGCTGGGGGGAGAGCTGGGAGGGAGTTGTGTGGAGAGGAGTGGAGGACGACGACGGGAAGCCGACAGGTAGGGATGGAGATAGAGTTTTAGAAATTGAGGAGGAGAGGAGGAGGGCAAAAAGGAGGATTTGTACATTCTGCAAATGAAAGAATCTGAACATCACGACACGTCTGTCACCAATCGATGCATGCAACCCTGTTGTACAGCTTGCACTCGTCACAAGTGGCATGCACGCAGTGCCTGAAAGTCATCAGAGCAAGGAGGAGGAGGAACAGGGAACTCCACCTCCTCGGGTAGTCCACAAGGGGGCAGGCGCAGCGGGGGCAGATGACGAGGAGCAAGTGGAATGCGTCCCGGATATCAGAGGCGATGGAGTTGAGGTGAAGGGAGGGAAGGGGGAACGGAGTCCGGGCTCCAGGCCTTGCACTCCCTCCCAGCACGAACAGACCTCCTAGGCCGACCACTTGGGAATGACCGTAGTAGGCACAATGGCCGCCCCTGCCCGCCGGTACACCGACGGAAAATTTGCAAGCATCCTCCTCCTCCTCCTCCTCCTCGGAAGGAGGGTCGAGGCCGTAGCCAGCATGGGAGGAGGAGAGGGAAGGGCCAAGGGGGAAGGAGTCCTGAGTGATCTTTCTCCAGAGGTACTTGTCATCGCTCCCAGCAGGAGGTCTGTACTTGAGGATGAGGTGTTTCCTCACCCCAGGGAAGGGGTCTTGCTGCCCGACCTCCTGGATCCATTGGTCCAAGTTCTCCCTCCACCTCCTCTCCGACCTGGAGTCATTCTTCTCGATGATGCCAAAAGATCTGCAAATGCTCATCATTTCCCCCTTCCTCTGAACACACTTCCGTCCGTCCGTCCGTCCGTCCGTCCGTCCGTCCGTCCGTCTGTCTGTCTGTCCTTCCTGTCTACTTGCATCCTTGCCAGGCTACCTGCCTTCCTGCCAGCATCGTTCTTCTTCCTGCACATGCCTTTGCCCCATTCTGAACCCTTATGCTCTACCTTCCCTCCTTGATCCTCCAATGAATCCCTTTCTTTCCATTCTTCATCTCTTCATGTACACATTCCTCCCTCCCTCCCTCCCTCCCTCCCTCCCTCCCTCCCTCCCAGTACGCCTGCCTACGTCAGCTTATCGAGCATCTGTTGTGCTGCACCTGTTCTCGATCATCAGGTCCCGCAGCGAGCCATCCGCCTGAAGCTGCCGCTCGAGGTAGAGGGTGACGTCGGAGAAGCTCGTCCGAAAGCCGTACAAGGCCTCCAGCACTTGCCCAACTGAGCCAGCAGGGAAGGAGACGATCTCGCCCTCGGAGTAGATGACCTGGCGTGAGTGAAAGTGAGGGGAAAGAAGCGTGGAGGGAGGGTTTGAGGGCAGAGGACGAGAGAGGAGAATGAAGAGTATAGGATTTGAAAGTTGGAAAACAGAGGAGGAAGTCAGTAGGGGAGGCGAAGCAGCTAGGAATTGAATTACAGTTCTTGAGACGTCCTTGTACAGACGAAGTTCCCAGGCATCGGCGTGCGCCTGGAGAAATCCGTTATATCTCCTCCCCCCCCCTCTCCTCTTCTCTCCTCTCCTCTCCTCTCCTCTCCTCTCCTCGTTCAAAATACCTTCCCGTCCTTCCCGAACCCTCCGAATCTAGCTTGGAAAAGATGGCGGCACACAAATCAGGAGGAGGAGCGAGAAACATAAGACTCTCACAGGACGTATCGGCGATTCCGATCGTACTGCTGAGTCCAGTGCTTGCGGTACAGCTCCTGCCAGCCTGTTCAGACCAGCCCGCCGCCTCCTCCTCAGCCCTCACGGTGATCTCGAGGTCACGCGAATGACTTTCTCTCGCGTCCAGCTCGCTCCGAAAGAAGTACCTGAGCAACTTTTCTCAGCTCGGTTTCACCTATCTTACACAGTCACCTCGCTTCGTGGGTCGGATGCTCTAGCGGGCCCATATCCTGCAGGCCGGAGCTCTGATCCCCGTGCTCGTCTACCTCCTGCTCCACCCTGACCTCCGTGAAGCTGTGCAGAGCTCGAGGAGGCGGCAAGGTCTGCAGCCCTCCACGGAGGTCTGCGCCCAGGGTGTCTGTCCTGACTTCATTCGGGACGCCCTTGTCCTCCGGTAAAACTGAGAACAATCGCTCTCTCCTGCAGTCTACGATGGGCACTTTCTCCGCCGTCCCGAAGTCGATTCGCCACAAGTCCATGCTGCAAGGCTCTCCGTCCTGCCTCTCCCCCCCTACAACGAGCAGCTTCCCTTCCTCAAGGAGAACGGCAGAGTGCCCAGAGCAGGGGCCCCACCCTCGTATGCGGATTTGCTTCCATCGCCAGACGTTTGTATCGAGCTCCCACAAGTCGTCGAACCTTCTCCCCGCCATGCCCTTCCCACCCAGGATCAGAATCCTGCGATTGTCCACCAGAGTAGCAGAGTGCATCGTCCTGCACGCCGGGCGCTCGGACGGCCGATGGTAGCAGGAGGACTGCTCATCGTCGAAGTCCAGGGCTTCCCAGAAGAAAGTGCAGCTGCTCTCGTAGTGGGTGAGAGGATCGGAGGAGCGGGAATGGGACGAAGAAGCGGTCGCTACTCTCTCGTCAGTGATGATGTCCACTGTCTTCTTCCTGCTGCTCTGGCGCGACGCTGCCTTGGCGAAGTTGATGTTGAGGACCGCCACGGTCCGTTCGAGCTCCGACCTTCCGCTCCCTCCCACCATGACAACCTTGAGGTGGTTCTGAGAGAGGGAGAGCAAGGACGACGTGTGGAAAGCCCTGCTCGGTGTCCAGTGACTCGTCCCGCCGCCCTCATCAATCGCAGGCTGGCATTGCACCTGGTACCACCTCCCCGAGGAATGGCTACCGCAGCGTCAGGGGCGGAGTATAGCAGGAGAGCAAGGAGGACCTGAAGAGGTGAGCATCGTTCAGCGTCTTGCTACCATCGTGCCCTCCGAAGAGGAGGACGCATCCGTCCGGCAGGATCTCTACTGTGTGCCCGAACCTCTTCGTCGGCTCCGTCCCCAGCTTGGTCCTACCACCACCACCTCCTCCTCCTCCTGACGTCCTCTCGCTCACGATCTCCCAGATCATGTCGCTTCCATGCCCCTGCCTTCAACGTCAGCAGTGTCCCCCCGTCTCGCCCTCGCCCTCCCCCTTCCCTATCTCATGGCATCGCCCGCTCCTCCTCCAACCATTCCCTTGCCCCCCTTCCTCTCCCCCTCCCTTCTCTCGTTTTCCCTGCCCCGAGAAAATCTCGCCCCCTTTTTACCCGTGAATACGTTTTCCTTCCCCCCTACCCCGCCTCCCTCTCATCTTTCCTGCCGGTCATCCCGCGACCGCTGCCTCCTCCTCCTCCTCCTCCTTCTCCATACCCTCGAGCCTCCTTTCCCTCGACCGATCCCCCAACATTTCTCTTCGACGAGCATGTAACTTGATACGTTTTGTTTACAAACAACTAGTCTACACATCTATACATCATCATCCTGCGAACCGTGCCAGTAGTATACAGGTGCCTCCCTCGAAGCTCCTCCTCCCTCCTCCCTCCTCCCTTCATCGCAGTACTGGCGGATGACATGCGAAGCTTCCTGATCCGTCAGCCGAACTTCGCAGGCAGGAGGAGCACGACGCGTCCTCCTGCTGGAGCTCTGGATCTGCTCGACGCTGAGCTCTAGCGCTTGCAGCTGCCTGTTGATCGTCGCCCGCACCTTCCTCGCTCCATTGGACAGCTCCAAGTAGATCTCCATCGCCTTGGAGTCCGCGGCGCCTGTCCGCTCTCTCCCGCTCCTTCTCGTCGCGCTGACCTGCACGCGGCTGCTGCGAGCGGGGACGCGGTAGCGAGAATCTGTGGAGACAACGCCCTCCAACTTCTTGGTCCCTTCCCTGGTCCATTGGAGATACCCAGCTGGAAACTCCACGGAGAGCAGCTGAAGGATCTCGGAAGGAGGATGGGAGGACTGTCTGTTGGGGTTGAGCTGGGCAGGAGACGAACGGATGGACTTAGCAGCTTCCCTCGAGGAACGAATCTCTTCCTGCAGGAAGGGGTAAGAAAGGGAAGGCAGGATGACTGTAGGAGAGTGACGAGAGGGAGGAAACTTGCTCCAACCTGATGCTGGGCGTCATGCATCCTGAGTATCCTCCTGAACTCGACATCCGTTGGTGCGAGCATCCTCGAGAGACCGAGACGAAGTCCTCTCCTGTAGCGCAGAGACTTGTCAGCCCGCACTCGCACCAACAGCAAGCGCGCATCACTTGGCAAGGAGCATGTGCCGCGGCTTGATCCGCTTCTCCAGGCTGTAGCCCAACAATTGTGGGCACTTGAGGAGGGGCCGGCCAATGCGGTGCATGGGCACGCGAAGAAGATGTTCCGAAAGGTACATAAGCTTCGGGCGCATGTTGTTCTCAACGCTGTCAAGATCGGTCAGCCGATGAAGGGGAAGGGAAACAAGGGAGTGGAAGAGCAGGGAACGGCACGAGAAGATATTCAAGGATGAGGAGAGCAAACCTGTAGCCAAGGATGTTCGGGTATGCAGAGATGACCTTCCCTATGCTACTCTTAGGAATTCCTGCCTCTTCCACGAGGAAGCGAATCTGGCAACAAGATCAGAATCATTCACTTTCCTCCTCCTCCTCCTCCTCCGTTGTTACCTTGGGTCGCAAGTTCGACTCTACACTCAGGCCTATGAGCTGAGGAGAGTAGGTAATGATGCGTGCGAGCTTCGACCTCTCGATCCCAAGCTCCTCCGACAAGTACTTGATGAACGCCAGGATATGGCCCTCGCTGTATCCCAACACTTGCGGGCAGCGAGTGATAACGTCTGCCAGCCTTGCCTTGGGAATGTCTGCATGCTGCTGAAGGAGAAGAAGTTTGGGTCTCAGGTTGTTATCAACGCTGTACGCGAGCAGCTGTGGGTGAGTGAAGATAGTCTTGTTCAACTTCTCCTGGCTGATTCCAACGTCCTCCACCAGGTACTTCACAGTCGGCCTAAGGTTTTCCTTGATACTGAGGCCGAGGAGCTGCGGGAAGCAGACGATGATCTTCCTCATCTTCTCGATTCCAATCCCGACCTCCTTCACGAGGAACTTGACAGTGGGTCGGAGGTTGTCGCGAACGCTCAACCCTTGCAACTGAGGGCACGACTCCAGTATCTTGTCAATGTTCTTCTCCTCCACTCCGATCTCGTCCGTGAGGTACTGGGTGGCAATCGCGGCAACGTCGTCTTCGACCTCATCAGGGAGAGCTACCGACCCCGATATGTTCCTTACAAGAAGAACTTTTGATTTCGATCGCTCCTTCGCGCTGCTTGCCTTCGATGCCGCTGTAGTCGTCCTCTTCGATTTGTCCTCAGATTTCCCTTGATCCGTACAAGGCTGATCTTGACGGTCTGTCTCGACCAGCTGCAGCAGTGGCTTCCCCTTCCGAGGACCTGGGCAGGCAGGACATCACATAACATCAGGTCGATCGGAGATCACATAACATCAGGTCGATCGGAGATCACATGACATCAGGTCGATCGGAAATCACATAACATCAGGTCGATCGGAGATCACATAACATCAGGTCGATCGGAAATCACATGACATCAGGTCGATCGGAGATCACATAACATCAGGTCGATCGGAGATCACATGACATCAGGTCGATCGGAGATCACATGACATCAGGTCGATCGGAGATCACATAACATCAGGTCGATCGGAGTATTACAACCTGCGGCACTGGTAGGTTTCTCAAGGGCAGCTGGATCAAGTTTGCACTGGTGGTCCTTGTTCATAAGCAGAGACAGGTAGGCAACTTTCAGCCGACTTGAAATGTTTCGTAAGATCTGTCACAAGAAGCAAATCAGTTTGGAGCCTCAAGGAACCTTCAGCTGGACTCACCTTAGTGTCCAAGCCGAGTTCTCTGGCTAGGGTACCCCACTGTTTCTTCTGTGTCACCTCCTCTGGTCCTCCCTTCGCCTCCACTAGCTCGATTAGACGACAGAGCTCAATGTCTGCCCCTCCAAGTGTGACTCGATTCGTCGTGCTTTGCAAAGTATCCTTGATCGCGGGCATTCGGAGTTTTGAATTCTCCGCAAGGGCATCGAAAGGATTCATCGCTTTAGACGGGAGCTTCACTGTCATCTGACATGCTGCTGGGCTTTTGAAATACGCAGGATAGCAGAAAGGAGGATTTGGACGGCGAAAGATCATCGCCTGATGTCCCAGGAAGCATGACGCTGTGTCCAGATTCGCAAGGGCTAGCGCAAAGGCAAAGAGGCAGAAAGAGCGACTGCTCATGGTAGCGATACTCTATATTGTACAACTCGTTGTAGCTTTCAAGTCGTGCTGTGATAGTGTATCATAACAGTCCCTTTGTCTTCCTCCTCTTCCTCTTTATCTTCTTCCTCTCACTGAGCCCCCTTCCCTTCACTGCATGGCCCCCGCCCTTCGGCTCCCCGACGAGTCACCCCCCTACCCATTGTACCCTACCTTCGCCATCCATCACCCCATCAAAATCTTGAGTACCCCCAGTGTCCCTATTCTTGGTACCCCTACCAGTGGATAGAACATCTCCACAACCCTGTACAAGAATACCACCCCTACCTGTTTTTATCCCACTCGGCCCCTTACATGCCCAGTACCCCCACCCATCTTTTTCCTGCACTACCCCAGTATGACTGGGTGTCTACCCACCCTCATCCCTGGCTACTGGGACCCCAGATTTGTAGCTACCCTGGACAGTTCCTGAAAATCGGAGTTACGAGGCGGGCTGGGCAACATGACGATGTGACCGCAATGGGGAAGCACTACTGCAAGATGTGTTGCCGCGCTCATGTCCTCCCACACATCTCCTCCATGCACGAGCCGTTCGACGCCTCTTCGGTCCCCAACTTCACGTGGTCTACAGTGCAGCTCGCAGATCTTGAGCCGGGAAGCATGAAGAGGGCGGGAAGCGTCGAGTTGGTTGGGGTGGACTCCGACTTCTCGCAAGAGCATACCATCGTCAAGATCCAGCTTGATGTGCAGTCGAGTATCGTCACAGACCATGGCTTCTGGACGAGAGTGTTTGAGGGGAGGATGAGCGACGGGAAGAGAGTGATCTTGAAAGTGTACAAGCAGCAGGCCTTGTTCTCGCAACGGCAGGTCTTCGATAGATTTCATAGGGAGCTGCTCGCTCTGGGCACGCTGGGAGAACACAGGTGCTTCGTGAAATGTCTTGGGTTTGGTTTCACTTGCGATCTCTGGCCCTTCCTTGTCCTTGAGCATGCAGGGATGCCATTGTGCGACCTCCTGCCAAAGTCAAGGCTGAACCCAAGGGAAATCTCGCGTCAGTTGCTGCGAGCGGTTGAGAGCGCGCATCTGCTGGGTCTCTGCCATAACGATCTCACTCTAGACAATGTCCTGATCCTTCCCCTGGAGAAGCCCAAGTTGGGACGATGGTATAAGAAGAAATCTTTGAGGATCCTGGTGAAGATTATTGACTGGAACAGCGTGGAGGACGCGAGCTGTGTGTTCGAAGCTGGTTCAGCGAGGGACGAGCACTTGTGCGTAACAGATGTTGGAGGAGAGAATATCAACATCGATGAAGCTGAAAGGAATCCCATAATACGTGACTGTCAGGCTGCTGGTAACATCGTGCTGAGATGTTTGGATAGCAAAGAGCATGAAAGGGTCTTCACCTCGTGTCATCTTGGGACTCTGAGAGATTGGAATGCAGCGGCGCAGAAGATTCTGAGCTCTTCGTTGAAAGAAGACTTGCGATCGATGCTGAGCAAACTTTTCGATCCGAGGTGTATGAAGATCGAAGGCGACAGGGTCGTCTACCCAATCTCCCTGGCAGGAAAAATCCTGTAATCTTTCATACCCGCCTGTCGTCTCTTCTATCATGTGTAATACTAAAGGCCCCTGATATGTAACTTTCAAAGAATAAGCTTTTAATGAAACCTGTCCCCTCCTCATGGCAGGATCACGTACACCTTGTGGGAGTATGGAATCTCGTGAAACCTTCGGATCATAGTCTCCTTGGCGTGCATTGTCACTCCTGCAACCCTAGGTTGTCAGCACAGCAACACATAGCAGAATACTGTTTTCAGCACAAAACTCTCGGCATACCATTTGCAGCACACAGAGGGAACCAGATTCGTTATCAGAACAACAAACATTTTCATTTTCAGCGTTTGTTTCACCACAACAACAAACATGTCAAAATACAGTTGTCAGCACAAACCAAAGAGCGCAGTTGGTAACACAAACAATGAAATGCTATCGCATTTCATTGTGCGGCTCTCACCTAACAGACGGATTGGAGCATCTCCCCAGCGGTAATAGTAGAATCCTCCCTTCCTGCTATGAGGTTGAGGTACAACGAAAACTCTAGCGCAAAGCAGAACCGGTCGAGACTAGCGTAGAATGATTGATACTTTTCAGATCGAAAGAATGGCAGATGCCCAATCTCAAAGTTGGTGTAAAAGTAGGATCGATCCCACACGCCTGGAAGTGAGCGAAGTATCAACAAGGAGTGACAACAGAGGGAGGGAACGGGCAACAAGTCCAGCGTCCCCCCTGCTTCCAACCCTCACCTTCCTCAAGGTATCGGTCAAGCGCTGTATCCTCTGGAAAGATGTTCCTCTCCCTCATGTACTCCTGACTTGCATTCCAGAGGCCAGTGGTCAGGTACTCGTCCTCCCTGCCGATCCCCATGTATCCATAAATATAACGACCAGCTCGCATCACCTTGAAGGGGTCCTCCCTGCAGGATCCTCGTCATCATACACATCACATCGCAGAAGCTGCAGGACTCGCCTGATTCTCCCAAGAATGAACGAGTCCGAGTCTAGCCTCAAGAACCACTCGTAGGGCTCGAGCAGGGGATAGTTGAACATGGCTCCCGAGTAGAACCGGCACATGTGCCTGTAGCCAACGTTCGCATGCCCACCGATGATCTTCGGGACCTTGGGAGAAGAAGGATGAGATTACAATCACGAGAGCATGGAAACTCCACACCTTGGAGAAATTCACATGTTCTGGAGGAAACAAGAATTCCTTGTCCAGCCTGTGAAATCTCACATCGTCATAATGCTTCAGAACTGCCTCCATCTGGGTCTGATTTAAACCCTCATGGAAGAGAATGATCGGGTATGGGTTTTGGTCAAGAAAGTTGATCTTGAGCGAGTGAAGCGAGTCGAGGAGGTCAAGGAAGTGTTCTATCTTCTTCCCAATCAGGTAGATAATCACTGCTCTTGGTACGAGAGATTGTTTGCCAGCAGGAGGATCCATCGATACATGGCTTTCTCCTGTGTACTGCGATAAGAAGGCATCTTCCTCTTGTTTCTTCGAGAGCCTCTGTCGTATTCGCTTCAGACGTTTTTGTACCCTCTGAATCGTCGATTTTAACTCCAAGTCGTCAACCCTGATGTTGTCATTGATCACTTGCTTGTCATTCACATCTGCAGCCATCAAGTAAGCTCTTTCTCCTAATAAAAGGGACATCGAGCCACACCTGGCTTTGGTTGCCGCAAGGACCGAAGGACATCAACAGACAGGTCAATCTCTTGGGCCCTTCTTAGCGCGTTTGCCAGACCTGTCACATACATGGGACCCTGTCGACGGGTGTGACTTGTCAGATCGCCTCTTTCACCATCGTTCAGGTAGAGTTTGCAAGTTTGCAGAGAAGCATTGATAGCAACGAAAGGCTCTCCGCTCAGGTGAGAAGAAAACCCGAGGTTGTGCAGCATCCCAGAGTTGAGCGGATCCATCCGCGCCCCCTTCTGGTACACCTGCCTGGCCTCGGCGTACCTCTTCTGCGAAAGAAGGCTGTTCCCTAGACTGAAGTAGTTGTCCCCCGATTCCTCAATCTCTAAAGTTTTCCTCGAAGCCCACTCGGCGTCTTTGGCACGATGCGAGTTGGACAGGGTGAAGGAAAAATCCTTCCAGGCATCCAAGTTCCGAGGATCTGACCGGATCGATGCCATGTACAAGGAGAAGCATCTGGGATCTTTGAGTTTCGCCATGGTATGTGCCGCGCTCAGCCACCATAAGGACACGTTCGACAGGGCCCCCGCAGTGAAGAAGCAGCGTGACGCGGATACAAGGTCCCCGACTTCGAAGAGCGCTCCTCCCAGCTTGTACCATCCTTCTGCATCATCTTGCTGAAGCTCTAACGCTCTTTGGAGGTGCGGAATCCCTTCGTGAATCTTGCCCCTCTGCACAAGAATGCGCCCGAGCAGCTTCTCTTGCAAGCTGCCTGTCTGGAGCTTCGCGGCCTTTCGTGCATGCTGTTCAGCCACCTTCTCGTTGGCGATGCTGTAGTGCATGTTTGCTAGAGTGTAATGAAATTGCCATGAGCTGGGAGCAAGCTTGACCGCTTCCTCCTGGTGCCTGATGGCAACCAGCATGTCGTCGCGATTCCTCGTCTTGATCCACCGGTTGTAAGCCTCCTGCGCCACCATAGAAACATGCTCGAGCGCATCTTCGGCTGGTCGCTGCTGACTCTTGGCATCGGACGCCGGCGAGGCTTCTCTGATCCCTCCTCCCTCCCTCGTGTGCAGGAGCAGCGTCGCTAGTACCAGTAACTCTCGGCATAAGCGCATAGCATCTGGGCGTTGAAATCACTCAATTTGTTTGGCAGGGGTGGTCGGAGACAGATTCAAAAAATGGGGGGAAGGGTGTAATATGCATGGGTAGTCTATGGAAGATTCTGTATAGTACCGGTACTATATGTCTACTCCTTTTGGGAAAGTAGACCCTCCAATCGACAAACATCTACAGAAACGGGGGTAGGGGTTATTTTCTTGGGGTAGGACGCACGACTGAACAATTGGAAGTGGGTAGGGTTGTAGTGTTCGGGTAAGGGTGGGGTGCGTAGTTCACCAGATGCGGTGGGGTAGTGAATTTTGTACAGTGTTCAAAGAGTTGTACTTTAATGGGAATAAAGAGGGTGGGGTTAAATGTTCGAGGAAATCCTTAGGTGGGGTGGGGTTCCAGTCTCGCTCGCATGCATGAACAGATGAGGCGGGAAAGAGGACGGATAATTGGTGGGGAGGAGGAGGAGGAGGTAGAGGAGCAGGAAAGTGAACTGTGGGAGGAAGAGGACGAGGATGAGAGGGATATTCAACACAACGAAGATGCTGAGAGGAGGGCGAAGACACTGGCTAGGTGAGGAATAGGAGGACGGAGAACTTCAGTTCAAAGTAGATAGTGAGGCTGTTGGAAGGCAAGGATTGTAAGAAAGTTCATGTTTGATAAAAGAAAGAAGAAGAAGAAAATGTATGCAGGTTCTGTGATCAAAGCCTCTATTGCATACAAGATGGATTGTCAGATTTATGGGAAAATGCAGAGTTCTTGTGAAAGTTTACTCATGACAAAGGCATGAATCGGAATAGAGACATACTAGAGATCAGCCGGGTTTGTTTCGTTGAGATTTATTCGGCTCAGTTGAGTCAGGAAGGTGGTGGGTGGAGCAAGGCAGAATGCGGAGCCAGAAGCGGTTTGATACCTTCACGTGAGTTGGCAATGAAGGTCCTGAAGGACTCAGTGGGTGATAACGTGCACCTTCATATTTGGGAAGCATTCGTCCGTTGCTTTTGTATTGCCTGACATGATTTGCTGTCAGGAGGAGATTTGTCGTCCCCTCTCTTGCTGTTATACTGGAAGTCACAACTTTATGGGCGACGAAGACAAGCCTTGAACACAACAGGAACAAACGTTTGAAAACTTGACAGCCAAAAGCGATGACGACGGAGTCCACCAATGCTTCCGCAGATCCTGTGAACGATTCGCATGCGAATGGCAAGGAAACAAGTGCCGAGCATCATGGCAAGGGCAAGGACCATTCGGTAGCAAATGCCTCGGATACCAACGAAAAGAACGGCACCGAGAAAGCGGAAATCAACAAGTCTCCATCCAAGGCACCTTCAAGTGTAAAGGAAGAAACGTCAAACGTCTTTTCCAGTGACGACGATATGCCGTTGGCAGCGGCTGGGTCGACAAAGGCGAAGGCACAAGATGCAAAGGATTCCAAGGATGACAAGCCAAAATCAAGCGACAAGGCAAAAGATCACAAAGACACGAAGGAGTCGCATAAGAAGGAAGTTAAACAAGACGGCGAAGCAAAAGCTCCTTCGAAGGTGAAAGATGAGCCCAAGAGCAAGGCCTCAAAACCAGATGCAGAGGATAGTGACGATGAAAAACCTATTAGCAAGCTGAGGGCTGAAAATGCGAAAGCTGCCAAGAAAGAAACAAAGCCACCTGCACCTGCCTCCGACAGTGATGACGACAAACCCATCAGAGCCCTAGCATCAAAGTCCCCGGTGAAAAAAGAGGCGAAGGGTTCTGGCAAGAAGAGGAAGATTGCAGATTCTGACTCTGAAGATGAGCCAGTGAAGAAACCAAGCAAGGTTTGTGCACTACTAGCTCATGCGCTTCTTGCCTTGATGTTTGTCTCTTAGAAACCGGCCAAGTTATCGAAGAACAACTCAGCGAGCAACGTCAAGAAGCCCGCAACAAGCCTCAAGGAGTGGTTGATTGAAAAGTTTCTCATCCGGTGGTGGTACGTGGTGGAATGGCCTCCCAAGGACCGAGACCTACCGAAGATGGATGGATACAAAGAGCTGGATCATTATCCTTACCTCCTCTTCAACGAAGATACTGGCCATGTGAAGAACTGTCGTACCAAAGAGAACATGCCTCCTTGCAAAGAGGTAGTGTAGTACACATGAACTGTGCTTGTTCCCTGGTTGACTTGTTGAGGTAGAAGTACATGTCGCGTTCGACAGACGAAATGCGCAAGATGGCGATGGAGGCGATTCAGAAGCAGATGGAGGTGAGTGTTAGCTGACTGCAGCGAGCACGGTGTGTGATGATTTGCGATTAGGTTTTGAAAGAGCACGAGCCGCACAACACTGAGCTCTTGAACACGTTGAAAAAGGAGCTGAAGGAAGTGAAGGGGAAAACCTCAGCGGAAGTGGGAGTCTAGAGCAGGACAGGAGGGCCAACGCAGAAATCCGAAGCGCAAGGGCTTGTTGACATTTTCGAAGATCTTTTTGTTTAAACTAAATTCAACAATTGGTCACTTACTTCGCTCATGACTGATAGACGGGGGGGGGGGGGGGGGGGAAGAGAGAGAGAGAGAGAACGAGAGGATTGGAGAAGAAAGAAATACGCAAGATAGTATCAAGAAAATCATTCTGTGCGAGCATCGCTCTCTCAGTCACGAGCTGGTGTGCTAGCATACAACTTGGTGTACATCCTCGCCATCGAGTTGTATCCCCTCACATCATTGTTGCGAAGCAAGTTCCCTGCATCACTTTGTCAACGAGGGTAACGAGGGCACTGCTTCTCACCGGCATCACAATTGAGCGGACTGTCTGCCTCCGCATTGGAGAGCAGTGCGACGATGGCTCTGCATACAGATTGGAGAGTCCAGGCAGGAGTCCATGCTGTCTTGAGGATGTCGAGGCAGACCTGAAGGAAGACGACAGCTATGATATCAATAGGACAGCAGCTAGGGAGTCAAGAAGCAGCAAGGGAGGTGAGAGGAAACAGGCACATTGAACAGCAGCAAGGGAGGTGAGAGGGAAGGGCTCGTGACCTCTCCGGTCTTGAAGTGAATGTTGGGATGGAAGATCCTCGTGATGAAACGAGCTTTGGGCGCTTGGAGGGGATAGTTCTCCTGCACATCCAGCTGGACCTGCTCACGGGCATCAGCGACTCCTTCGCATGCTCGACGCTGGCAGGGCATACATGAAACGTTCCTCCCTCAAACGGCGTGCCAGACGGGCTGATCAACAAACAGGCTCATCACCACCTTGTCAGTACCACAGCCATGCAAGATCGCACCCTTGGAGGATCGCGGTCCACTTGTAGAGGTTCTCTTGACAGGTCAGCCTGATGTCTTTCTCCTTCATCTCGCTCTCAGCCACCAGCACTTCATCGCATGCAGCCGGCTCACCTTGCTCTGGGCCGCCTCCTTGTACTCCTTCAACAACCTCTGCGACATGGGAGTTCTTCAGCCTGCTGTCATGTTTCACTGAACCGAACAACCATGCGCTGTCCTGCTGAGCATGTCCTCACATATGATCTATCCTTTCTTCAACCTATCTTGTTCTTCCCTTCCCCTCACGCATCTTGTCCTCCCCTCTCCTCCCCTCTCCTCCCCTCTCCTCCCCTCTCCTCCCCTCTCCTCCCCTCTCCTGCTCTTGCATTTCATTACGGTCCACCCTGGCCTTTTCATCTCCTACTACCCGACCTTTCTGAGTACCCACCCTTACCTTTTCATGGAATATTACTCATATTTGCACCGGTCACAGGAACACCCTCAACCCTCCTGTTACTTGTGGACTGACACTACTGACATGGCACAATGAGGCGGCGAGTATGGGGGAAGGCAGAAGGGGAGGAGGAGGAGGAGGAGGAGGAGGAGGAGGAGACAGTGTTAAGGGAACTGCAGGAGAGTGAAAGTGAATGAAACACGGAGGATGTGTAGGGCAGTGGTACAGTCGAGGAGAGGGAGTCATTAGGGAGACGTGAGGCGATTGAGAAGAAATTGCAAGGAGTTGAAGGTCATGAGCTCTTCTGACGCGTTCCTGCAGCCCTTGGGTGACACAGGTCGATGGCAGCGGCATGGAAGTAAGTTCGCGTGCCCTCGCTGCCATGGTCATTCATGGGTTGGACAGGTGCCATCAATGTCAACTCTCCTTTCCTGCAGAGGAGGGGGGCAGGGATGAGGAGGAAGACTCTGCAGCGCTTGGGGAAAGCTGGTATCACCTCTCAGCTTCGGCGGCGGCGAATGCTCCCAAGGAACATGAGATGGAGCAAGAGTTTGCAAGCATCTTCAAGCAGATGGAGGAGAAGAGGAAGATCAACGAGTTGGTGTGCGATCACCTCCTTGAGACCTACCCTCTCTGCGAGAGCTGCACAGAGAGGCTGCTGGTGGAGCTCATCGCCGCGAAAGAGAATGCTACCAGGGAGTGCGAGATGTACACGAAGGAGTACGAACGACTGAAGGAGGAGATCCACAGCGAGGGCGCGAGCAGCGACGTGGACTTGCGGGAGCAGATCGAGAGAGACGAGGAGGAGGAGCGGCAGCTGATAGCTAAGGTGCAAGCGCTGGAGGAGGAGCGGATCTCGCTGCGGAGGAAGATGGGCGAGATCGAGCAGAAGGGATGCTAGTGGAGGAGATGCACAACTGCTACTGGAGGGACTACAACGAGCTGCAGCTACAGCTGCGATCTACGGACAGGGACTCGTTCAAGAGGAAGATAGAAGCGGCCTCCTTGCAGCTGGAGATGCTGAACAAGACCAACGTGATCAACGATGCGTTCCACATCTCCCACAACGACGTGTACGGAACTATCAACGGCTTCCGGCTGGGCTCGATTCAGACGCAGCCAGTGGAGTGGGACGAGATCAACGCAGCATGGGGGCAGACGACGCTCCTGCTGCAGACGCTTGCGAGCAACTGGGACTTCACCTTCCCTCACTTCCGCCTCGTTCCCATGGGCAGTTTCTCCCGCATTATCAAGAGAGATGACGAGAAATGCGTCTACGACCTGTTCTGCGCCTCTGACATCGGCCTGTCTCGAATCTTCGGGTTCGGCAGCTTCGACAAGGGAATGGCGGCGTTTCTCGAGTGTGTCAGAGCGCTGCAGGAGCATGTCAAGAGCATCGACCCGACTTTCTCTCCTCCCTACCGCATCGTCGAGCACAAGGTGCGCGAGAAGAGGATTGTTACATGAGGAAGGAATGTCGGGCATGGATGAAAAGAGATAAGGGAGGCGAGAGGGAGGAGAGGGAGGGGGAAGGGAGAGTGGGAGGGGAGGAGGAAGGGAGAGTGGGAGGGGAGGGGAGGAACGAAGGAGCATGCAGACAGGAGCAACGGGAACAAGCGTGTCATAACTTTCTTCAATTCTTGGCTGCGCAGATCGAAGAGCTCAGCGTAAAGTTGCAGTTCAACACCTACGACAAGTGGACGAAGGCGCTCAAGTGAGTCTGCCTTGAAGTTGCTTCTTGTCTCAGCCTTGCTCAGGTACATGTTGACCAACATCAAGTGGCTCGTGGCGTCGTCTCTCTCCCGGCGATCTTGATCCAGGCAAAGAGCAGAAGAGGAGGAGGGCAGGGCAGGGCGAGGGGGGGAGGCCAGGGAAGCGAGGGACTGTCTCCGCCTCGCAGCTCCTCTCCGCTCATCCTGCTGTTTTGTCTCCTATCTTCTTTCCCCCCTCATTTTCTCTCGCCTTGCTGCCTGTCTTGGGATGCCAAACTTCTCAGCCGATGCCTCACCAGCAGTTTCTGTCCGCCACTCAGTCCAGTTGTAGATAATCTCTTGTATGTAGATGATTACCTTGTATTCCGCCCGCACCTTCTCCACCTCAAGCTGCCTGTCGAGTAGGTTGGAAGCAGCAGCAACCCCCGCAAAGTTCCTCTCACCTCCCAGCCTTGGTGACGCTATGGTCGCCATACTTCTTCGCTCCGATCGTCTTGTTGCAGATCCTGAAAGCTCCCTCCAGGCTGTTGAGTTCGATGTCACCAGCCCTCCTCCCTCCCTCCTCATCTGCACTCCTACCTTGATGCCCCTTGCTCCTTGCTCAGCTTCGCCTCCACATCCAGGACGCACTGCTGAAAGAGAGGGGAGTAGCGCGAGTTGAAGCCGAAGCTCTTCCTCCCTTGGGACTCCCGGGCGGCATCCCTGTCCTCTCCTCCCGCCTCCTTCATCGGTCCATCGTCATTCTCGCCGTCCTCCGTCCACTCCCCTTGTAGAGACATCGTCCTCTCCTCCTCCTCTGCCTCCTGACCCTGCGATGGCATCAAGTCCACTTGTCTCGCATTCTGTTTGGGCTCTGTCTCCAGCCTCACAGTCGTCTCCTCCTCCTCCTCCTCCTCCTCCTCCTCCTCCTCCTCCTCCTTCATTTCATCGCCCGTCTTTTGACGAGCAGCCCAGTAAAAACTCCCGGCGTTGATGAGGAAAAGTTCTTTAGCGTTGAGATTGTTTGAGGGAGCAAAGCTTCGGATGTCAACCCCCCGAACTGCAAATAAAAGAAAAGCAAGAATCATAAAACATGAACGGTATCATCAACTTTGTTGCATTTTCTGCGTCATGATCATGATAATCAACACTAACAATTCAACCTTATCAACACCACTACCAGCATTATCACTTACCGGACACCAAGAAACAAGTGATTTTGACTCCGAAACATTCAGCTGCAGCAAGGATCTCAGGGCCGCCTATCTTGGAATTCAATCTTGAAGCAAAGTTAACGTTTCATCACGTCGAGAAAGAGGAGAACAAAACCTCGTGATTTCCTCAAGGTGATTTAAGAAGTCGGCAGTATTCATG
The DNA here is from genome assembly GCF_000315625.1 of Guillardia theta CCMP2712. NCBI lineage: Eukaryota > Cryptophyceae > Pyrenomonadales > Geminigeraceae > Guillardia > Guillardia theta. The sequence goes on from NW_005434668.1 coordinate 961,780, forward strand.
TTCTTCAACTGATTGCCAAACGTGCAATTGTGATAGAATAGAGAGGAAAAAGTGATATCAGTTGAAATCGACGTATCACATCAAGATGAAAAACTTGGAAACTCGAATCTGTGTATTGGTATCTGGTATTGGTATCTATTCTGATTTGGATCTACCCTCAATCTGAATTTGAGATCGAAACTTGTTCTGCACTTCATGACATAATGCCTTTCTCTTCTCGTCTCTACTTAACTTACCTTCATGAATCTTTCCATATTTCTTGCCATGTGCCTTGACTGTAGAAAAAAGAATGACCGCGCTTACAACTGCAACAATAATAACATCTTACCACTTGGTACCTCAAATCTCCAATGATCTCAATCGGCGACAATTCTGACGAATTTTGCTCTGGACTGTAAATCCCGTTCTCCAACATCTAATGAGAGTGAATTTCAGCAGGAAAAAAGTAAATTGATGTGTTCGAAAGCAAACACACTTGAAGGCCCAAACTCTCGAAGAAAGAATCATCATCTTTCTTCTTCGGCAGCTCAGGAGCAAGTCCCTGCTTCTGCAGCAGCTGCTTGAGGCCATTCCGACCAAAGACCGCAAAGTCCTGCCGTCAAAAGTCAGCCCGGAATTCTCCCATCGCAATCCATTGAGGGTAACCAGTTTCTTGAAATCGTCGCTGTTGTCCGTGTTCGAGGTCGAAACTTTCGTCGCCATCGTCGGATCCTGACTCTTCTCATCTGTTTGCAAAACGAACAAGTCACACACAAGGAACAGAAATCAAGACGGCCTCTCGCATTGCAGGCCAGCAAATCACCCGCTTCAGCTAAGAGCTTGATCTCCTTCGAGATGTATTGAGGAACAAACAAGTTCCAAAAGAAATCTGATCATTCACCGTGAGCTTCTTTCTTCTCCAATCAAACTTACCCTTCAAGGTGGGGAAGAGGAAATTCTCCCAATAGTCTTTGTCAAAGGCAATTCGCTCAACTTTCATCTCCGACGGAGTCCACACAACAAAGTCCGCCCACTCACAACCCAGGATCGCCATCAGGCCCTGAACCTACAACAGCATTGTCAACGGCAGCCGTGCGAACAGACACGAATGACAAGGAGAGAGCAAGTACACCAACGAACGAACACTCAAAACGAACAAGAACAAGAAACAAGAAGATGAAATCAGCGTCTACAACTATAATCTACCTGATCCATGTAGTACTCTGGGATCTCCTTGTAGACCCGCTGAGAATAAGGGCACTTGATCTCAAGGATACCTTTCCTTCCTCCTTCCCTCACGATTCCATCAGGACTCGCCGCGAGCCAAAAGAAATCCTCGTGGATGCACAACCCTGCGTGATCCACTGAAAACGCTTCTGTCTCCTCCGTCATCCCAAGCTCTTGAAGCCTCTGCTGCTTGTACTGCAGCCAGCAGACAGTCAGTTCCTCTAAGAGCTCAGGTGAAGCTCCTGCCAACCTGCTTCAGCGCCTGCCCCTCCATCGAGTTTCCCCATCGAGTCGCGTCATTCCCTTGGAAAGTCTCGAAGAGCATGCTGTCCACCAGCTGCTGCGGCGACTTGAACGGGTTGTGACCCACAGCCGCCCCGAAGTTCGATGCTGTCAATCTGTTCTTTCTAGCCTATGGCAGATGTGAGATTCTTGTGCAGAAACAAAAGAGAATGACGAGGGAGGAGAGAAAAGAGAAGAGGCGAGGAGATGAGCGGAGGGGAGAGGAGGGGAGAGGAGGGGAGAGGAGGGGAGAGGAGAGGAGGCGAGGAGATGAGTGGAGGGGAGAGGAGAGGAGGGAGAGGAGGCGAGCAGTGAGGAGTGAGGATAGACCTCGAGCCATTTTCGAGTTCCTTGCTCATATTCCGCGATCTTGGAGATCTCATCCTTGTCCACCCGGAGGCTCTGGACCAGCTTATCGTAGATCTCCTTATCTGGCACCTTCTCAGAGGACAGGTCAGCCATCATCCTGCTGGCTCTCAATGAGGCTTTCTTCCCGTACACTCCACTTCCTCTCCAGGTATGAGATGCTCGCGCTTTCCATTGGCACCCTGGAGCTCCACGTGCCTTCCAGGAGGCAGGCGAGAGGACGTAAGGCATGCAGCAGCGGCCGAGAGCCTGAGAAGCATGGTGGAAGCTGCCGGAGGAGAGCAGCCAGTAGCCTTGGGGTCGGAGGCTTCCTACAAGCGCGCATGGAGCTACTGTCGCCATGGTCAACAGAGCTAGAGCCACCTTCATCATTTCCCTGCCATAGCGCGACTGGGCGTATAGACGGACCTCATCCCCCCCCTCGACAGGTTCGACACGCCAAATAAAATTTTTTCACCACGCCGAATCAACTTTTCTTGACTAAAAATATCCGATCAGTGAGTTCATAGTATCGTATCATAGACTGAGATCATATCTGTCCTACGGGCCGTCTCAGCAAGTATCCGGCACGCATGTGCTAGACATTTGATCCGAAATCTGTATGTCATATGATTTCGTGAAACATCAGATCACATAGACTCGTTCGATCATGAAACTGTGGTGCCACGGTACTCTTTATTCCCACAGCATCCAGCAGCGTTTAGTAGCATCCTCCTCATTGACCAGCAGCCTCCTTTAGACGCGCCAGAGCATCGACCTGGTCCATTGAGATCAACAAAGGCACCGAGCAAGCATCCAACAGTACAAGTTTTGGGGGCCAGAGACGGCCCTCCCTTACAAAGCGGATGTCCTTGAACCTTTGATCTTGTACCTGCGCACTCCTGTCAACGGTGGGCAAGAGATAACTTCAGGGCGTTGGACCTTCTCGAAATCCGCCTTTGCCTCATCCTCCTTCCCCATTGCAAACTTGACCGCAGCCAGCGCTGCCGGAACGTCTGAACAAAGCGAGGCAGTCAGACAGGGGAGAGTGAGTGGATATCAAGGATTCATACCCTCGGCTCCTTCCACGACTCCAAGGATCATGCCGCTCTTTTGATTCTTCAGCCTGGCACGTTCTCAGCTCGCACAAGGGACCGTCCAGCGCCATGTACATCTCGAGCGACTTCTCCTCTTGTCCGATCTGAAAGTTGATGATCGCCAAGTTCTTGAGCGCCTCCGGCGATCCCTTGGTGAGCTCGACCTGGCAACGATCGTCTCACTCCGACTTCCCTCCCCCCCCCCCCCCCCCCCCGGCCAAGCGATGGATCAGGTGGCAAGGAGATTCCTACCGCTAGCTGGTAGTCTTTGGCAGCTGACTCCCATTTGGACTGCTGCTGATACATAAGCCCTCTGATATCTCAGTCCGTCAACAGCCCTCAGACGCAGGCAGGTAGGCATCAACCTGTTCACCAGAGCCCTGCTCTTGATCTCGGCTCCGAAATCTGCCGACGAAACCCCCAATGGTCAGGGACGGTCGGCGTCGATGACAAGATACCTTTATCGATGATGGACGAAAACTGCTCTTCGGCTTCTGAGAAACGGTTCAAAATGCTGTAGGTTGTTCCTACACATAGCAGCAAGCTTCGTCAGGCCATACGTTAGGTGTCGCCTCCTATTCCAGCACCTAGCTTCACCCGAATCTCCGGAGAATCTTGGATTTTGATCGAGTCAAGATAGTCTTGAATGGCAGCCATGGCGTACTTGAAAGGTAAAATGGCGTCAGATCGCATTCGGCTACATCCGCATGTTCCCCTGGCACCTTCTCGTCCTTGAGCGATTTTCCGAGTTGGGCTCGGATATCCGCCCTCTTCGAGAGCGACAACCCAAGTCTGAGATCGCAATCATGGAATCGCTCTTGCTCTGCCTGCAGAAACTTGTACTTGCCTGTAGAAAGCCTGCGGTGAAACGACGACGCCGTCTCCACCCTGATGTCCACACACTGTCACACAGCTGGCTGCTGAGCTGTTTGCGGCAAACCTGTCGATATTTGTCGATCACGATGCTCCATTGCTCTTCAGCTTCCTTCAACTTGCCCTTTTCAGCGAGCTGAGAAATGTGTCACGGACCTGAGACGAAGTTCACGGCAAGACCTTGAACGCCTTGTCTGTGGCCGTATCGATAACTCTGGTGAACTCGACGACTTTCTGACAGTCCCAGATGAGCATCTTGCTGGGATCTCACGTTTACCTCACCATCTGCTTCCCAAGTGCTGCTGCCTTGGCCTCTTTCTCAGACTCAGCACGAACCTAGAGGGAATCATCTTGTGACGTGAACTGCCCTGCAGAACCTGAGCTGGAGTGAAGCTGAGGATCGCGCCTGAAATCGCGAGATCAAGCACAGCTCGACGTGGGACCTGCGGGAACGGAGTGAAATTCTGAAATCACGCACGTGAGATGAAGGATGGTGTATGCCGTTAACCTGATTGGATTGCGAGCAGACAAGTTTCATCGGTCCACTACATTTCTGGGAAACAAGGTTTCATCAACCAACAAGAAGGAGAGTAGTGCATACACTGGATCTCATCGCGATCTTGCTGTCCATGCCAGGAAAGGCAGGAGCGCTTCCGGCATGGGAGAAGGCGCTCAGGCTCGCTGCCCCTTCTGCTCCTGCCACCATGACGGTAGCGATTGCCGCCACCCTCAACATGCCTCGCTTATGAGTATGATTTGAACCGGTTTGATACAGGTCGTTTCTCTAGATTGGATAATCGGTTTAAATCAATCGAATCACGGCAGTTTCGCACATGCAGTGTTGCACATGGGAGCAGGAGCAGGGGCAGGAGCAGGGGCAGGGGCAGGGGCAGGGGCAGGGGCAGGGGCAGGGGCAGGGGCAGGGGCAGGGGCAGGAGGAGCAGGAGCAGGAGCAGGAGCAGGAGCAGGAGCAGGATCAGGATCAGGATCAGGAGCAGGAGCAGGAGCAGGAAAGGTTGCCAGGAGTTGGCATACGGTGGTGTGCAATCAAATCAGTAAGATGTCGATACAATAGGAGGTTGTGACAGTTGAAGAGGGTGATAGGAATAATTGAAGAAGTGGAGCAAGTGATGGAATATGTCAGTGTTAGTTGAAGTCAATTAGATCATGATGTGAAGCGCAGATCAAAGGAAGAAAGGGCAGGACTAAGAAGAGAGTTTATGTTAGGGGACAGCAAATCATTCATTCAGATCTAGTGATCCACGTCGCTAAACTTCTTCAGCAGATGCCGCAAGGGAGCTTGAAGTCAAAGAAGCCGCAGGTCGTGAACAAGATCAAGAAAGCGAACTCGACTAAGAAGGGACTGAAGGCCTACAAGGCGAAGAAGCAGACCTTCGGTGACAAGCTCAGCAAGAAGCTGACGGCAGAGATTTCAAACAAGATAGAGAGGGAGATCGCAGGGAAGTTCAGCAAGAGCGGAGGCAAGCTGTCAATTATCAAGAACACTTAAGAACACTAGGAAACCATTCATGCTTTGAACCATCCATGTTGTTTCTGTTTGTATCTGTGTAGTGATCTAGTAGTGAGGTGAGCTCCGTTTCCTCAGTACACGGTCCCTCGGCCCGCTCCTTGTAACATCTTCTTCAAGAAATTGTTGAACTAGTGGAATAAAAGTCTCAGAAGAGAAGCAAGGAGAAGGAGATAAGATTACATCATTTGCTTCTAGGAGCTTCTCCATCCTCAGATGGCATCGATACACCCAGCAGTTCTCCGTCTGTTCATATCCTCGTCACTTGTCTCTCATCCTCTCTCCTTTCGTATCACCACTCTCTCCTCTCCTCTCCTCTCCTCTCCTCCTCTGCTCTGCTCTGCTCTGCTCTGCTCTTCCTCTCCTCTCCTCTTTCTCTCCTCTCCTCTCTTCTCCTCCTCTCCTCTTCCCTCCTTTCACTGCTGTACTCTCTCCTCTCCTATCCTCCAGCTCATCTACTCTCGAATCTCATCTCCTCTCTCTCTCTCCTCTTATCTCCTCTGGCTTCTTCTGCCCACTCCTCAGCCACCCTCCTCCCTCCCCGTCCTCTTCATTTGTGCTATACCTGCCCTGGTCTGTTTATGATGTCGTTCTTGCAGTTTTGAGATCGAAGATTCTCCCACATGTCAATGTAATCCTGACAAGCAAAATCACCAAGAAATGCAAAGAGCAGCTCAAGCAGTTCAAGCAAGCGGGGGGAGTGACATGAAAAGAGAGAGAAACGAAGGGAGAAGAAACGTGGTGAAGAGGAGGGAGGAGACGACAGGGAGGAGGAGACGACAGGAGGAAGGAAACGAGGGCAGGACTGTTAGTAGGCAAGGGAGAGGAAGGAAGAGCAGCTGAGTGGGGAGTGTCACGTGCCTGTATTGGGTTGATCGTCCACATGGACGTGCTCTCTGCATGGAGCTTGATAATGTGCTGGCTCACCCAGTCCGGCGGACCACCAGGGCATTCGCCCTTGCCGATGAAGAAGTTGTACCATCCCTGGCAGCACCTCAATCATCCTCCTCCCTCCCCCTTCCCCTCGAGTAGCTCCCTCCTCCCCTCGAGTAGCTCCCTCCTCTCCTCGAGTAGCTCCCTCCTCCTCCTTTTTCCTCCCACAGGCACCCTTTGAACTCTCTCCCCTCCTCCCTTGTCTCTCTTGCTCACCTCCACTGAGCCCCACTCCTCGTTCCACCACAGGCGGCAGGGAGAGCAGTCGTGGCAGGACGAAGCTTGCGGGCAACAAGTTAAGACAAGTGAAGGATGGCGCAGAGAAAGTAATGGAGGAAGCGGGAAAGTGGTAGCGGCAAACGCAGAAAGAGAGAGAGGAGAGCAGAAGAAGAAGAGGGGAAAGGAGGGAGAAGCGAAGTTCAGTTCCTACCAGCGACAGAAAGGTAATCGTACTTCCACGTGTGTCCATCGCACCATCTTGTAAAATCCTGTCACTTCTACATGTTTGCTGCTTTTTGCTGCTCACCGTTGGATTCTCAATCCAAGCACGCCGAGTTCCAAGAGTACGGGAGGAACCTTGAGAGATGGTGAATGAAGTCGGAGGAGGACGAGCAGAGTGAGAAGAGCAGGTGGGATGGGGTTGGCGAGAGGGAGGGTAGCAGAGGAAGAGGTAGGAGGAGGAAGAACACCTCAGGAGGAACGTTTCCGAGATCCTCTCCACAGATCATCATGTTGGACGCAGTCTGCCCCACGAATTTCAAAAACGACCTTCCTTCCTCCTCCTCTACTGCAATCTCCTTCCCCTCCCCATTCCCTCCTCTTCCCTTCTGCCCCCTTCTTTCCCTCCTCCTGCCAAACCTGGATGGCTCGGAGGTTTTTGAGTCCCCACTGCACGGGCCATCAGCGTTCTTCTAGTGCCTCCTGCTCCTCCTCACCTCGCGCAGGCCTCCCTGGGGCACGTACTGTCCACCTCCTCCATGCTTGGGGATCTCCCACATGCGGAAGAATCCGAGGACGTGATCGATGCGATAAGCGTGGAAATACTGCACACAAATGTGAACTCAAGTTTTCCGCTTCATCTGGAGAGCATACGGCGAGGAAAGAAGATAGGGAGAGAACAGGAGCGAAGAGAAAGGAGGAAGGGGACGGGATGGGAGGGAAGGAAGGAGAAGGGAGGAGAAGGATGAGACTGCTGTTTCTCCGTCACCTGCTCCATGTGCTGAAGGCGTCGCCGCCACCACTTGCAACCGTCTCGGTGCATCTCATCCCAGTTGTAGGGAGGAAAACCCCAGTTCTGCCACATCCCTCACCTTGCGATCATGAGAAAGAAAGTCTCACCTGCTCCGGATAACCAGGCGCACCAGCGTTTCTGTCGAGCTTGAAGAGATTCGGCTCTGAAGTTCCAGTGAGCAACGAGGCAACCGCAGGAGGCGGGAACAACCAGCCCACACGTCGCTCGAGCATCTTGTGACTCCTCTGCAGACAAATCAGTGTCAGGCGGGCTCAGGATCAGGACAAGTCGGTTCACATGGGGATATCGCCCTTAAGGGCAATGCCGTTGAGCTCAGCGTAGCGAGAAGCCTCCTTGAGCTGGTGATGGAGATGGTATTGGATGAAGTAAACTCGCGCAACCTTGTGAGGTAAGAGGTCAGTGAGTCCACTGCCAGGCCTCACTCTCACCGTTGGATAGTCCAGACTCTGCTCGCGCGTCATGGAATCCGCTTCATCTGCATGGACCCTCCACGTCGTACAATCCCACCTGCACTGAATTAGCATTTCATTGTCTGGTTGTCAATCTTGACCATTTGTTGTTGAAAGTTCTCTCTTTAGCGAGCTGAACTTTGAATGCTGCGTAAGTCTTCAACCAAGAGGAGCTGGCTTCCGCCCATTTCTGTAGCTCGGGGTCCTTCATGATGACATCGATTCCGACCTGTCGACTGAATCAAAATTGCGGGCAGCCCAGAAAGAAGATCGATCACCTTATCGAAGATTGCATCCATGAGTTTTCGTTTCTCATCCATCACCTTGGGATGGTCTATCCTCCAGTTCTTGTTCAGCTAAAGCAGAAACGTTCAATCACATCGAATGAAGAAGCAGCGGAGAGCAGGTGAAAGGAGAGCAGGTAAAGGGAAAGGAGAGGAGAGGAGGGGCGGGGAAGGGAGGAGAGGAGAGGAGAGGAGAGGCAGCCATTGCAAGCTCACCTGATCTACCAGGCCCTTGGCCCAATTCTCACAACCGGAGGCGTCAACGCCAAACCTCTTATTGTAATACTCGCACACAGCTGCTGGTCGAATGTAACTCGGGTGAAGGGCAAACGACGAGGAGGCGCTGAAGTGCACATGGTTACGGCCCACGGCCCTTGCATGCTGTAAGATTGCCTGTAAGGGGAAGGGTCCTCCCCGGAGTCGTTGATCGGAAGGACTTGAATCAGTTGTAACCCTGTCAACTTGCACCAATCCACGACTTTCATCAGATCCAGAAACTCTCCAATGCCCATCGAGTCCGACGTTTTGATGCCTGCACGGCAGCGTCACAAGACGGCATCAGGTTAGCTTCGGGCCAACCAGACACAGGAATGGCAACTCCTGCAGATCTGTAGACAGCGGTGGGATAGTTGAAAGTTGAGTCTGACACCACGAATCTTGTATCCGAGTTCGAAGCAACCTTCCTGTTGTCTCCCTTCTCCTTGCAGACAACTTGTCCATTGCTTGACAAAAGGAGGAATCAGCTCACAAGGTCGGATGCACGCTCAGTCAATGATCACCTGTCGAGCACGACATATTTGAATTCGACAGGCAACTCCGACTTCTTGACCTTTACCTTTTGAGAACACAAGACGTCAAGTCACAATCTTGACATGTGCATGGCTCATCAACCTGGCCAACATATACATGAGAGCCAACATGCGCCATGGGCAAATAACTTGACGTGGACCATTTCCCGAGAGCCTCAACGCTGCCGAGACCAAACAGTAAGTCCTTCCTCCTCCCGTTTCAAACCTCGCACCTTCCCGACACCCATACGCTGTGCCCAGCCTCGAGGCGAGGAGCAAACACCACGAACCTCACTGATGCCTCATCATCTGCAACAGCATCCCACATGATCTCCGATGGTGAGACCACCTTGTTTTCCGTTTTGGTGTACTGCTCAGCGTTCCCTCGGCCAAAGATGGCCTTCGCGAAGCAGGAGGTGGCGAGTGTAGCCACCTTGGGAGATCGGAATGAATCTTGCAGGTGAACCTTTGTACCAGGCTTCAAACCTGACAGACTGATGGATCTCTCACAGATTCTGGCCTCGTATCTGTGTGTGTTCGACATTGCAATGTAATTGTAGACCAAAACATCCTTGTCCAGAGGAACTTCCAGCGTCAGTTCCCATTGTTCTCCTCCCTTCCGTTGCATCTTCGGAGCACGATTTGCATCCCCTCTACCTAGAATATCACTTGGCCCACTGACTACCATGACGCCATTGTCCAACCCATAGCCGATGGAAAACACAAGCGTGACTTTCCCGTCGATTGCTGCTTTTGCAGTTGATTTCTCCGAGATGGGAAGAGGTGAGGCTGGTGTGACAGCAAACCCCCCCTTGAGTCTAAGAGGTTGCGGGCTCTGAATGAACTGATGAACACAACAAAGTCAGATCGTGGCTTCGAAGTTTGCCACCACAAAACATTGTTCGTAGTCGAACCAATCATGTTCTTCAAGTGCAAGTTACCTTGGAATACAATCTTCCATGCCTGGGAAAGGTCGGCAGCGTTCCACTCGAGTAGACTCCAAGTAGCAATGAGGACAGGATTAGGCATTGGTGCAGATGAGCCATTCCTGTCAACAACATCTAATAATCAACGAAAAACAAAAAACAAGTGCAAGATTGGCCAGCAAGAACATAACACATCATTGCAGAAAACCAAGCAGAATCACACTGAGCATGCATCAGTCTGCAGTACGAAACTAAGCATGGCGATTGAGTCAAGATAAATCAAGCATCTCTCTCCACTACACCTTCGCAAGAAAAAAAAAATACGGCCCAGCCTCCGCTGTGGCACTCGCCATCGCACAAGGAGCCGTTGACGCGGATCGAAAGTTACCTCAATCGAGACGAGGCGACAAGACGAGAGCACCAAGATGGATGAGGAGGAGGAGGAGGGGTAGGGGGAGGGGGAGGGGGGAAGTGGGGGGAGAAGCAGGTGCGCCGGGAGTGAAGGGGACGTTGAGAGGAGAGGAGGCGGAAGTGTTGGGACTTTTATTAGTAATTTAAGTTGAAAAGTAAATGTAAAATACACTAAAACAGAATATAGGTCAGCAGGCATGTGTACTAGAGTGCCATACTAAAATGATTTAGCAACACCTATTAATAGGTAGCTGGTACAGAAATAAGATACATAAGGAAATTTTGGTACAAGGAGCGGGGCTCCAATCACTACCAGGCAGAATCACTTTAAAACGTTTTCAAACCCAGTTGCGCAAGCCCAGACTGAGACCGTTATCGTCAGTTACATAATCATCTGGCGGACCCCCGGCCCCTGAGTCCGACAAGTCACTCAGTCGGACGGGCCGGGCCCACTGGTCTCCGGGTGACCGGTCACTGAGGAGGTACTTAGTACTGTATTTGACCCTGGCCCACTTTTGTCCCCGGACCTACGTCAGTTGACCGACCGTACAGCAGGAGCTGCAGGCTCCTTTGCTTGCTCCCTTGCCGTCGTGCCACGCTAGTCACTGCAGAGGGCGCTGCTACTAGTGACCTGCTCCCCTCAGGCGCTCCCCCCTCATCACTGTCTGGCCTCTACAGTCTGCTCTCAACCTGCTGCCCCTTTCCCTCTCTCCCGAGCGACAGCTCTCCTGCTAGGCTACTTGCAAACCTCAGTGCTGCACTCTCAGGCCAGTGTTCATCAACCGGGTATTGAGCAGCACTGCGCGGCACGGGGGTTGTTAAGCTGCCTTATTCCAGGCTCGATGCTGCCTGCTTCTGAGGTGAGACCTGCTCCCGATCACCTGACTGCTCGGCGAGATACTCGGGACCGGCTCCTCCCACCTCCGGGCAAGACTGCCAAGGACAATGTCACCATCTCGCTGCAAGCAAGGATGAGGAGATACGCCCCGACGAACCTGGAAGAGCTGCATGCCTTGAGGAAGCGGGGGTTCCTAGAGAAGACCTCCAGTCTTCCTCTCATTCAGAATAATCTTGACAGGATGAGGACTGGCAGCTATGGGTCGCTGATGCAGGGGATGGCTTCCCCGATCGGCGCTGCCAGCTCGCTATGTAGGGCGTCCTCCTCCATGGAGATAAGGTCAAATCCGCATGCAAATGAGGGGATCCAGGTAAAGAAGTACCCACGGCCTGCTCAGACTTGGATCGATCGCACTATCACTCGTTCCTGCCTGCATCTTGACGGTATTGCTCATACGTTTGTGATCCTACCTTCAAGATGGGCCACGCTGATGGGCTCGATCAAAGACGAACACGTCGCCACCGACGACCTCAAGAAGTATCATCCTCCGATCTCATCCCTTGTTCTAGCGCTGACAAAGACGCAGACAAACGCAGATGGCGATCTTGAAGAAACGCCCAAAGGATGCCATGCACATCATGAACGCGCACCTTCGAATCCATCCGGACAGTCCTTGGCAACCGATGTGCCTCATATGATTGGCAAGGTGTAGTCCGTGAGGGGGCATCGAGTCAACGCAGCGATTTGTATATACTCTCGAGTAAAGGCGTTCGGTGAAACGTGTTCCCCACAGGGCAGACTGCGCGATTGTTGCTGTTTGAGTGGAAGAGCGAAATGTTGTTCATCAGAGCGGAAAATTGCAAAAGAAGTTTTTATTCGGGTACCAAAAAGACAGAGCAAGTAATGTTTTGAATCTACCAGATAAACCAGCTGTAGTAATAGGCTGCGATGTCCATGCACACAAGAATGATACAGGTGCAAGCAGCCGCGACAAATCCCGAGGTGTGACCCACAATACCAGTCATCACACTTGTGAAGACGGGACCAGCCATGATGAAAATCACCCATGTAGTGAGGTTCCAATGGTGCTTCTCCCATCCGATGTCCTCATCTTCATATGGACTTCCTGTTGAGTTCGATCCACCTTGAAGCGAAGAAGTGCCCTTCCTGTGCATCGACAAGTCTGACTTCGAGATGTCCCTCTCCACCGAGAGATTCTGCTTGTGGACTTTGTGCAGAGCATGTATCCTGGAAGCTTGCTCCTTCAAATGCTCTTTGTGCGCCTGGGGCTTGTCGACTTGGATCGATGTAATCTTACTCTGCTTCACCGGAGACTTCTTGTGCACCTGGACATTGTCATGCTGCTCCTGTTTTGCCTCTTCAACCTTCTCCTCCAGCATCTTGGCCTTTCTCTTTGCCATCTGCACGATCTTCTTCAAAGTAGCATCATCTTGCTTCATGAGCTCATCAATCGCTGATTCCTTCACTTTCTTGTCAGAATGCGAGTGGGGATGTGAAGCTTCGACTTGATGTGTTCTTGCCTTCACCAGAGAAGAAGATCCATGCATCTTGGTTGCTCTGTGATTCAGAGATGCAAGCTCTCCATCGTCATCTACAGCATCTGCATGCACATTCTGCAACGATCCCGCCGGGTTCGAGCCTTTGCTGGCAGCCAAGGAACCGTCGATCTGCTCATCTTTGTGCATGTATCTTGTATCAGACAATGATCCAATCACGTTGTCGTTCTTCATAGATCCCTTAGAGAGTGACAAGAGGTCTCCGCCTGCCAGCTTGCTGTCCTTGGAGACACTGAACAAGCTTCCACCAACGTCGCTCTGTTTCACAAGGGCGAGGGACCCTTGGGCATCCTTGTCCGAAAAGCCTGCAAGGGCTCCATTCGTCTCTGGATCCGTTTTCACGGAGGCCAAGACCCCGTTGGAATCCGAGTCCTTGGAGTTGAAAAGAGCTCCCCTGGTTTCCGCCATCGTTGGACCCTTCTTCCAAGCGGCATCCGAGCCAGCCACGTCCCAACTTTTGTCAGAAGGCTCCTTGTTCCATCCATCACTCTTGTAGCTAACTGACCAGCCATCGTCGTGTGCTGGCGTGGCCCATGCAAAACTGTTCTTGAATCTCGGAGAGGCCAATGCTCCGCGCGCATTGCTGAGATCAGATTTGAACTTCACACTGAGAGACCCATACACTGCAGCGCCATGGCTGGGAGACCTCGCAAGTGCGCCCTCAGCTTGTTCACTTCCTTGGTTCATATCATATTGGATTGGACTTGCTGTAGCGTATCGCTCATCCATCCTGCCCAACATGTTGGGGTGACGGTGTGAAGGAAGGCTAGCGAGTACTCCATCTGCAGCAGGGTCCGAAAAGAACGAGCTTCGCGCAGAATGAAGTGGTCTGGGGAACAAGGGAGAAACCTGAGCTTCCACTGATGTGAGTTTCTGCATCCGATCGCCCTCCCTTCTTCCTCGTGCCAAAACCCCCAAACCATCCATGCCTCCAAACCTCGGGTCCTGTCTTGCAAGCAGACTGTCTGCAGAAGATGCAAGCCCCATGAAGATTGCAGATTTGCTAACTACAGCAACAATCAGGATGACAGATGCTACACCCATGGCGCCACGTCCTCCGCGCTTCCCCGCGCCATGGCCCACTAGCGGCATCGCCTCCACCCCTCCTGCCATCGGCAAAGCCTGAAGAGACACCGACCGCTCGCAACGACCCCTCGTCCCCTCACTGATCCGATCGCGAGTCGGCACTGCAGTCGCTGCTGCAGTCGGCCGTGACTGAGTGGGCCGGGGCCGCTGAGGCCCTGCCCGCCGGGCGGGGCACTGAGCGGCGGCCGGCTCACTGTGGCCCGCCGGGGCCACGGCGACGGTCACTGACCCGGCCGCGTAATGATCAGTGCCGTCCGGCGGCCGCAGCCCGGCCCGGGCGGCGGCCGGGGGCCGGGCCGGACCCTTGAGGGCAAGCGCAACGGGCGGCCCGGGCCCTGAATTTCAAATTCATGGTCCCGGCAGTCACGTTTATCATAGCACCGTCCATGCCGCAGTGACCGGCCTCAGTCTTTTCGATCCGGCGGGCCGCGCCGCGGCGTATTATTGGCCGCGCATGCAGCCTGGCAGGCTGGCAGCAAAGAAGTGACCGTTACTTCGTTCAACGGTTTCAACCGTGAACGGCACGAATGCGGCCGCGAGTGAGTCTGAAGGGCCGAGGCGCGGCCAGTGCCACGGTGACTCTACTACGAGTTCAAGTCCTCGCACTGATTTTTAACTTAACTTCACTGAGTCACTAGTAGTACTCAGCCGAAAGGCGCTCCGATACCGCCGATGGGAAACCGGCCGGCCCGGGCGGGCCGAAACCATACGGTCGCAGGCCATATCTGACCGTATCAGTTGAGGCCAGCCTGTAGATATATACTGAACTTTGGAAGCAGCAGTCGGAGGCTGCGAGCGGATTGTGTATCGCCTGAAAACAAGCAACGCTCCGCGGGGACTACCGAACCATTGCATCCTAAGACCCACTCTCCCCCCTACATATCCCAAGCCCTCCCCCCTCCCTTCCTCCATCCCCAGCGCCCTTGGTCGCCCATCTCTCCCAGCCTGCATTCCTATCATAGTATCCCCATCTTCTCTGTCTGTCTGTCTGTCTGTCTGTCTGTCCGTCTGTCTGTCTGTCTGTCTGCCTGTCTGTCTTGCTTCCAGCCCCGGATCCTCCTCCGCCCCTTCCGCCCCCTCTCCCCCGCTGATCCTCAACACTCTTCCCCTCTGTTTCATCAGTCTTCCCTCTGCCGTCATGACCTGCATCGCTCTCGTCCCGGCTGGCTGCGAGCAAGCAGCAAGCTCCGCGCATGCCTCCTCATGTCCGGACTCCGTCGCCGCTCCCGCACACCCGCCCGCCCGCCTCCCCGAGGGCTCTCCTGCATCCCCGTCGATCTCCCCCGCCGGCGGCGTCGAGGAGCACAGCTCCTACTTCCACGTGCTCCAGGCGACCGGCAGGACGATGGGCCCGTCGATCGACGCCATGGGCAACTTCATCCTCTACGCCCCGACCCGCCACGGCCAGGCGGACCAGACAGACACCTCCCTCATCGCCACCGGCGAGATCCGGAAGCAGCGGTAGGAGAAGGCCGTGAGGTAGCGTAGGAGGACGGGTCGGAGGAGCGGCGTGTGTACATGTAGAGGAGGAGAAGACCGCTGTGGGTGTATGCGATGAGTAAACAACCGAGTCACCATCCCCTCGTCTACACGGCGCGCGTCGGGTCTATCCGCTTCCATCATGATCGTCACGGGTTGCCGACTTTGCAGTGCGGCTGTCTAGGCGATCAGAGGGACGGGAGCTGGGGCCTTCGCTGCCTGCCACAGGCAGCGGCAAGCAAGGAGGGTCCAGGCTCCCAGCTCTGACCTCCGACGCCGACCATGCGGGGGCTGCCCGTCTCTATACGGTTGATCGGCCTGGACTCCGGGACTCGCCGAGTCGGCCGGCCTCAGTGCCCGACGGTGACCAGGCTCCAAGCAGGCGGTTTCTCAAGTTCCCAGTCTCCTTCCCGATGCGCCGGCCGGGCCCTCGCAGCGGCCCGCCGGGGCGAGATACACTGACCGCCCGACTTGGCAGGCGCTCCAGCCGCTGACCTTATTTCTTCTTTGACTGACAGAACACACCCCTTCGCGGGGATCTTGTCACTGGCACGGCCCACTGAGTCTCGGCCCTTCCATCCCTCCACCTTCCACACGACGACGCTATCCTCAACCCGGCCCAGTCCGATATTGCATGGACCATATGAGCCCTGCCAGATCGGACCCTGACGGACCGCAGCCCTGCCAAGACCGCGACGCTTGAGATGTCCGGAGGCTCGCTCCTCAAGGGCTTACAATCGCTGACGGACTCTATCGCCTGGGCACGTCGAAGCAGAGGCTGCCGTTCCAAGATATTCCTTGCCCCCCGCCCCCGCCTCAGGCTCCCATCTCGTACTCCCCTACTCCGAGCCGGCGAGAGCCGAGACCGGCGGGAGTTTGGGTTTACTCCTTCACGGTACACCTTCACGATTGTCTGACTGAGAAACCGCACCGCTCCGCGGGGGGCGACCGAACCATTGCATCCTAAGACCCACTCTCCCCCCTACATATCCCAAGCCCTCCCCCCTCCCTTCCTCCATCCCCAGCGCCCTTGGTCGCCCATCTCTCCCAGCCTGCATTCCTATCCCCATCATCCCCATCCTCTCTGTCTGTCTGTCTGTCTGTCTGTCTGTCTGTCTGTCTTGCTTCCAGCCCCGGATCCTCCTCCGCCCCTTCCGCCCCCTCTCCCCCGCTGATCCTCAACACTCTTCCCCTCTGTTTCATCAGTCTTCCCTCTGCCGTCATGACCTGCATGGCTCTCGTCCCGGCTGGCTGCGAGCAAGCAGCAAGCTCCGCGCATGCCTCCTCATGTCCGGACTCCGTCGCCGCTCCCGCACACCCGCCCGCCCGCCTCCCCGAGGGCTCTCCTGCATCCCCGTCGATCTCCCCCGCCGGCGGCGTCGAGGAGCACAGCTCCTACTTCCACGTGCTCCAGGCGACCGGCAGGACGATGGGCCCGTCGATCGACGCCATGGGCAACTTCATCCTCTACGCCCCGACCCGCCACGGCCAGGCGGACCAGACAGGCACCTCCCTCATCTCCACCGGCGACACCCGGAAGCAGCGGTAGGAGAAGGCCGTGAGGTAGCGTAGGAGGACGGGTCGGAGGAGCGGTGTGTGTATACATGTAGAGGAGGAGAAGACCGCTGTGGGTGTATGCGATGAGTAAACAACCGAGTCACCATCCCCTCGTCTACACGGCGCGCATCGGGTCTATCCGCTTCCATCATGATCGTCACGGGCTGCCGACTTTGCAGTGCGGCTGTCTAGGCGATCAGAGGGACGGGAGCTGGGGCCTTCGCTGCCTGCCACAGGCAAAGCAAGGAGGGTCCAGGCTCCCAGCTCTGACCTCCGACGCCGACCATGCGGGGCTGCCCGTCTCTATACGGTTGATCGGCCTGGACTTCCGGGACTCGCCGAGTCGGCCGGCCTCAGTGCCCGACGGTGACAAGGCCCTGAGGCTCCAAGCAGGCAGTTCCCGCCCGTCAGGTTCCAGTCTCCCCCCCCGGACTGGCAGTGACGAGCCCTCGCAGCGGCCCGCCGGGGCGAGATACACTGACCGCCCGACTTGGCAGCCGCTCCAGCCGCTGACCATTAGTATCGCCTGGTCACGTCGAGGCATCGGCAGTGATTGTCTGGATCAGCCTTCTCTGACTGACAGAACACACCCCTCCGCGGGGATCTTGTCACTCGCTCGGCCCCCGTACGGTCTGTGGGTGTACAATCGGACAGCAGCGACCTCCCGGCTCTTGCCTCCACCTCCCACACGACTCAACCCGGCCCTGTCCGATATCGCATCGCCTGGACCCTATGAGCCCTGCCATGTCCGGAGGCTCGCTCCTCAAGGGCTTACAGTCGCTGACGGACTCTATCGCCTGGGCACGTCGAAGCAGAGGCTGCCGTTCCAAGATATTCCTTGCCCCCCGCCCCCGCCTCAGACTCCCATCACGTTCTCTCCTACTCCCATCTCGTTCTCCCCTACTCCCATCTCGTTCTCCCGTACTCCCGGCGAGAGCCGAGACCGGCGGGAGTTAGGGTTTCAACAAATCAGCACTCATGGCGCGATACTCTTGATCACGAGCCTGGTCGCTCACAGTTTACTCCTTGTGCAACTTGACGCTTGTCTGACTGAGAAACCGCACCGCTCCGCAGGGACTACCGAACCATTGCATCCTAAGACCCACTCTCCCCCCTACATATCCCAAGCCCCTCCCCCCTCCCTTCCTCTATCCCCATCGCCCTTGGTCGCCCATCTCTCCCAGCCTGCATTCCTATCATAGTATCCCCATCCTCTCTGTCTGTCTGTCTGTCTGTCTGTCTGTCTGTCTGTCTTGCTTCCAGCCCCGGATCCTCCTCCGCCCCTTCCGCCCCCTCTCCCCCGCTGATCCTCAACAACACTCTTCCCCTCTGTTTCATCAGTCTTCCCTCTGCCGTCATGACCTGCATGGCTCTCGTCCCGGCTGGCTGCGAGCAAGCAGCAAGCTCCGCGCATGCCTCCTCATGTCCGGACTCCGTCGCCGCTCCCGCACACCCGCCCGCCCGCCTCCCCGAGGGCTCTCCTGCATCCCCGTCGATCTCCCCCGCCGGCGGCGTCGAGGAGCACAGCTCCTACTTCCACGTGCTCCAGGCGACCGGCAGGACGATGGGCCGGTCGATCGACGCCATGGGCAACTTCATCCTCTACGCCCCGACCCGCCACGGCCAGGCGGACCAGACAGGCAGCTCCCTCATCTCCACCGGCGAGATCCGGAAGCAGCGGTAGGAGAAGGCCGTGAGGTAGCGTAGGAGGACGGGCCGGAGGAGCGGTGTGTGTATACATGTAGAGGAGGAGGAGGCGGCTGTGGGTGTATGCGATGAATAAACAACCGAGTCACCATCCCCTCGTCTACACGGCGCGCGTCGGGTCTATCCGCTTCCATCATGATCGTCACGGACTGCCGACTTTGCAGTGCGGCTGTCTAGGCGATGGGAGGGACGGGAGCTGGGGCCTTCGCTGCCTACGTGATAGTAGGGCTCTTGGTTTGCGTTAATTTTCAGATTTTATTCTTCATACTGAAGATAGCGACTCGATTTTACAACTTTCCTTACTCATATGGATGGGATCAGGAGCAAACCAGAGAGAAACAAAGAAACAGGCAGCATAAACCTCAGGTTTCTCCAACTACGTGAGACTTCGAGGAGGACGCCCCGGCGGCCAAGACCCATGCGATCTCGATACTTCGGAAAGAGACTCTCACGCAGACGATCAGAAGCAGGATCCTTCACAGGTCCCCATACAGCGCCTCTGAGCTCATTGACTCCGCCAGGCTCCAGGAGAAAACTTTTCAAAACCGCAAACTTCAGTTGCGTTGCAGCCGTTGCGTTGCAGCCGTTCAAATAATCGTGCTGTATGAGGGGTCAGGAGGTCCGGAAAAAGGAATCGAAGTTCGGGGGGCAAGATGGACCGACGATACACAGTCAATGATGGGGGGTGGGTGGGTTGTTCAATGGGGAATTTGGGGAGTATACAAGGGGATAGGGTGGTACTTTACCGGTGGAGATCGAAGGTAGTGGGTTTCTCAGAGGACAGTAAAAGGGAGAGTTGCAAGGTTGACAGGGTGTAGATGAAGGTAGGCGGATGCTGATATCTTCTTCACACGTGGGGGTACATTGACATAGGGTGGGGGTGCACTGGTCATGGGTGGTGGCAGGGGTAGGGGTAGAATTTTGTAAGGCGGAAATGGAGGGCGATGGGGGAAAAGAGCAGGAGAGATGGCAAATGCTGATGCTGATGCTGATGCGCTTGTTGATGCCTTCATGAAGGCCGCATACACCCAATGACAGGGATACAGAACGTATCAAAGATAGTTTGCGCCGTGGATGTGAGAACGACATGGGGCAAAAATTGAAATCTGTGTGACTTGTCAATTGTGCAACGCGTTTGCTCCCCTCTGCAAAACAAGCTCTTTGAAAAGAATCAAGGTCTGCAACAAAGTGCATATAGCGCTGTATGAGATTTGTAAGCAATCATTCAAAGAATGGCCAGAAAAACCTTGAATGCGACCATTCTACTGTCGTTCTATTACAACACGGTTTTGATGACAAGTGCAATAAGTGACCCTTGTTCTTTTTCAGGGTCTGGGCGTGTAATTCATCGAAGTTGCATTAGATGATCAAAGATTGAAGCATATAGATACCAAGAAGCTGCTATCTGAAGCTCGTATCCTGATGTGATGAGGTGGAGGCAGGTGGAATCGAGAGCTGACATGTGAACCCAGGAGCAATGAAATCATCACTGTCGAAGAAAGAACAAGAGAAACCCTGAGCAAGCAAGCGACACCCCGTGTGAAAATGAGCAATGGAGATGCTGAATGGAAGAAAGAGCCACATGTTGACATGTCAGAGGCGTTGATGGCAGGCGGCCTGCCCCGCTCCCTGCATTCCGTCGACAAGCTCTCTGATACACACCATTCCCCTCATACCCCCCAGGACTTTGCTGCTGCATATGACAACGTGAAAGAACTAGAACGCATCCTCCGCATGAACATGTGCTTCCACCATTGTGAAGCTGCCCCCGCCTGATGTGTGTGTCGCAGTGACAGGTTGAACCACATCGAAGAGGATAGAAACGTCAAGTGGAAGGACGAGGCCATCAAGCACGGGCTGAAGATGGTGGATGAAGAGAGTCAGTCTGTTCTCGCCTGAAGCAGCTGTGTTGACCTCTAGCTCAGGAAAGCGAGGAGATGCAGAAAGGATGATCCTCTTGAAGAGGATAGAGTTCCTGTCCGAGGAGCTGGAGGAGTCAAAGAATCAGCTGGTGGCTAAGGTCAGGTTTGACGACGTGATAGTTGTCAGTGATGTGTCTTTCAGACGAAGGAATGCGATGAGTTGTTTGAAGTAGCCCAAGAGCTGTCAGAAGAGTTGTCACAACATGTATCTTTCGACGAGGTTCGCAGAAGTTCATTATCACAGTCTCTTTGTGATCAGACATCCTTCAGGACGAAGCTGGGGAGGCTGGACCGAACAAGACGGTGAGCAAGAGACCGATCATCCAGAACGCCTTGAAAAACAACCGCTCCTCGAGGGGCAAGAACTGGTGAGTGTCGGTGACTAAAGTTTGCGAAGCTAACGAGACGTCCAGGTTCTCTTTCGCGGACATGTTCACGTTTCCCAACTGGTGCTCGAAGCCTCAATGACCGCGAGCAAGTGATTGCGATGTTCACTCTGAGATTTTGTCAAGGAATCAGGAGCCTCTCATCTCATTTTTCATTAAATTTTTTCTATAATGTTCACATGTCGCTATCGATCTCCTCGTCGACCTCGTCGTTGTCTGCTGGGACGTGGATGTTCATCTTGCGATAGATCGTGTCCACCATCGACTGATCCAGGTAAGGCCCCAGCAGGATTCTCCTCTGCAACATCCAACAATTCAGCTCGCTCCAACACAGGCAGCACGAACTCCAATAGAAACAGGGATGGAGAGGGAGGGAGAAGAACAAAAGAAGGGAAGGTTGGGAGCGATCGGAATCTGCCGCACCTGCCGCATCTTTTCGATGAGCTGATAACACTGCTGGAAGTCTTGTTCACTGAAGAAGAACTCGATCAACAGGGCAAAGACGTCGCCAACCTGCATCCCCCCGTCAGGAGCCCCGGCACATCCTTTCCCTGTCCCTACCTGCACAGCCACGTCCAACTTCGGGGTCTCCAGCAGTTGATAGCAAGTCTGTACAAACTCGTTGGGGTCGTCCTTGACCAGGCTCTTAGCTCGCACGAAGACTTCGATCAGCTGTATCCGTCGGTCGAGCATTGTACAGTCCTCGTCAGCCTTGACAAGATATTTCTTGCTCTCCTTCAAAGCATCCAGAGCCTTCTCGTAGTCGCGATACTCGTCGATTTCTACTTGGGAACAAGAGTCGTAGAACATGCCGAGCTGGAGGGACAAGGTGAGAGAACAGGACAGGAGCCCGCGCAAGTTACCTGCTTGTAGGCCTTGGCCTTGTTGTAGAACTCGATGATCTTCTTCATAATCTCTGGCTCTGTATGCCAGTTCTGTGTCTGCAGGTAGTTGGCAGCTCTGATGTAGATCTCCTTGGATCTCAGCACTCCGGCAAAGAAAATGATCTTCTCGGTATCTCCTGACTTGAGGAGCGCGTCCATCGCTTTGTCCTTCATCCCAGCCTGCCACGAGAGCGTAAGAGGAAGGAGGTGGAGGGAGTGAGGACGAGGAGTCTACTCACCTGCGTGTACTTCTTCGTTGCCAGGTGATAGTTCTGCTGCTGTACACAGATGTCTGCTATCCTCTTCAGCATCGAGTTTCTCAGCTCGGCGTCTGCCTCCTTCTCCGGGAGCAGCTCCGTGATCTTCTCTGCCATGGTCTCCGTCATCTCCACCTTGTACTTCTCACAGAGCTCGAGAGCATGCTTGGGCTGCTTGCAGGTGACAAACAGCTGGACAGCCTTGTCGTACTGCGAGTGAGACATGAAGAAGTCTCCCACCTTCTGCAGGAGATCAGGGTCAGTGTCGCTTCCCAGGTCGTCGGAGATCGCTCTGAGAGAGTCGAAGAGCTTCGCGTCGAAGCAGATCTGGAGGGCCCTGGAGCTATTCCCCCCATTCTTGTACAGAACCACCGCTTGCTCGTACATCTGTCGCTCCTCCAGGTACTTGGCACATTCCAGCATCACTCTCTTGTTGCATCGGATGGCGAGGGGCAGCAGCTCCTTGTCGAGCCCGTTCTCACGAGCAAGGCGAACAGCGTGGTTGTACCTCCCGGACTTGGAGAAGAGGCGGATCGCGTCCTTGGGCTTCTCCATGGCCTCGTACTGTGACGCCAGGTAGTAGGCAGCTGGGCCGCTGCCGGATTCGTTGACAACCTCCTCGGCGGCTTCAAAGTTTCTCTGGAAGCAGCGGATCCTGACTATGGACATGAAGTCTTCGGCCTGCTTGTAGTAGTTGAGCGCCACGTCAAGCTTCTGCTTGCTCTCGAAGTACTTGGCCATCCACCCGAACAGAACCTTGTCATTGGCCTTGCGGACGTACTCCTCGCACGAGGAGATATCCTTCATCTCATAGAACATCCTCGGGACCTCCGTGCGATGTGCATCCGCCTTCTCGTAGCAGGCGATTGCTGCCTTATGGTCCCCGACGTTCTCGAGGTAACGGCCCCAGGCGTAATACGTCCCTTTGAGGTTGATCCGATCCTTCTTCTGCGCCGTCTCCACCGCCTTCTCCCATAAGCCGCACGCCTGGTACATCTTGTTCAACAAGTCGTACCGGCCGCACGACACGTAGAGCCTCTCGGCATCTTCTATCAACCCCAGCTGGATCGCTACCATGGCGATTTGCGCTTCTCGCTCTGCAACGACGGTGAGGGGAGGAGGGGAGGAGGGGAGGAGGGGAGGGGAAGACGTACCTTTCTCCTGACGGGCGAGCCGGACAGCTCGAGCTCCCTTGGCATCCCCCATGTTGCTCAGGCAGACTTCAGCCACGTCCAGCCTCGAGGTCTTCACGCACATGTGCGCCATGTTCTTCCACACGTTGGGCCCTTTGATGAGCTTCACCGCCTTATACGCCTCGTCCATGTTCCCCAGCGTGAGGTTGTAGCTGAACTCCAGCAGAGCCCAACGAGTCTGGAAATTCACAAGCTCCATCCCCACGAAGTCTCTCAGGACTTTGCTCTGAATCTGAATCGTCGAGTTCCCCGTGGCCTCGTCCGACTTGGGCGCGCTGAGGAACAGGTGGGGGATCTGGAGTCCGAGGAGGACGGAGCCTTCCGAGGTGATGGGGAAACGATCCTGCAGGAGCAGCCCCTTCTCTGTCGTAGCGAAGAAAGTCACAACCTCAGCCCTGTTGATCTTGAAGATCTCAGCTCCAAAGTCCTTCATCTCCCCGCGGTACTTGATCTCGCAACCCAGCAAGTTCCCAGCTTTCTCTCTCGCCTTGAAGCCCTCCTTCTCGATCTCGTTCTCCTTCTTTCCCTCGGTGATGTCCGCCGTATCCCAGAAGTGGTTCACTGGGTAGTAATCCGGGCCGAACTCGTAGCTGTAGAATGAGTCCGATACGACGTCGAACACCCAGATTTTTGTGTCAACAATCTCTGCCTTGGATGCATCTGAGCTGCCCCTAGCCAGGATACTCACCTTGCTGCCCATGCTGTTGATCTTCACCGATACTATGTCAGCGATCGGCACGTCTCCTTCCTCGAACTTGCGCGAGAGGACGGACTTCCTCTTAGTGGTGGAAACGTCCCAGATGTGGATGTAGTTCTTGCTGGTGCTCGCTACCAGCCATGTGCCATGACAGTCAAGGTAGACAGGCTCGCCCTCCACTTCCTCGACAGGGAGCCTCTTGGTGATCGTTCCTTCAAGGTTCGCAACTTCAATCTCCGAATCGTTGGCCATGTAAATGTACAGCGGCTCGTTGGGGAAGTAAGACCCTATGACCATGGTAGTAGCGTTGGTGTTGAAAGAAGAGGTGAAGGTGTGATGGTTGGTAAGGCTGTTGATCTCATAAACTTCTGCCTTCCTCCCACTCCAAACCAAGATGTTTGACTTTGTGATATCACACCCCTTGATCGGGACACCGCACTCTACCTCCGTCAACTTCAAAGGGCTGTTTCCTGCCCAGAAGTTCTTTATGACATCTGGCTCGATGTCAACTTGCGGTATCCCTCTTTCGTCTAGCTTTCGATGAACCGGCAGGAAGCCAAGGTGCTTGTTGGATATTTGAACCATCGCCACCTGGTCTCTCACTTTCCTCTGCAGCTCATTCTCGACCAAGATGTGAACCGACTTGTCTGTGGATGCTGACAGGAACCCATGATGCTTTGCCCACTGCAGATCGATCACTGTCATTCCCAGCTTGACAGTTGCCCGGAGCATCGGGTACCAATCATCTGCAGAAGAGCTCTGGCTGCTGGAGATATTGTGGGACCAGAACAGGACATATCCCTTGGAGGTTCCAGCGCACAGGATCCGTCTCTTCTCGCTGTACGCCACTGAGTGAATCTTGTCATCTGGTGGAACTTTGGGATCTGAGACCCTCAGCACGTAGTTCTCGTCTTCTGAAAGCTTCCAGAAGCGCAACAGATTCTCCCCCGATGACGTCATCAACAACCCCGACGAGATCCAGATCGCTCGCATCATCACGTTCGTCTCATGCAGGCTCTTGGCCGCTATCTTACCCGACGAGATCTCCTTGATCTGACCCGAGTCGTCGGGCCCAGAAATCCGTTTCATCATCATATGCTCATTGATCGCAATTAGCTCGTCTGCCTCCTCGTAATACACCAGCGCTGCTATGCCACTCGTTCCTCCATCAGGCGACTCGAGACGAAAGAGCTCCTGCACCTTGGTCTTGTCGTCGGATCCGTAGTACACGATACCATCCTCCCCAGCGAAGTAGTAGGTAGGAGCGTCCCCGTCATCACTCTTCATCGATTTCTTGCTCCTAAAGGTAATGTGCGTTACTGCACTCTGACCCTTCTGGATGATAGATTGCTGCACAAAGATCCCTCTCTCCTCCGGCTTCCACACAGCGAGAAGTCCGTTCTTGTCAGTTGAAAGCAGCCTGGACCCACACGGGCTCCAAGCAAGGAGGCAGATACTGCCTTTGTGCGCTAAATTATTTTCTCTGAAGTTAGAAAACACTGTCTCCCCCATGCTCTTGTTCTTATCCTCCCATAGCACTATGGAGCCATCATCCCAGCCCGATGCTAGGATGTTCTTAGGCCCTGGACCCCAGGCTACGTAAGTCGGTGCAGAACTTTTATGATAATCCTTGTCCGACTTGACCGCCTGGGAAGTAGAATCGGTTCAGTGGCAGAGAAACGTCTGTGCCATGTGCAAACCTCATCATGGAATATCGAGAGTCTGCCATCGCTCGTTCCTACAATGAGGAGAGGAGACTTCATCTGCCGAGGACACCAGTCCCTGCACCATACGATCAATCAGCTCTAAAGCTCATTCAAATTTTCAAAAATGAGCGCAATGTTGGTGAGTACAAGAAAGGGGAACAAACTGACGATCCAATTCGGTTCAGCATGCAAACATCGTCCACAAAAGATCCTCATGAGAAACAAGCCATCTCCATGAGCCTGAAGTCAACCGCCCCAAGACAACCTCCGGACTCCAACCGCCCACGAAACAACTACAACCAGGATAGGAATCGTGCTCTCATCGAACAGAAGACAAAGTTTTCCCCCATCATGTGCAGTCAACCTTCGCATTGTCGTCATCATACCTGCATAAGATGATGTCGTCCCCCTGCATCTTGTCCAGGCTGCAGCCATACTCGAAGAAGAGAGCCTCTCCCATGACCGCTACACCCACCGCTACCCCACCCCACCCCCAATTCAACATGGAAAATCACCCCCTGCTTCAGTTTGCGAACATTTCAATCAGCACCCCCTGTTGCATAGGGAATACTACCCCTACCTTCACGTTCTCTGACCTGCTCCCTATGGCACCCGCTACTCGTTTGGCGATCGCCGTTGCGCTATGCTCATTGACTGATGCATTCCTGCTTCCATCCTCCTCTCTCAGGTACTCTCCACTGCTCTCCTGTCCTCGCATGCCTATGAACCTTACTGCCACTCCATGTCCTGTCCTCACGGACCTCATCGTGCTCATGCAATCTTGTTCACGGAGATGCGGGCAGGGTGTTGCAACCCGGGAGAGCGAGCAAGATTGCGAGCATTACCAGGTCGAGGCGAGGTTGTCAAAACATCCTTGCAGGTTCACGAGTCTGATCGTGTTTGCGTAGGGAGCATCGTTCAACCATGCATGATCGCAAGTAGAGACGTGAGAACTTCCTCTTTGCTGCCGCTTGCAGGTCTGATAGCTTCTTTTAGAGCGATCGCAGGGTGGTGGAGGGCCCGTTCGAAGGACAGTTTGGAACATGGTGATCGAGATGCTCGCCCAACTTTGGCAGTGAGACGCGCACACAGGTTTGTCGATCAAGATGACGCGGTAGAAGTTCTCACCTATCGTCTATCTCTCGTCGGTGCTGCGCTTGCGGTAAGCGGAGCTTGCCATGGCACTCCAGGATGACCTCAAGTCTGCAGACTGTGACTGGAGTAGGAATGGCCGTGTTGCCCAACTTTGTGCAAGCTCAACCTCCCTCGTAATCTCGGACATTCCATCGCGTTATATCTACTTACAGCAAGTGCAGGACTGCGGCGTTGGATGCCATGGCCGTCTTGTTTCTTGCCTCCTTTGGTGTCTCTCTGAAGACAATTCACATCTACATGAAGCCGATGCACAACATGCTCAAGGTATTTCACTTGCCCGCACTGTGCTACCTTCACTCGGCTCCAGGCGCTTTGGGCAGGAGGAGCCCTGGGCTCGTTAGCCGTCTTTGTTGCAGGTGGGGAGATGCCATGTGACTGCTCATGACGTGTGGCCGCTGATGCCGTTGATGCAGGACCGAACCACAGCCTCGTGAAGGATTGCTTCGAGCACAGCGAGTTCTTGCTCGCCTCGGGTTGGGCATTTGTCGCCCTCACGGGTCTTTTCTTCAAGGAGTTTGCATGGTTGGGATGCAAGTCGTTGAGCTGAAGGTGATTGAGTGACATCCTTGTAGCTTTCAGAGGTGGGAGGCATCAGCACTCTTCGCCGGTCTGCCCATCCTGACAGGTCACGAAGATCGCATTACAATGTTCCCCATCAGTCAGCATGTTGTTGACGACCGAGCAGGAGGGCATTTTCTGCATCTCCTCTCTGAAGATGTCGAGAAGGTGAAAGTGAATTTTCATGAGACGCGTTCTCCTGACCTCCTCTCTCAGGGCTTGGCTGTGATGTTTGCCACTGTGTTTGTGAGAATTTCCCTCCCGATTTGCTGCTTTTTCATTGTGTAGACCCGTATTGACCATGTCGAACAGGTCTTCTTTGCTGCGAGGAAGTTTGATCAACCTCTCAAGGCAGACATCGGAGACAAGAGCATCTTCGAATATCTCGCGCTGCAGGAGAAGATAGGACAATAGAAATGGGTTTGCTCTAGTCATTCGTAGTTTTAGCAACATGTATCATCGTATATACTTTACACTTGGCATGCAAGGCTCCGATGCCCAGAAGCTGCATTGCCCACTCTGTTTCTCAACGCCCTCCTGCCTTCTTGTTGAAGTCCAGCACCATCTTTCGAAACTCTTCATAACTCACCTGCGATCTGTCAGCTAATCAAGGCACATGATCGGCAAAGAGTTAAATATTCACTTGACCATCGCCATCGTGATCTACCTGTAAGGGGAAGGGTGGGTGTCAGATACATTCTAATCGATATCATGTGCTACTGCTCTTACCAGTCTTATCAGTTCATCCACCTCGTCGTCTGTCAAATTCTCATTGATGGCGAGATATGTGTTATGCAGATCTGATGCCCCAATGAAACCGTTGCCGTCACGATCGAATGTCTATACAAACTCGTCAAACAAATATCAAAATGAAAGAACGATCTCGACATCAATTCTGTTCTGGTCCTGTGAGCTTTCTCAAGAGCTAGGCGATTGCCCTACTCCATAGCCTCTTTTCTACGCTCTTCCCTTCCCTTCCCTTCCCTGCCCTGCCCTGCCCTGCCCTGCCCTGCGCTTCTCTGCTCTGCTCTGCTCTGCTCTGCTCTGCTCTGCCCTGCCCTGCCCTGCCCTGCCCTGCCCTGCCCTGCTCTGCTCTGCTTTTCTCCTCTCTTCTTCTCTCTTCTCTTCTCTTCCCTTCTCTCCTTCTCTTCACCTGGAAAGCTTCTCGGATGTCGCTCTCGCTGAACGTCGTCATGATAAAACTTCGCCGTTGTGTACCCTCATCCCCCCGCATAAATCCACTCCCATGCACCTTTCCGGGCAACACCTGGCCGCACAGCAAACGCGGGAGTTCCGAGAGCCTATGAGCTAGCCTACTAGGTCTGGTCCTAGCTGATACCTAGGGCGGTTCACTAGCGAGTACCTGGTCCATATTAGGAGTTCCTAGCTGGGCCCAGGGTGTAACGTACCATGAAAGGACAGTTACAAACTCGTTTTGACTAATTTTTTCCTTACTTTTTTTCTGCTCAGCACCTGCGAGTCCTCAGGCTATGCTGCTGCCCCGCTCTCTCGCCGCCCTCCTCCTTGCCGCTCTCTCACTTCAGCCCGTCCAGACCTTCAGCAGCGTCACATGCGGAGGATGTACCTTGTACGTGTCAGACACCGGCATCCTGACCAGGCAAGGCAGCTGCCAGGTAGACTGCAATGACCTCCTGGACTTGAGCAATAGGCGGATAAGAAACATCACCGCAGGGACGTTCGAGGGGCTCACAGGCCTGCAGTACCTGAACCTATACAGCAACGAGCTCTCACGTCTTGAGGTTGGCGTGTTCGACGGGCTGACAAGCTTGCTGTCGCTGGAGCTCGGCAGGAACAACTTGAGGGAGGTCTCAGCAGGAGCTTTCCGAAGCTTGTCGAGCTTGCAAGGGCTGAGCCTATGGGACAATGAGATATCCGATCTCCCTGCAACTGTGTTCAGCAAGCTCACCAGCCTGCAAACCATCGACATGAGCAACAACTACCTCACGAGCCTCTCAGCAGGAGAGCTCAGCGGGCTCACGAGCTTGCGAGGGATATCTCTCATGTACAACCAGCTCACCAGCATCCCGAAGAGGTTGTCAAACCTGACGAGCCTGCAGTGGATGTATCTCACAGGGAACCAGCTGGCTAGCCTGCCTGCTGGACTCACAGACTTCCCGACAAACTTGGGAATCCTCTACCTCGAGATGAACCTGCTGGGTGAGGTGCCGGAGGGAGCGTTCGATAGGCTCGTGAGCCTCACAGAGCTGTCCCTGCACATGAACGAGCTCTCGAGCCTCCCTCCAGGTCTCTTCGACAGGCTCACAAGCTTGAATTGGCTCAGCCTCTCCAACAATCACCTCTACTCACTTCCAGCTGGGATCTTCGACTCCCTTACCAACTTGTGGATTCTCTATCTCGACCATAACCAGCTCACTTGTGTTCCCTCCTCGGCTTTCCAGCCTCTGACGGCTCTCATTATTCTTGACATCTCCAGCAACAACTTCACTTGCATCGACCCCTCCTGGCCTTCATTTGCTCTCAAGGACCCGGGACTCTCTCAGTGTACGCAGGAGACTCTCTGCACTATCTCCAGCTCGTACCCAGCTGAGCTCTTCACGACCCCTCTGCCTGTCGAAGCCGTCAACGTTTCTCTAGAGCGCTGCTCGCTCAACGTCTCCTGGCAGCACATCATCAACAACCTCTACTCCCCCGAAGACTTCGACTCGCCCCCCAGGTTCTCTTTCCTCACAGGTCAGCCTCTCCTCTGCCTGCTGTCTCGCCCTTCTTGGCCTGACCGGCGGCCCCAGGCGGCCTCGGCAAAAGGCTGGTGGACGACGTAGAGGAGGTCTGGGTGTGCCAGTACGGGCACGCTTGTGCTGAGGAGCTTGGAGGGGCAAAGACGACGGGGAAGGTACAGGAGGGGCTGACGGGGAGGGAGGGAGAGAAGGAGAGAGAGAGGGAGAGAGAGAGGGAGAGGGAGAGGGAGAGAGCATGAGTGATATTATACCGCAGATGGAGGCATACTGCTTCATCTACAACGAGGTCAGGTGAGAACTGGAGGGGAGGAGGAACAGCGAGCGCTTACAAACGTGCGGGGGGCGCAGGGAGAAGTTCCGGGAATGGGGTTTGATGTCCGAGCTCGACCTGATGTGAAGATGAGTTGTCGTCAGTCAAGGCAGGGAGGGACAAGGCAGGGAGACTGGAGAAGGAGAGGAGGAGCAGGAGGAGCCTGACAGCCAGGAGTCGGATGATGGAAGAAGGGATCCAGGAGGAGACGATCGGCACGCGCCGTGAGCAAGAAAGACAAGCAGGATGTCTTGCTGTGTGTTGTAGACGAGGAAAGAAACTGAAGAGGTATTGATATCGAAGAGGGGGGAGAAGATAGGGAGGTTGAGAGATGTTGTTGTGAAATAGGAATAAATCGATGATGTATTTGACAAGGAGAAAGAGGAGGGCGACGAGAAAAGTTTTTACTGGAAGAAGATGGGAGGAGGGCTTGAGTGAAGGCGAGAGGAGCGGGAAAGAGAAAAGAGGAGGAGAGTGAAGAACAAGAAAGGAGGAAGTTTTCTTCTCCGACTTTCATGACCAAGAGAACCCAACAAGAAGTTTGTACTTGCTGATTAAACTCTCAACAGCTTGAGCCTTTGAGTCCTGCAGAGTGTAAGAGGAAGGAGAAGCGAGTCTTTGAACAATGAAGAAGAGATGTAGATATGCAAGGAGATGAAGGTGATGCACGAAACTTACTGTTGAGCTTGTCCGTTCAGAGATGGCAGTCCTGATGTTGAGGACTTGACCAGAAGTGACCTAGTGCGGAGAAGAGAAGAAGAAACAAAAGAAAGAAGAGAGATGAGTTGATTAAAGATAGAAAGATGAGATGAAGAGAGAGAAAATTGAGCAGAAAAGAGCAAAATCAAATGAGAGGAAGAGAGGAATTTAACAAGAGAAGGTGAAGGGGAAATGAGAGAGGAAGCGGAACATATGACCACTGATAGATCATGACAGAGCTATTACATGTTTAGGTTCCTCGAAGGTATGAAGAGCTTGAAAGTATCCATTCTCACTGGTCAAAATCTTTTCAGGCAGGAAGACCTCTCTATCATCCTGAATGATTGTCAGTGTGCAACAGACAAACAACCAACAAGACAGACGTCTGTCAGACAGATCTTTGCTGAGAAGACAACTCCATGGCAAACCCCTTGGCTTGCAAGGGTCAAGCTTTCGTCCTTCTCAAACTTAGCAAGTGCAAGTCACTACCCACACGACAACCTCGCAACCTCACAGGCTCGCAACTTGAACTGGAGCTGAACGACGTCACGACTTGAGGAGGAGACAGAAATTTCATGCTCCCTTCCCATGGCAGACTATCCGCGATCGCCAGATCTGACATGTCCGACCTCCTCCCCTTGCCCCCCTTCCTCGGGTTGAACTCGTTGAACTTGTGCAGCTTCACTCCCTCCGCCTCCTCCAGCTCCGCCTGCTTCCTCCTCCACATCTCCTCACACTCGAACGCCCGAGCTGTGACCGAGAAAGAGCACGGGAGGATGGAACAAGAGCCTTGCAGGAGCCCCTGCGGTAGAGGACGATTAGAGAGAAGCCAAGAGGGGAGCAGGAGAAGGAGCGGAGGGGGAGGAGCAGGAGCAGGAGCAGGAGCAGGAGCAGGAGCAGGAGCAGGAGAAAGACAAGAAGGAGAGGGGAATGTCAGAGAAAGGGAAATGTTGTAAAGGAGTGGAGGCACGAGATGAAAGCTCAGCAAAGGCTGCGAGAAGAAAATTGGGATGAGCACGGGGAAACTCAAGAATTGAGGCAACGGAGGAGGGGAAGGCTGATAGATCAAAGGAGGGCAGCAGGGAAGGTAAAACAGCAGATGCAAAGGATGCCAACATTATCTCGCAGCGCCGTGATCTCCTGCCAGAAACGGAGAAACTCGTCCACAGCCCACGTTCCTCCTGCTCCTCCCACAGCCAGCGCGTGATAGGAGGGTTCAGCTAAGACGACGTCGAATCTCCCTCCTTGCAGCTCCCGTGAGGCGGCGCTGCAGACAGCCTGGAAGGAAATGAGGGATGCAGGAGGAGGTTGAGGAGTGAAGGGGAAAGGGGAGTGGAGGAGGAGGAAACGAGTGAGTGACCAGAAGTAAGCGAGCACGAGCACGATCAGCAGTATCAGCAGCAACAGTGTCCTTCCTCTACCTTACCTCCGTCATGCTGCCATCGAAGGTTTGTCCTTTCTCTACCACAGCTACAACCTTGATCGCTCCTTCTTGATTTCTCCCCTTCACTGCCATGTTTGCAAGCTCGCATGCGTCCAGGGAGCTCTGCAGGCTGACCACAGAGATGCGCATGCGCCGCTGAGATTCAGTTTCAGATGTTGAAGTGAGCAGCAGGGTATGTATGCAAGACAACAAACAGGGACGGCAAGTTAGTCTACCTCTGATTCCTCCTGTCGAAGGTCGGTGATGGCCTTTGCTGCGGATCGATCAAACAGAATCAAGTTGATCTCTCAACCCACCAGCAGCGATGGGCAGGAGTGGGCCATCGCCAAGGAGGAGGACTTGAACAACAAGTCAGATCCGGAGGACTCGGTGCGACTGGACCTTTCAACGTGTCTTGGCTGGGATCACCCTTGTCGAGAGATTTGTTGATCAGATCGCAAACAACTGAGATGTAAGAGTTCTCGCGCTCTTGACAACTCAGTTGCAAGATGTGGCATCGTCTCAGAAAGGGATACTGCACGCAATCTTTCGAAGGTGCCTCGAACGGTAAAAATTCTCCCTACACACATCATGCCGTGAAAAAAACAGAACTACACGAACACAACAAGAAAACACCTCAAGATCTTTCGTTGCATCATCGTAACTCTTACGGACCATGAACCTCGGATAACACTCTTTGTGCCCACAAACAACTTGCAACAGGTCACCCTTGACAACTTCAACTGCGGCAGGCAGAACACATGCGGCCTGCGGGGGAAAGTCACTGCAGAGTCTCCACCTCATCAACTCCTCGTCTCACTTGTCTCCAATGCTCTCGCTCAGGAGGAGGATATCCGTCTACATTCAGACACAAGTCAAGGGCTAGAGTACCTCTTGCGCTCAGCAGCTACCTCGCTCGTCTTCGAATCCTCCTCTCCCGTACCCCTCCGGTTCCGTTGACAACTGAACCGCCCCCGTCCCCTCCATGTCCAGCGTCCACCAGATCAGGATGGCGTCGACGGTTCCATCTTCCATGACCTTCAACGGCCTGACTTCAGTCGGATCTCAGAGAGAGTCTTGAGTTTACACCTCAACAGAAACGGAACGCTGGTCTTGGAGCTTGGGGTGTGCGAAGTCAAAGATCTTTGAGTGCAAGTGAGGAGGCTAGGATAGTGACAGCATCGTAGACTACCTGGCCGATGAAAGGTCTTGACAACTGCCTTGCAAGTTTTCTTGCCAGCATCATGTTTGCGTGCACTTGGATGGGTTCTTCAAAAGTCCACTTCCTAGCTGCCAGTGCAACAAAGGAGTCGGAGCAGGGGTTAGGTGAAGAGAGGAGGGGCCGAGGAGGAGCGAGCGATGTGAAGAGGAAGAGGACAGAAGCAAGAGCAAGAGGACAATCTATCAGAATCCATTCGCAACCCTCGCATATTTCACCTGCTTCCCTCGCATGTTCAACAGAGGCTCTCTTCACTTCCTCCACCGATCCCAGCAAGTCCTGACCCCGGAGAGTCTCGTGTCGGCGGATCCAGTCCGACTCGATGAGGACGCAGTGCATCCTGCCCCCTGCAGGAATAACTCTTCCTCCCTCCGCGAGCAAGCCTCTTTTCACAGCATCGTGCATCGTAGGCACCATACCCTCTCCGAGCATGAAGCTATCGAAGATCTCAGTCACAATCACGTTGGCTCCGAAGGGAACGTCCAGCCCATAGCCAACCTTCACTTCAGTGCTGTGTTTTCCTATCACCGTCACCTTCTCCTCATAGCGATTGTCCTCGATCACAAGCCGCGCTGCTTTCTCCAGTTTGGGGTCTCCCTCAATCGCAAATACATGCTGCGCCCCAGCACCGGCCGCCATCATCGCAAGGAGTCCGCTGCCGGTGCCGATGTCAACGACCAGATCGTCTTCTTCTACTGTCTGCTCGATCCCCCTCCGGTAGGCCTCATTCCTCCTTCGGTCTTGAAGCATGTCGAAGTGATAGGTCGGCGCAAATCCTTCTCCTACCTGCCAACTCTGCACGCCGAGCCTCTTCATGGAATCGTCGTACCCTCCTATCACCACCATCTTCCTGTCGTTCTGTAACTTTCGTCTTCTTCCTCTTCCTCGTGCTCTTCCTCTCTCGCTTCTCGCTATCGTTCGCACCTCCTCTCCTTCGCTCGCTCCGCAATCTTCACGTGCGCACCATCTTCACTTCGAGACAGGAGCGACCACCCGTCCCACTTACTGGACCAAATAAGGTAGGGGTAGGGGCATTCTCATCGCCCTCATACAAAGTTGTCGACTCTGCACTGAAGTAGTACTCTCCTTGGAAGTCAGGCTAGGTGGTCGTGTTCTTGTTCTCCCCTGTAGCAAGACGAGAATAAACCGTCACGATTTAGTGGCTTTGTTGAGCGCAGAGAGCGTGAGTATACCTAAGTACGCTGTGAGTACAGAAGACTCAGAGCATCCCGGGGGGCGGCTGGGTGGGCCAGTGGGTGGGCCCGTAACTGCGGGCAAGTAACAAAAATCTCCCTGGTACAAAAATTGTTTGATTGGCAGTTACAGCGTCAAAATGGCAGAGGGGTCTCCTGCCATGTACATCCTTCAAGGAAGGGGAGGGGGAGGGGGAGACGGGCATGTTGGTCATATGGGCGCTGGTAGGAGGGGATGGTCGGGGATCTCACTGGAGAGGATGAACGAAGACCTGGACGATGGGAGCCGAGGAGGGAAGAGGAGGGAGGAGGAGTGGAGAGTAGAAGAGGATAGGCGGGAGGGCAACTATCGGCAAAGGGGATGGAGGGATCCGTCGCCACCTTCGAGGTGGAGAAGCAGGGGGGATGATGAAGAATACACACGAGGAAGAGGAGAGGAGAGGGAGGAGGTAGAGGTGAATCGACTGGCCGAGAGGATCGAGAGGATGGAATGGCGGCACAAGGGGGAAATGCAGAGGGAGAAGTCAACCAACGAGGCCCTTGCTTCCTTCGCCTCCTCCCTCACCAGGAAGATGGCAGAGCTGCAGACAAACCTGAAGCTTGCCGAGCACAAGTCATCCACCCTCCTCTCGGAGTTGGAGGGGCAGAAAAGCGCCAACTCGAAGCTGAACCAAGAGGCGCATGAGCTGCGAGAGATACTGGAGAAGAAGAACAAGTACATAGACAAGCTGGACTGTGAGATCGAAGACGCTCGAGGAGAGGCGAGGAGGCTAGCGGAAGTGGTCAACACATTGCAAGCAGAAAACACTACGCTGAAGAAAAAGATCGGCTCGTCATTGCGAGATTACAAGACAAGGACTGAGGAGCTGGTGAAGGCAAACCTAGAGCTTGAAAGCATGACAGAGGCCTGCGAGTGCTCATGGACGGAAGTGAAGGTCTTGAGAAGGAAACTTGAGAACCTAGTGGTTCTGTCTAGGAAGGGTGAGGTGAAAGATTTGTCTTCTCTTTCGGACGTCGAATTGTGCGAAATGATAATGGTGGAGATGAGGTCCTCGCAAGACCGGGAGAGGCAACTCGAAGGCCTCCTCGAACATTCCCGCACGCTCAAGGATGTTCTGCAGCATGAGCTCAACATGGCCAAGGAATCCCTGGCGGAGTTCCAAGGCGAACTCCGAGTACAGAGCGAGATCGGGCAAGAGAAGCTTGAGAACGAGGTGCGAACTCAGAGTCTGATCAGAGACCTGTCAAGCAAGCTCAAGGAAGCACGTGAAGAATTGCTCAAGGAAAGATCGGAGAAAGAGGACGTTTTGCGCAAGCACCATGTGAGGCTTCGTCGTCTCCCGAGATATGCGGGCTGCCCTAATCTGATGTGTCATTTTGCAGGTGCTTTTGAGTGAGCTCTCATACGCAGAGACGGACTTCGCTCGATCTCTCTCTCCACGGCCTTACGATATTTTTTCACAGTGTGTGAAGCATCCAGTAGATGACAAGTCGAAGACGTGGCAGCCAGCGAGTCCCAACTCTGATTGTTGCAACAAGGTGTTTGGCGATGGCCTTTCATTCCTATGATTTGCCCTGACAACGAACGCAGCATGTAGAGTTGAACTCGGGATGGCGGGTTCAACCTTCGGAGAATCTATCCAGCAAAGATGTTCAAGGCTGGGCCTTTCAGAAACAAGAGGTTGCAAGGGAAAGGGAGAAGTCGCCTACTACAGCCAACGAGAAATTCACCATGTGGCAGAAGAATGATTTAGGACGTCAGCTGAGAGACATACGAATGCGGCTGACGTCAGCACAAATATGATGTGGTGGGATCGTATGATGTTGTTATCGGTAGAGTACACGTGCTTCGTTTTGTGATCACATGTTAAAGACTCTCTTCTCCTATTGGCATACCATCACTTGTATCACTTTTGCTTCTTAAAGAATCCACCCAGCGCCCAGTTGTTGATCGTCTTTCTCTGCAGCGCATCCATGACAGGCGTGGCTGCGCAAAGCCCTGAGGCGAACGATGGAGTCAGAATCCAATCGAGTTCCGGCGGCCAATAACAGACCGTCAAGATCGATGTGACGCTGTATATGCTCCATCGTTGCCTCGAGCCTCTGGAAACAGCATAAAGATTCGAAGACATGCTCTCAGTCACCATACAGCCGTATCATCTTTGTCGTGTTTCTGCGTGAACTGATTCATCGCCTTTAGGATGTCGAACGTTCTCCCTTGCCCGAGCCCTTCACATCACGTCAGCCCCTCCCTCAACCAAGATCGTCATGCCCAGACCTGCATGCCCCTTCTCTACCCACAGAGTCGGAACTTTGCACTCGTCCAGCTCCCTCAGCTGATGGGACTTGGGTGGATCAGCTCCGACCAGCACTAAACCCCCTCGCAGATCCTAGGGACTCAAACATGAGGGAGGGAGGGAGGGGGCAAACGAGAAGGAGGAGACGCACCCTCGACCCCTTTGACGATATGAACATGTTCTTGTGGTTTTTGATGATGGACTCGATAACATCGCTCCTTGACGCATGCGTCACTATCAGCTGTGACTCCACGGGGTCATGGATCGTCTCGTCCGTTTCAGACAAAACCACTCTTGTCGACTGACCAACGTCCACGTCACCAAGATCATCGGGTCAAGCTCGTGCGACTTCACAGTACCTCGAATGTTCGATGCTTGCTCTCTTCCCCGGCAACCAAGTTGCTGTTCAACAGCTGAGCGAAACCGATCATGGATGGTTTCGAGATGGCTTCGTAGTACGGGATGCATCCCAGAAGCGGCTGAGCAAGAAGCAACAAAGATGAGCGCCAGCATCTCACATCTCTTGATCTCAACATACCGTGTCCCACAAGCTGGACAGAACTCGCCCATAGTAATCTTTCACCATGTCGAATTTCTCAGGCTCTACCTGCGGCAGGGCGTGAGAGGGGAGACAACAGAAGACTAAGAGACACAAGACAGGATGCAACGAGCACGAACCTTGTTCACGATCACTCCTCGGAGCCTCGCGCCATGCTTCTCTAGGAGCGACTTGTTCAAGGCAAGTTGATCGAAGCTCGAGCCGAGACCGCCCGGAGCTATGATCACCACATCCAGCCCCAAGGCTCCAGCCACTTGCGCGTTGTTGAGGTTAACGATGGACCCGACGCCCATGTGTCCTGATCCCTCGACGAGCGTGAAGTCTGAAGAGGTGGCCAAGGACGTGAACGCGTCCTTGATCTTGTGGAGAAGCTCTGCCGTGTGGATCTCCCCGTCTATCACCTTTCTTGTGAAGCCTGAAGGAAAGACAACAGGCGACATGTGCTCCCATGACAGGTTCAGCTTGAAGTAATTTCTCAGCACTTCGACATCAGGATCCACCTTCACAACCCGACCATCATCCAAGCTGATGTTCTTGAACCGCTGCCCCAAAGGCTTGCAGTAGGCAACACGACCCTTGCCATACCGCTTTTCAAGGCCCTTGAAGACGCCAAGACTCAGAGTGGTCTTGCCGACGTGCATCCCCGTTGCTGCAAGCATGACCGTGTGCGTATGGATCCCAAAGAGATCCTGGATGACTGCCCTGGTGCTGCCACCTTTCCAGGACATGCTTTCGAAGTATGGATCGACTCTCAGGTACAATGCTGAGCAGAATCAAACAAGGAGCGATCAACTGTGTTGTGAACGACAATGCATCATGTTTCTCTTCTTCTGCATGTCAGTGCTATCTTCTCACATGAACTTCACGCTGCGCATTCTTGAGCTCTTCACCCCTCATTTCGCCATCATGGCGCATGTCTGCCAGTGTGGCCAGTGTCTGGGGAAAGTTGGGGGGGGCAGAGCGGGGAGGTGGGAGTTACAAGAGGGTGGGGTAATACAAATAGGGTGGTAGGGGTCAGGCTAGGGGTATTGAAAGCAGGAGGGTGGTAAATGGGGAAGATGGGGTAGAAGCATGATAGGGTGGGGTACTGTGTAGAAGATTCATGGGGTAGGGTCATTTGTTCTTTACAAAGCCAACACACTGGAAAAGGTGGGGTGGTAAAGAGGGAATGGTGGGGTCATTTGGAGGCTATGGGGGTGAGGGTAGTGTGATCTGATGGGTTTGTCCTGTAAATATTTTGGTGGGTAGGGGTGAAAAAGTACGGGTACATTTACGATGAGAACTTGGGACTTGAGTGGGTACACAAGTACATGAGATGGGTGATGGAGAATCACAGGGGTGGGGTGCCGACTCCTGGCCGGCTCGGCATGATTTCACTAGCTGTCAAGGCCTGGCATCGCACGCAGAACTACCTGGCTCGGCACGCAACTTGGCAAGTTCCGAGGTTCGACTCGGACTCCCGGAGTCCGTGCAACTTCCGTTCGACCGCCGGCGGTTTCAACGGTCCGGGCATCTCGTGGCGACCGTACAGGCAAAAAAATCACAGTCCGCCGGCCACGGACGCGCTGAAGCGGCCCGGCCGGTCGCCGATGATCCTCCAGCCTCCGACCGGATCGATTCAGAGTCGATGCAGTCGGGCAGCAAAAGGAAAAAGTTAACCGCTCCCGGCAGGGCTCGAACCTGCGACCTAACGGTTAACAGCCGTTCGCTCTGACCGACTGAGCTACGGAAGCATATCTTACTGCGCGGTACTAGGTGATTAGTAGATACTCGTTCGATGGTACCAGTAATGGAGAATGGTAGTGGCAGTACATGTGGAATAGTACTGTATATACAAGACATGTGTACCTTATTCCGCGTTGTTTATAACATATCCGTCAGAATCAGTCAAATTATTATAAAGCTGCATAGTTGCTCAGTACATATTATTTAGTTATATATGAAATATTTTTAAGCTCCCGCCTGATCCTGCCCTCGCAGCCATGCCCACAATCTGTTTCCTCCCCGCCTTGCATGCAAAAGAGCATTTCCCTCCCCCCTGATGAATTCTTCTCGTTCACCTGCTCTCTTACCTCCCTACCCCACTTCCCATGAATCATCTTGTCGCCTTCCTTGGTTTTGTCTTCTTTCCTTCCTTTCACCGCTGCTTCAGTTTTCTCAATCCATCCATCTCTCCTTCATGTGCATATTTCTAGATACCCTTACAGATTCTAGTTGAACCAGCATTTCGTTGTCTGCATCCGTTTCTTGACCATCGCTTGCCGAGAGCAATCGTTCTGACATACCATGTCACAGGCGAACAGGGCAATGCTGGATTATGTAGTGTGCAGTATAGCCGGAACTGGGGTTCCCGGATATTACGAGGGCAACAGGATGACGTGCAAGATGAATTGTCCATCGGGGATCGCCATGGGACAGGGTGACTGTATCTATGTGTCGGACCGTCAGAATCACTGCATACGACGACTGCCAGGAATCGAGGAGCAGACTGCCCCAGGGAAGGAGGATGATGTATCGACGTTCGCTGGTGTTCCCAGGAAATCTGGCATGGAAGATGGCCACAACCGGCGGGCGCTTTTCAATGAACCTGGAGGGATATGTTGCTTGAAGGTGGGTTCATTTCCTGTCGCCTGCTTTCATAGGCTGGCATCTGGTTTGCTTACTCGTTTGCAGAGTGGGAAAATTCTAGTTGTGGACCGGGAGAATCATTGCATTCGTGCCATCACTGACAACCATGTGATCCATGCGTATGGCTCTAGGAGCTCTGAATCAGGATGGATGGACGCTGCTACCAGCAAAGCTCTTTTCAATCGCCCCTTTGGAATCGCTGCATCTAGCACGTAAACTTGCATGAAATTGATTGTTGGACTTTTGACAATCTGGTCTCGAAACAGCGGCGAGTTGTTCGTGGCTGACACTGGAAATCATTCTGTCCGGAAAATCGATCTCAGCGGAAATGTATCGACGTTGCTGAGTCGAAGAGACTCGAGAATCAAAGACCAGCCTCTGATCTCTCCGGTAACTCCCTGCTCCTGCTCCCATGGTCCCTTATCTAGAATGCCTCCGTTCTATGTTCGTAGGTTGGAATCTGTGTGGATGAGCAGAATTGTGTTTATGTGAGCGAATGGGGTGGGCATCGGATTCGGCGGGTTCAACCCGATGGAAGCAGCGTAAGTTTCCACTGCCTGCTGAACTTCCAACCGACTCAACTGTGGAATTCGTTTTTCAGGTCATTTGGGTTGGCACATCTCAGAAGGGCAAGCTTGACGGAAAGGGGATCAATGGAAGTCTTTTCCATCCAGCAGGTCAATCTAACGTGAAATGCGATCTCCATCTCATGTGCATTGCACGACAGGAATGTCGGTAGATACCAAGGGGATTGTGTATGTGGCAGACTTTGGCAATCACTGTGTCAGGTGATCTTGGGTTGTCAATACTAGGAGAGAGAGTCACGATGTCAGGCGGATCAACACTACCGGAGAGATGATCACTCTTGGAGTCGCTGGAAATGTGTTGGTGGATGATGACTACGGAAGATACGTGAGATTCGTCCTGTCGTTTTGGAGCTTCAATACTCATACCGAAGAGTAGGTCTCCTCGTCTCTGGGATGCCAAGACGGATCTGGGCCGACCGCTTCTTTCAACTCTCCCCAGGTGAAGTTTGATTCTGAGTCTTTTACCGTGAGGAACCGTGCGCATGTTGACTCTTGATCAGGATGTTGCGGTCGATTCATGTGGGGATGTCTTTGTTGCTGATTGGGGTAGTCATTGTATAAGGAAGATTGAATTTCGTTAAATCCCTCCGAGGCTCCGAGTCACCGGGTACTGCCCGGCCCGGCCGGGGGGGGCCGCCCGGCAGCCCCCGCCCGGCCCGGCCGGGGGCCTGCCGCTGCCGGCGGCGGGCCCCGTCATGCAACGGTTACATACCCATAAGATTCAATAACGGTGAATGGGCGTCAATGCATGGGGAGGGGGTCATACTGTAGGATGCGAGAGGAGGAGAGAGGGGGAGAGAGAGAAAGACTGAAGGAAGAAGAAGATGATGATGAAGATGAAG
This sequence comes from Guillardia theta CCMP2712, assembly GCF_000315625.1. NCBI lineage: Eukaryota > Cryptophyceae > Pyrenomonadales > Geminigeraceae > Guillardia > Guillardia theta. The sequence goes on from NW_005434668.1 coordinate 1,003,630, forward strand.
GTGGGGGAGGATGGAAGGAGGAGAAGAATGGTGATAGGATGAGGTTGAGGTGGGGAGAGGTGGAAAATGGGCAATGCAAGGACTTACCGGTGAGGAGAGGAAATATCGATCGAATGCTAGATGGGTTGAATGAGTGGAGAGAGAAAGATAGCATAAACAAGAAGAAGGAAAGATGACATTAGTGAGGCCAACTGCACGGGGTATTGAAGGAAGAATAAAAGGATGTCTTGAAGTTGGGTTGTGGTGGGTGCGACGGGATAGGGCCGCAATCAGCCTAGATGGGATAGGTTTTGAGTAGGTGCAGACGGCTAGAGACGAGTCTTAAGCAAGATCATTCGTCGTGTGTGGGAGCAATGAACAATTGCGATGGCTTGCGGACGCTGTTGACAGCATACCCAGGTGTGGGATCCCTTGTGCCAATCGCTACTTGATCTGGATCTGCCTTGTTCAAGATGAGCAATCGAGAGAAGTTAGCTCGGCAATCCTTTCAGGTCTTCTGATCTTGAGCGTCTGATGTTAGCTGATCGATGTGATCCCTCGCCATCTTTCAGGATTTGTTTCCTATACTCTCAATGGACGAGAGACAATCGCTCGTGCAGATGTTCGAGAAAAACTCCAATCGGACCTTGACCGATGACTCTGAGGTGCCTGAACGTCTTGCTGACAAGTTTCTCTGTCCTGCTGTCTCACTCCTCCTTCCTCGGTTGTGCCGCAGATCCCTCGCAAGATTCATCAACTTGCGCTCGCCAAAGGAAGGACAGATATCGCCACCTCCATTGCCAACGCCTTTCCTGCAGTGAAAAGCTTCGCGACTCCTCAGCTGTACGGTCAGGCTGCTCCTCAACCTCAGCGAAGCTCGATCATGCCCGCTCAGCAGTACCGGCAGACGCCTGGAGCAGCTCCTGTCCAGCCCATGGCCTCAGGGCATGCACTGGGGTTTCAACAATCGCAGGGAGCGATGCAAGGAGGAGGGTATCAACCACCTACCAACCTCGGTCAACAGATGCATCATGGGCTGCAACCTTACCAGCAGCAGAGCGTCACATCCGCTGCCTCCAGCACCCTGCCGGCTGCCGGCCTCCCTCATACCACCGGCCTTACCCATCAAGGGCATACCGACACTTCGATACCGGCAAATCAGGAGGCGGGGAAGGCAGATGACGCCAATGCTGGCAAGAAGGACAAGGAGAATGAAGCTGAAAACGCTGCAAAGAAGGCGAAGGTTGATTATGATGTGCACTGGCGTAGAAAGTTCCTGACCAGCAGAATTTGCTCACAGGAAGCTACCAAGGAGGAGTTCAACACTGATATCTTGAACAACATGGATTTGGAGAGGGAACAGGCCGTTCTCGAATCCGTATATCAGTACAAACCATCTACTAAGTTCTTGTAAGTGACGATCATGTTGTCGGGCGTGAAAGTGGCCCGAGTGATGGCCTGCTGCAGGTGCAATGACGTACCGTTTCTCAACTATGAAAAGGTCGACGGCGATAGGAGCGGACCGCTGATCAACCGCATGAAGCAGATCGTTGGTGGTCACGAGCAGGTGGGGAGAGTGAGGAAGGAAGAGGCGAGGGGATGATGAGCATGCAGGCGATCCAACAAGTTGAGAACTCCGCCATCGATCTCTTGTCGGTAGCGTGTGAGATGGTGAGTGGACTTGTCCGGTGTTTGCTCATCTCATGTGTTGCGGTTTACAGCATATCAGAACGATGTGCCACCGGCTCTTCGACCTCTACCAACATCGCAAGGGCAGACACACTCCCACCCTCCACTTCCACCAGGAGCCAGAAGGCGATATAGAACCTGGTTGCCATGCGAACTGGGAGGAGCAGGTGAAGGAGAGGAGGGGCGTCAAGGCTGCTGCGCAGCACGACGGTTCTGCCATGGAGGGCGCAGGAGGTGAGGCTGCAGGGGGGGAGGAAAGGTCTGGGAGAAGATCGATCGATCTGCTGGACATCCTTTACGTGCTAGAGCGCGAGGTACATTCGTCTCCTCCTCGACTCCTCCTCTGACGCGACTTGTCTCAGCGAGGAGCGGGCTTGAAGAAGATCCTTCACCGCAACTATGCCCGGGTCGACCCTGCGCTGCTTGACTTACGTGTCGGGAAGAGAAGGCGGACGTCGGCTGAATGAATGTAAACACCTCTCACCCCCGCCATTGCGACTCCCTCTATCCTCGCATCATCGATAGACACGAATCTCCCTCTATCCTCGCATCATCGATAGACACGAATTCCATGCAATATCCTTGGATGCTTCCCCCTTTCATCAGGGACAAGACATCAGCATCTATCCTCCTCGTCTCCCCTCCCCTCCCCTCCCCTCCCCTCCCCTCCCCTCACCTCCCCTCTCTTTCTCCTCGCTTCATCGCTCTCCCCTCCCCTCCCCTTCCCCGTCCATCAAACGTTCCTCACTGTCCCCCCCGTTCCCCCGTTCCCTCCCTTCCTGTATCCGTCGCCCGCCTCCCCGCCACTCTCCGCTACCCTTATAAAGGCGGAGACTCTCGCGCTCCCGGCCCTTGTTATCATCGCAGACAGGGAGAGCGGGAGACCATGGGCGTCGCCAGGAAGCGTTCACGAGCTCTTGCTGTGGAGGAGGTGCAGGAGAAAGAGATGGTGGAGGTGAAGGAGAAGGGGAAGAAGGGGAAGAAGGGGAAGAAGGGGAAGGAGGTGAAGGAGGAGGTGGAGGAGGCAGCAGGCGAGAACGACTACGAGGAGAGGAGGAAGCTGAACATCGCAAGGAACCAGGAGATCCTGTCCTCCCTCATGATCCAGCAGGAGAAGCTGGCGATGGAAGAGCTCAAGACCAAGGAGGCCCCCAAGAGGTTCCAGAAGAAGGAGAAGAGCGCCCCGTCCGAGCCCCATCCCCTCAGGCGATCAACCCGTGGCAAGGTGCAGGAGGAAGGCTCCAAGGACGGAGAGCATAAGGTGGTAGAGCAGCCGGCAGAGACGAAGGATGTGAAGACGCTGGAAGACATCGATATGAGATCACCGGCCAGCTGTGTCGCTGATGTGACCGGCGAGGAGCTGACCGTCTTCCACGAGAGCGTGAGGGACCGAGGAGAGGTCAAGCGCGTCTCGCACTCGGATGGACGAGCTTACCATGCCAAGCTCAAGGCTATGGCACTGAGCAGCCAGGATTCCGTCACCTCCCGCCACCCTCCCTCCCGGGTCAAGGTCGTCAAGGAGCGAATTTTCTCAATGGCCTTCCACCCAGGGCGCAAGGCGCTGGTTGCTGCTGGTGACAAGTGGGGACAGGTCGGGTTCCTCGACATCGGGTCGGATGCTGCTGCCTCCTCCTGGAGCGAGCGAGTGTTCGTGTTCCGCCCGCACATCCGCCCAGTCACCAGCCTACTACACGACAAGGAGGGCAGCAGGATGTGGTCGTGCAGCTACGACGGGTCTGTGCGATGCCTGGACTACAGCAAGGGATGCTTCTCGTGCATCTTCGACTCGGACGAAGTGATGTTCACTGACCTCGGCATGAGCTGCGATGGCAGGACTCTGCTCGCCGCCACCAACGATGGGGACCTCTTCCTCCTAGACCCTACAGGCAGCAGGAGCAGGGAGCCGCTCTCTGTCCTTGACGTGCATGAGAGGAAGGTTTCATCCGTCCACTTCCATCCTACCGACCCCAACCTGTTCGTGACCGCCAGCAACGACCAGTCAGTCCGGCTCTGGGACCAGCGCAAGGTGGTACGCTCGAAGCCGCTGGGCTCGCTCAGCCATGGCCTCGGAGTTACCTCCGCCTTCTTCGCTCCCTGCGGCTCGGGCAAGGTTGTCACGACCTGCAACGACAACTACATCAGGATCTGGGACTCCAAGAAAGAAGACAAGGTAGTGAAGGTGAAGCACAACAACGAGACGGGTCGCTACATCACCAACTTCCGAGCCTTGTGGGACCCAAAGTCGTCCGACACGATCGTAGTCGGAAGCATGAACAAGAATCTTGACATCATCGCGGCTGACGGCTCCTACGTCGCCTCGATCTCGGATGACAACTGTACGGCGATTCCTGCGGTCAATGCCATCCATTGCTCCCTTGACTTGATCGCCTCTGGCAACGGCTCGGGATACGTCAACGTATGGCATTGTTAGATCTGCGTGTCATTTTCAGCGCGTTGGGGGGGAAATGTGAGTGAAGTGAAATAGTCTTGCTGGTTGTGAAATAGAAGATGAGAGGGGTTAAAGGAATTTGATTTCGCTTCTTGGTTTGTTCGTATGCACAAGGAAATATAAAATTGTAAGCTACATGTCTACTCGTCTCTCGTCCTCACTCGCATCAAATCCCCCAAAGTGCAGTAAGCAACAAGAAAACAATTTAGTCGGGATGGTGGGAAGAACTAGACCTCATCAGTCTTTGGCAGGACGGAGAGAGCATGCTGTTTGAGTATGACCGTCTCTCGTCTTATCACCCAGGCGCACACGATCGATAGCGTTTCAAGAAACAAGATCACGACAGTCGCGATGAAGACCGGCGAGCTGGCATCCCCCACAAATGCTTTGAGGCACTTGGACGTGGTTATGCACTGGCTGCTCTTCTTCGCATCGCACATCCCCGATGGAAGGCAGCAGTCCAGCCCGATCGTCTCACTCAGGGTGGGGATGCAAGTGTTGTTCCAGGAGCAGGCAGGATGGTAGACGACGGTGTTGTTGGACGACGTTGTGTTGGCAGCAATGCAGGCGTGAGGTATGAAGTCTTGGAGGTACATCTGCAACAGAGCCGTCAGAGAGGAGCAGATGCAAGCACGGAGCATGATCGCACCCAGTTGAAATCTTGATATTCTTGATCCAAGACAACCAGAAGATCTTTCGGGACCTTGTCCAATCTCTTGAGCAGCATGATAGCTGTGGCGAACGCCAAGATCTGCATGATCACGACAAAGCAGACTGCAAGTACGTATCCGCACAACCAGGAGGGTCTCCGACTGATGGCTCCCATGAACCCCAGCCCCGATGTCACAATGGACAGAACTCCCAGGACGATCAAGACCGAGGAAGGAGCGAAGAAGTAGGAAGGAATGTTCGACCTGCCTGTCGCACAATCGCACACCGGAGAGACGCTACTGCAGAACGGCATCCCCAGACACGATGGGTCTGAGCATTCCTGATAGCAGTAGTGCTTGAGGGCCAGCTTCAGCTTGCTGCTCATGTGCTGACCTTTCCTCATGGATATCGAACCCATTCCAAGGAAAATGCAACCGATGAGAAATATCAGCACAGCGTCCGCACCAAGGAAGAAGAGGGCCCAACATAGGCGAGACCGACGAGGACGTGAATCGGCATGAGGATGCTCGGCGTCGCCTTTCGCCGCTCCTCCCTCGCGCTCGTCCTTATCGTCCGAATGCTGCGTGTAGTCTCCCCTGGATTTTGCAGGTGCCTCGGGCCTTGCAGGTGCCTCGGTGGAGGAGAGGTGTGAATGCCCCAACGATTCAATGCTGATGTGATTGAGCGTAACTTCCATGTCTCTGCTCGTGAGATGAGCCGATGACATCTCGACGTCCATGTTGGAGTTGGTCGGCATGACTGACCTACCGCCTTGTTTTTAACACCAGGAACAGTTTCCAATACCAGCAACTGCCAAGGGCCCAGCTAGGATAAGTGGTTCTGCTGAAAGCTTTCAGATCATAGGCTCTTGCAAGCGATGCTCTTCATTCTCCTGATGTGAACAAGCCCTTCATGCAGAATCCTGCCACAGACAACAATGAGCACAAGTAAGCGACCATCAGCAGCGCAACTAGCCTAGTCTGAAAGCTTCTGAACCTTGGCTATCATCAGGTTTGAATCAACAAGATAACATACATGTTTCAGCAAAATCATCTGGTAACAAAACTGCTTCACTCTGTGATTGAACTGACCCGAACACCCCTTTCCCCCCGCGCGCTTCCTCATTGACGACATAATACACACAGGACCATGCTTACACCATATCCACCTCTACTACAAGACACCTTTGCTCTCCTCTTCCTCCTCTCCTCTTCCTCCTCTCCTCTCGCGGCTCATCCTCCTCTTCCACCCCATTGCACAAGCTTCAACGACATGGCACTGTGCCGAAACTTTCCCCCAAGATCACCCCACCCCTTACGTACCATTTGTTAGATACCTGTCAATTATACCCCCTCATTCCCATTGATGTACCCCCTTCTTGGTCATGCTAGAGTACCCTACCCATCTTAAAATAAACTTCCACAATATTGACTATATGGCCAAAAACTCAACCATAATTGACTAAAACAAAAGGCAGTACCCCTGTTTTTTTACATGTACTATCCCACCATTCCCCAAGTATTGAGGACCCCACCTTTTCACCCACCCCACCCCATAGAACATTTCGAATCACCCCTACTGTTCCTGCCATCCCTCCATCTCTTCACCCACCCGTCCTCATGAATATTTGGAACCACCCCTACCTTTCTCCTCCAAATTGAGTTTGTACCCCACCATACCCATGATAAACTGTAACTTCGATGCTACCCCTCCTCTTCCCCGATCTTTGTGCCTTATCCTATGGTAGGGTCATATGACCCCTCATCGTCCGGCGAAACGGGCTGACCCGAGCACCTTACTGAAAGTTAAGTTAAAGTTAAGACTACCAGATTTTGATTTTTTAACTTAACTTTGAGTAAAAGGGGAGTACCGTACTCAGAGGCCCGGGCAGGCCCGGGGGCCTCACAGCGTCCGGACTGTAGGAATGCGACTAGTCAATTGTCGGGTGAAAAATGGCGGACAGGGGAAAGTGAAGAGAAGGGAGTGGGAGACAAGGACGAGGAGAGAGGAGAGAGGAAGGGAAGTAGATCGTTGTTTGATGGGTGAAGGAATCTAGAGGAAGAGGAGAATGCAGATGTTAAAGAATCTACTTCATGCCATGATCTTTGTTCGGGTTGTGTGGGCACATGGAGGCTCGGGTTGCTCAGGTACGTGGGAAAGCAAGATGTTTGCGCATTGAGAACGATCCAGCCAATATCCACTCATGTGATGAGATGTGGTTTACACAACTGGTCGACCATTCAAGTTGGAGTGATATGGTGATCATATTGTGCCAGTGACGATGTTAGTAACTCTGTACAGGCAACCTATCGGCAAAGATATTTCGTTTGCAAGTGCGATCAGGCGTCTGTGAGAATCACGGTAGGTCAGAGCTCTAAAGCTCATTGACTGCTCTGCCCATAGGATGCGACGAAGAAGCTTCAGACAATTTTTTTCTACTTTGGGAACGAGGACTCAGTGGAGCTGTGAGAGTTGGCTGGCTAGAATCTCCTTGACTTGTCATGTTGCCCAGCTACGTCAACAACACAGGGCTGATGTGGGAGTCAGCTAGTGAGTTCGATGCCGTCATGGTCTTCTTAGAGCATCGGTATTACGGCAAGGTCCAACTTTCGCATCTCATCTCGGCTGTGCCTGACATGCTGCGAATCTCCTTCTGATGCAGTCCGTCTTGTTCGAACCAGGACGAGAAGGTAGTCTGCAAGACATTCGCGTTCTCTTGCTGGCCGCGAGCAAGTGTGACCAAGGAAGGCAGGTTGTATGGAGTTTCTTACCACCGATCAAGCGCTCCTCGATGCGTCTCAGTTCCTGAGCACTCTGAAAGCAAACCCGAAGGAAATCCTCCCCAAGAAGATAAGCAAGAAGCCAGTAGGACCCATCATCGGCTTCGGAGGAAGCTACGGGGGAATGATCGCGTCTTGGTTCCGGATGCGCTTTCCTCATGTGAGTCCGAGCAGGGGACATTTAGAAAGCGTGTGACGTCCTCCCCTCAAGCTGATCGATGGAGTTATTGCTGGATCCGCGCCCATCCTCTCCTTCGAAGGTCTTCGCCCAGCCTACGACAACGGAGGATACATGCGGGTTGTCACCCAAGATGCATCCCCGTTGTGCGCTAGAAACTTCCTGCGGGCTCAGAAGGCTGTCTACTCAGTATCACAGTCGGAGGAGGGGAGGGAGTTTCTGAAGGAGGCGCTGCTCCTGTGCGTGCCTCCTGCCGCATGGCGACAAGCAGTCCTGACGGGTGCTGTCAGGTGTGAAGACTTTGCGAGGGAAGAGATTTTGGTTCTCGCTCCTCCCATGCTCCCTTCGTCTTATGCTCTGCAGAATCTTATCTCCTGGATGCAAGACCCCTGGTCCTTCCTGGCCATGGGCGAGTACCCGTACAGCTCCTCCTACCTCACGCACGGTTGCTCCCTTCCCGCCTCCTTCCTTCCATCTTTACTCGTCCCATCCCTCATACTGTCAAGGACTACTTCGCCTCTCTCTTCCACTTGTTCCATCTGTTGTTCTTAATTCGTCTTTGCGCTCTGTCTCCTTCCTCCGCGTTGACGTTTGTTTCATCAGGAAAATGCAATTTACCACCCAAGCCGCTGAGCTTTGCCTGCCAATATCTTGAGATGTACAGTGATGATGGGATAACATACAGTGATGTTTGTTGCAACAGACAGGCAAAATCGATCGATTTGCCCGAATTGTTGAACGCGAGTGAGTGAAGCCAACCGATTGATGGTGTTTGTTGACATGTTGGGTTTGACAATAGCAAGATATGCTCTTGGAGTTTTCTACAATTGCAGTCAGGTAGATGATGAATCTGCTTCCCTGATTGCTCGACGGCCCGTAATCGCAGCAACATACTCACAGCTCAAACTTCTTTTCCCCTGTGATGAAGAACTGCAGGACGTTCAATGCTTCTTCAATGGGAACAGCAAACAAATGCAGATTCCAAGAAAGATGGGGTCCATAAAACGATTTCATTCAAAGGAAGGCAGGAAGAAAGCGGAGGGAGCTGACCTGAGTTGTGTTGGTGACTGGGGATATCAATGGTGCACGGAAATGTTTCAACCCTTCTCAAACAATGGCATCGATGATATGTAGAGCTATACTTCTCGAGCTATACTTCTCTTGCTTTCCTTCTTCTTGTTGCACTCCTTTCCTCCTCCTCCTTTCGGCTCCTCGTTCTGCACTTCTGTGTTCCCCTCCTCCTCCTCCTCCCCTCTCGTTCCTCCTCCTCGCTGTTCTCTCCTCCTCCTCCTCCTCCTCCTCCTTGCTCATCGTTGCCATACCATCTCCCCTCCCGTCGCCTACCTTCTCCTTCTCAACAGTGAAACAGGTTTTGGCCTCCTCACCTCTGGAATGCTGAAAGTGCGATCGCGGTGAGCGATGATAACGCTCGTGTGGAACGTTTGAGAATTTTCCCAGGGTTGCAAGGAGGCCTGGGGAGTGAAACCACGGTCGCACTGGGCAGTTGTGAGGTAAAGTGGACAGGAGGATCGAACATGGTGTCGCACATGATATGTCAGCTCGTGAAGTTGGTGACCAAAGTTGTTTGACATGTAGTCTCGACCTGTAGGTTCGGTGACAGAGACCTTTCCGCTGCCTCAAACATCTTGTTCTCCAACGGCCTTCTCGATCCATGGTGAACTGACTTGTTCTTATTTCGTCGCTTCTTACTTTCCTTGCAGGTATGTTGGAGGTGTTCTTAAAAACGTCTCAAGCAACGTTAGAGCGGTCTGTACTTAGAACCAGACAATACACGATCATGAAAATCACATGATGATGATGATGACGACGACGATGATGATGATGGAGATGATGGCAATGATGGAGATGATGATGACGATGATGGAGATGATGATGATGGCAATGATGATGATGATGATGATGATGATGGCAATGATGGAGATGATAATGATGACGATGATGATGACGATGGAGATGATGGCGGTGATGATGATGATACAAACAGATTGTTCTCGAGTCCGGTGCGCATCACCTTGACTTCATGTTTTCCAACCCCCTGGACCCGCCAGAAGTTGTTGAGGTATCAACAAAACTCTCTTATGGCAAGTTGTCATTCATCATAACAGGCGAGAAAGGCGGAGAGAAATTTTATCCGAGACCTTGTGAAAGCTCATAACATGCAACGATGATGCAAATTACTCCGCATTGATTACAACTTTGCGTCTGAAAGATCAATCTCAGAGATCAATCTCTTTTCGAGAAATATCTCAGGTTGTCTGATTCTTGTCGACAGCAGAAGAAGCTGAGATTGTACATTTGCCATGTGAAAGCTCTCAGACGTTCTCACTTCTCAACCTCCCCTTTCTCCTCAACTTCCACCATCTTCCGCATTCGCCTTCTCGTTTCATCGACAGGACAGAAATCTCTGAATTCATTTTCAAATTTCTCGTACACATCCACAAACTTACTCTATTCCATTCTTACCCTTCAGCTTTCGCTAGCAAAGAGGAGAAAAATTCCGAAGTCCATCATACTCGTCGTCATAATCATCGTCAAGTTTCAGTTTGCATGCTCCTCTCGCTCTACTCAACTTTCACTTCCTCTTGCCGCATCTCTTGGTCCTCCTCCTCCTCCTCCTCCTCCATCTTCGATGGCCGTCGTCGTGCCGCCACAGAGTCAAGATGCTGACGTCACCATGTTATCCCCGTCCTTCTCTCTCCCTCTGCTCTCCTCTCCTCTCTCCCTCTGCTCTGCTCTGCTCTCCTCCCTCCCTCCCTCCCTCTCCTCTCCTCTCCTCTCCTCTCTCCTCACCTTCACGATTCGCTCTAGATGAATCTTCATCGCCTCCACCTGCATCTTCTCCTTGTCCTCCCGCTGCCCCAACGGCGTCCGGATAACGTTCCCCCTACAGGCAAGGTCAGCTCGACTGCTGCTGGACTCGGACAGTGTCAACCTGCCCGGGGAGGATGACTTGCCGAAGCTGCCGTTGACTCCTCCCCTGTCAAGAGATGAGGGAAGAGAAGAGGAGGAGAAAGGAAGCAGATCACGACCAGGAGGAGGAGATTGAAGAGGGAGGAGAGCATGAGGGAGGTAGAGAGGAGGGCGGAGGAGGAGGAGGGGAGGTAGAGGAGGAGGGCGGAGGAGGAGGAGGAGGAGGAGGGAGGAGGAGGAGGGTGAGAGTTCTGTACCTTCCCCCTATCGCGTCCGGCCTTATCTTTCTCACAGCTTCTGGTCCAGGAGTTGACGCGACTTGACCGACGGACCCGCCCAGTCCTCGTTCACGGAGAAACTGAAGGAAAGTGAGGAGGAAGGCTAGAGGCTCTCGAGTGAGAGACAGGAGAGAAGGGAGGAGGGATAAGTATGTGATTAGAGTAGGATTAGTGCTGAGACAGGATGTATGGACATGTGGGGC
>NW_005434668.1:1014867-1033569 GCF_000315625.1 Guillardia theta CCMP2712
ATCTCGTCGAGAGGGTGAAGCTCCTCCTCCTCCTCCTCCTCCTCCTCCTCCTCCTCCTCCTCCTCCTCTTCCTCCTCCTCCTCCTCCTCTTCTTCCTCCTCCTCCTCCTCTTCTTCCTCCTCCTCCTCGCTTCAACTTATCCTCTGCTCCTCTCTCCATGCTCCTCCTCTCCTCCATGTACCTTCGATTTGAGTCGCAAAACTTCTTGATCAGCTTCCAACGCCTGAGCCAGATGAGAGAGAAAAGTCTGACTCGCACCTCCGGCTCACCTGCGCCTTGTACGCGTCGAGCACAGATTGATTCTTCTGATGCACACAGTTTGCAGTCTGCGAGTCAAGAAAGATGTCATGGAAAACAACAAGAGGACTCGAACAAGAGAACATTCTCATCCTTGTATTCATCACACAAAAAGTACAAGAAAGCATTCAAGTCAATGCAGGGCCACAACAAACTGCAGTCAAGCACGATAACACTATTTCAACCTTCTCGATGTCTGAGATGGTTTTGCTCGAGAAGTTCTCAAAGTGATTGGCAAGTTCTTGAAATCTAAGAGCAAGTGAGAGGTCATCAGACATCAAAATCTCCAAAATCACTCACTTCTTCTCTGTCGCTGCCTCTCGCATCTTCGCTTCATGCACATCCTGCAGACTTTCCGTCAAGTAGCTCCTCCTCTGCTTCAACCCTCTCCTCTCACTTCAACCCTCTCCTCCTCCTCCTCCTCCTCCTCCTCCTCCTTCCATCGTCCTGACCTTCCCGCAGGAATGCCGTACAATGAAGTAATCTTTGGTCACGTGTGCTACTTCCTTCTCAAGCTGCAGCAGGAATCATGAGGAAGGCAAAGGAAACGTTTCGATGATGTTGCTCCACACCTTCAAGATAGCATTCTGAAGATCCTCCACCTGAGCCGCATGCCTCTCCCTCGCCATGGCAGTTTCTGCCATCTTGATTCGCCTGCTCGTCACGGCAAGTGAGTGAGGATGGGAAGGTGGCGGAATGTGTGCATGAACAGTGGGAGACGCACGATTGAGCCCACCTGTCCTCCAGCAAGACTTGCTCTTTCTCTCTCCAACATCTCTTCTGCTCCTCAGTTTGCAGCCGAAGAGCCTGAGATCGCATGTCAGACAAGTCCAGCACTGCTCGAGCTGTACTTGGAGCTCCATCAGCAAGACTTCTGAGTTCTGAGACGGCAGGAAGACCTGCAGGCACTGAGTCCCTTCCTGCCCCTCCTCCCCTCCTCCTCACTGTTCTGAATTGAGCAGCTTGCGAGCTTGGCGTGAGGCTGGACATGGAGTTCTACAGAGAGCCATCTTGAGCAACGATGGCAGGTGAAAGAGAGGAGAAGGAAGAGAGGGAGGGAGGAGAGGGAGTAGAGGCATTTCAGTTGTTACCTGCATCATAAGCTTCCCGGAGGAGTTTAGACTATACGAGTCATTGTCGTATTGCTGAAAATTTCGTCAACTGTTTGATTCACCACCCTCCCTGTTCATGCTCCTCACCTGATAGAACTTCGATCCGTGCACTAGATGAGCAGGAAGAGATTCTTTGAAGAGCGTGATCTCTTCCGCAACAGGCTGAAAAGTTGAAGGTGAGCCCATAGCACAACCAAGGAGCAGGGGCTGAGAGACTACCTGAGTCAAAGAAAGGAGTTGCTGAATCCTTTGACGATCGTTGATCTGCACAGCCTTGTAAGGGACAACAGCCTCATGATAAGATTGTCTCGCAGCACTTCTTGCAGCTTCAGCATGTCATTCTCTGCTGTCAACTTCAACACCTGACATCTCCGTTATTGCATGTCAAGCATCTTCAGGGCTATCAGGACCTTCTCCCTTTCATCGAATATTGCCAACTTGGCATCACTAGAGATACATCACATCAGAGACCAAAGTTGCACAAGGGACAAGGACCTGAGCGCTTGCTGCAAGTCCTCAACTTCTGATTCAGCTCTCAAATATTGCCACCTGCTCCTGTGTTTCTCTGGCAATCCAATTCTAGTCAGAGCAGCATCTCCGCACAGACAACGGCACCTTCGACAGATTGTTCGAGCTGCTGCAATCGGAACAAGTAATCTTCTTCTAACCTTGAGAAACTTTCCACTTTCTCTGATGGTCAGGAAGATCATGTCAGAAAGCGTGCAAACATAAAATCCCCATCGACCTTGATAGTAAGCCAGAAGCTCGGGTGTGGGAGGGATATTCTGAAATTGAGTTTGAGAAATTTGGACTTTCAATTGCATCGAAGAGAACTTACTGAGAAACCATTCTTCGTGTATGGACATTCAGAAGGCAGCTGGAAACAATCGCAGTAAATTTTTCGAAACAGAGCTTCAAAATGTTTCCAATACCACCAGCTCTTGCTCCATTCCTGCCAGAGTATTCATGGGAAATTTTCACAAGCACAGCTCATATCACCTCGACCCGGTCTGAGTTCAGTCGCAGAAAGTAATCGCAATAGAAATTTGAATCGCTGCAGGGCAAAAGTCATCCTTCGAACTTCTCCTCCCAGTCTCAATTCTTCATTCCATTCTCTCCTACCTCAGTCTTCTTTCGCACTGCACAATGATCCATTCTGCAACTCCTCCTTTCCTCCCCATGATCTCGAACTCCATCCTCTCTTGGATCCTCTGCTCCCTCCTTCCCTCCTGCCAGTGGATCCCCCATCCTCGGCTAGATTTGTCGTTCAATCCGTAACTGGTCTATCTTTGTATCCAATCTGCACTCTTTACCCCGTCTTCCTCCTGCCCTCCTCTCTCTTCGTGTCCTCCTCTCTCTTCCTGCCCTCCTCTCTCTCCCTCCCCTCCTCTCTCTCCCTCCCCTCCTCTACCCTCCCTCCTCTCTCTCCCTCCCCTCCTCTCTCTTCCCGCCTTCTTTCGTTCGCTTCATCGAGGTGTGCATGGCGTGTTCCCCGCCAGAACTCAAATTCAAAGAAAACAAAAAGAGTGCCTGTAAAATAAAAAAAAGAATTCCGAAAAAAAAGAGCTCTGAGGCTGGCTCACCACATTGCTGAAGTAATCGGACCGTTGCCGACGCCGTTTGCAAAGACGTCGGGAGTTCAATGCTGGGGTACACGGAAGTTCAGATCAAACCGATCCTTACAATGAGATGGTAAAGCCAACTCTTTGTTTAATAAATCATCAAAGCGACAGGACCTCTGCAAACAGAATCGACTTAGAGGTCCAGCAACATCCTTCGAGGATCCTCCACTTGCTGCTTGATCATCTTCAAAAAGGTGACCTGCGCTTTCTCAGTACCTTCCTCATCTCATCGAACATCTATCGCACCGCCTCACGTCCGTCAATGATGCGGTGATCATAAGAAAGAGCCACATACCTTGACAAAAGTCATTCACAACCTTCCTTCTCTAATCCTCCCTCCCTCATAGCTCTTCCTCTGCACTGCTCCAATCTCACATGATGGGTCGAATCTCAATCTTGCCATCGACAACATAAGGTCTCTTCGTGGTAGCATGCATTCCCAGGATAGCACTCTGCAAGAACATCTCAACGGCACCGCTACATATGATCGCGCCATACCTGAGGCTGATTCACAATGGGAGTCGACATCATGGAGCCGAAAACGCCTGTTTTACACAGTTAACTATGTAAGGGAACATAAACATCACTAATCACCTCCATTCGAGATCGTGAATGTTCCTCCAGCCATGTCCTCAAGAGCAAGGCTTCCTGGAAATTCCTCTTTTTAGTCATCAACAGCAAAGGATGACATTTCACCGCTCTGCGCCTTCTCTCCGTAATGGTTGATGGCCCCTTCAATGGCAGCAAAGGACAAGTTCTGTACATCACGCAAAACCTTTCCAAATGTCAGATTCCACGCCCATCGAATCGAACGGGAAAGCAGTACTGGAACGACAAGACCAGTGGGAGACGAGACAGCGACGCTGATGTCGATGTAATCGCGGTAGACAATGTCTTCTCCATCGATGACGGCGTTCACGATCGGCTGTTCTGATGGTCAAAGCAAAATAAATTCACCAGCAGAGGGGAATACCAAAGCCTTGAGGGCCTTAGCAGACGCACTAACGAAAGCCGACATGAAACCTAGAGAATGAAGATTTTGAGAAGATTGCTTTTCGATAGGTATGCAAGTTGTCCAAAGTACCCAATTTGATGTTGTGCTTCTTCTGGAATTCATCTTTGTACAAATTTCTCATTTCCATCACGCTGAAGAAATAACTCAGTGAGTGCGACAACAATCACTTTCAAGCACCTGGTCATATCGATTTCGTTGTAAGTAGTCAGCATGGCGGCAGTGTTCTATGTCAACTCATATCACGTCTCATGGCATCAAAGGGAGTCAGAAGACCTGAGAGTCCTTCAGTCTCTCGGCAATCCTCTTCCTCATTCTGCTCATGGGCACGCGGCGATCGATTCGTTCGCCCATGCTGGACACTTGAAACTGAGGGGGGCAGAAGCAGAGCCAGCTGCAGGCTTGCTGGGAGGCTGTGGAGCAGAAGGAGGGGCCGAAGGAGCAGCCGCAGCTTGCGGCTTCGGAGCATCTGCTGGCAGAACCATTTCAATACACAAAAGCGAAACGCAGGTGATCCTGCTGGAATTCGGCGACAGCACAAGGGAAATCAACCTGCAGGGGGGGCCTTTGCGGGTGCTTCCTTCTTGGGTGGCGCAGCTATGATGATAGTGAACGAGAGTCAAGTGGGCATGGATAGGAAACCACCAGCGTCGGCCTTGGCACCTCCGGTAGCTCCTTTGAGGTATTTGATGAGGTCGGATCCGACCTTGCGCGCAGCATCATCTTTTAGTTGACCATGACTAGAACCTTCTTACCAGGACAGTGTCTCCTTCCTTCGCACACAACTCTTGAATGACACCAGCATCGGGCGCACGAATCTCGACTGTGACCTGCATATCACCCACCAGCCACAGTGAGTTTCTTCCATGGCCAGCAAGCCCGCGGTTGGCACTGACCTTGTCTGTCTCGACTTCGCACAAAATTTCATCCATTTCAATCTGTCAGGAGTCAAAGTTGCACTTAGACTCATATCCGTCAGTTACCTGGTCTCCAGGCTTCTTGTGCCATGAAACAATGGTTCCTTCAGAGATGGAATCTCCCATAGAAGGAACCTTTGCGAGGAGAGGGTCACACGAGCCTGAAGATGCTTCCAAGCTCCTGGCTGGAGCGATGGACATTCTTGACATACCGGGATCACAGAAGGTTCTCCTCCAGTCACAGAGAAATATCGCAGATGTGAAGCCGGAACTCGGAAAGCAGCCTGTTTTCAGCTCTCACATGACGAAACACAACAAGCATCTCAATGAGACTGACGTTCTTGAGAACATTGCGAGACTGAGCTGCTCCCTGGACGTTCAGAGCCGTTCCGAAGGATCGTTTGACAACACTTGGAGCTCCTCGAAAAGTTGCAACCTGAATCGAACGTTCATATCTTTGATCTGAATTATAAAAACTTTACATACCGAACGTGCAGCTCTCCCGACCACGAGGCTGCAAAGCCTTTTTTCAAGTTGAATCATCCCTTCCACGGTTGTTCAAGAAGATCCTATATGATAAACATTCAATTGCAGTCAAGACATGTGGCACCGTGAATTGTCGGGAGCTGTCTATGCAATGCCCGAACTGCTCGAGGTACGCAACTCATTCACACTGCTACTCAAGTCTAACATAAAATACCAACATGACAGCAACTCGTTCTTGAACCGATGGGTAAGAACAAGCAGAACATTGCGCTCAAGTAAACGATAACCCTACGACTGATCCGTTGTTCGGAGACAGGTCACCATTCCTCTGCAACTGAATCATATAATCTTACTTTCAATTCTCCCACATTTTTTCCTCATACAACCTTCATCTAGCTTACTTGTCTCCTTATCTGATCTCAGCAACTCTTTCTGCAATCTCCTTCTCCCTTTCCCTTCTCCCTGCTCCCTAGCGTCTATCTCTTGCCATGTCCCAACAATTTCTCATCAGGAGAGGGGTAGTTGCGAAGGCTCCAATGGTAGGGTAGTATTTTTGGTTAATGGGTGGGTACACAGTAGTTGGAAAGGTTGGTAGGGTTCTACTGATTCAAAACAATGGTCTTTGGTAGGGTCCTTTGTATCATGGTATGGGGGAGTTGGGTGGGTAGGTAGTTTACCAGACGTGTAAGGGGTGGGGGTAGTTGATGAGGTGTAGATGCAATCATGGGTAGGTGGGGTCAGGTGGTCTTGATGTGAGTCGTAACCATTCCGGAGGGGGTAGTGTAAGAAGACCATCGAAATATGGGGGTCCAAGGTCCCTTGGGGTAGTGAAGTACCGGTGAAATCTAGCAATAATCTACCCCCAGCGGTCAAGTCTCCTTTCCACGCCTTTGTGGGGTTGTCTGTGAGTAAAGGAGGGGTGGTGTCAGCGAGCTTGCGATGGTGGCTCGTATAAACTCTAGGGGTCCATCAAAGGGATCGGAGGGGTGGGGGTAATAAATACCCAGAGGAAGGCAGGAAACTCTGCAAGTTTTCGGGGATTCGACAAACTTTGATTCGTTGGAACTTCAACAAAGAAAGTTAGCAAAGTTCCCCAGGCCCGGCCCGGCGGGCGAGGCCCGGGACACGGCTGACTGAGAGCGCAGTCTGGCCCTATCCAACTGGTCTCTAATAGCACAATGTCAAGTTGCCGCTCATGCCCAGCGTGCCAGGACAAGATGTCCAGAGCAGGCAGAGTTGACATGCTAGCCAGTACTTTGGTGTTCTTTCATCCAATCCGATGCCAGGCCTTGCGGAAGGAATTATCCTGATGATGCTTACATCCGGCTGAGCCGTCAGGTTGATGAGAGGATAGAATTGCTGAGAGCGAATCCACGTCGTCAGCAAACTTGTGAACTCGTCTATTCGAGTTGGCTGGACCCTTGCGGCTGAATCAACTTGCTGGATACTGAGAAACGTTTTCCCGCACTATGATCTCGAAGCGATCTCGCACGGCCGACATTTGCTTCATGCTCCTGGTAATGGTGAAAGAAAATGGAAGGCTGTCGGGTACTGATGCTCAGGGCTGCAGCTGGGAAGTTTGATCCATCCTTGTCACGGAGCAAGATCATGTGCGAGAGGACAGCATAGAATCTCTGGACAGGTGAGACTGGAGGGTTCTGTCTCCTGTCCTCTCATACAAGCCTGCGTCAGGTGACGATTGCAGGAGACGGGGCGTGCGAGACTCCGGCGATGTCCTTCCGGTACTGGCATGCTCGCGCTGTCCAGGAGAAACTGTTGACAGGAGACGAAAGAGTCGCAGATGACGATGGGCTGGGAAAGTTGTGTGCTCCGTTACAGGATGAAGAGTTCTTCATGCTCCCAGACAGTCCATGGCAAAATTCTCCCAGACATGTGAGTAGACTTTGTTACCTTCCCTCCAGCGCAGTGACGAGCTCAAAGATCAGCCGGCAAGACCGGTCTCACTTCCACTTCTTCAACCTCTCCCTTGATTCCTTCAGGCATCGATTCTGGTCTGTTCAAGTCCGACAGGAGGGCATGCAAGATTCGAACGTTCCGGTAGCGTCATCGTCGCATCCTGGGACCTGCTAACACGGTCATGTTCGTTTTCGATGCAGTTCGTAAACCACAAGGAAATCAAGATGGTTAATGGGGATCTTGAGACTTCCTACCTTTATGGGATAGAGGGGGAGGAAATCTACAAGGAGCAAGCGCTGAACAACTTTGAGGATGGATACACCATCCTACTGCACGATGCAGACGTCTTGTTCTCCCAGGTGTTGACCTCCCTCAAGTCGACCGCAGCTCAACTTGTCGCAGGTTCAGAAGTTTGTGGAGAGTCTCGAGGAGGATTTCGGTCTTTCGATTGTTGCAAACCTGCACTACTCGCCCGAGAAATCGATTTGCGGGCAGACTGATCGTCGGGGGGATGAGGACGTTTTCATTCTCCAGATAGAAGGGAATCAGATATGGCTCCTTGCAGACACTAACGCATCTACGAGTTCAACAACAGGCAGCGAAGACTTCAGGTATGAGGCAGAGCACGGGACTGTAGTGACTTTAACTCTCTTTCCCATCAAGTAAGTTCCTATTGCGCCATGGCGATACTTTGTACATCCCTGCTGGCTGGACCCACAAGGTCAGAGGCGAGCAGGGTACCCGAGGTGCTGAGTGCTGTCTGTTTGCAGTGTACGTCCAATGTCAGCTTTTTGTTTGGCGAATCCATTCAGCTGCGGCTGTACATCAAGAAGAACTACTATACGCTTCATCGCTTCTTCCACACCATGGTTGAGAAAGTTCTTGAACCGTCTTCCTCTCTCTTCAGCTCGGATACAAAAGAATCTCTTGAGTTCTGGAGATGTTCTGCCGCACCATTGCACTTCAAGGATGTTGTTCATTGGCTGGTACATGCTGCGTCTCTCCATCGGCGATGGTCCAACAAGAATTTTCTCCTCGCGCGTTATGGAGTCATTCCGGTATCAGGAAAGTCGTTGGATGACGAGTCAGCTGAGGTAGACCAGCTGCCTGTCGTTTGTTGCGTGCTAACGTGTTGTCAAAGTTTTTCAGGTACTTGAGAGGAGCAGATGTAGTGCAGAAGGTGTGATGGGCTTGCTGACACTAGGTTACGATCTGATTCTCCTGATTCAGATCCAAGATGTCTTGTTGGCCCACAACGGAAGCCTTGAAGGTGGAAATGTGTTTCTCAGTAAGGAATGGCGGAAGATTGAAGAAAGATGCCCCGAGGGTTGGAAGGAGGTGAAGATAAAGATGTGAGAGGTGAAGACATCGAAGGTGATGTTTGCCTTTAAGATCTTGAACTCGCCAAATCTACAAGAAGAGATTGAATTCTTGTTCTCAGTGTACGCGGACAGGTAAGGGAGAGGGGCAAAACGACGGTGACTGAACGTAATTGCAGCATATCTGAGCAGATAAAAATGAAACAGCTAGACGCTGTTGATGAGGTAGAAAAATGATATGCGGACTTGCATGACGTGTATGCTTCAGATCACAAGACTGTCATGGAATGATGTCTCTAGCAGAAGAAGACAGCGGGACGAACGAAGAGCGTCGGAAAGACATGGCGTGTAGGGATGTATCATACTTTGATCTTAGATTGAACATGTATCACTGTACAAGGAGAAGTCAAGGAACGCGAGGACTTTGTGTACAACATTATCGCTGTTGTCTCTGGTAGACGTGTCCATGTCAACATCGGCAGGAGAGCAAAACATTGTGCATCACCACTTTGTGAAGTTCTCTTCGCATCCTCATGACCTTCTTGGTTGATTGGCTTTTCAACATCCTCTGAAAGATCGTCAGCTGCTCCCCCTGTCTCCGTCCTCACTTACCCTCTGAGCCTCCCACTCACGATCGAACGCTCCCTCCTCTTCCTCCTCCTCCTCCTCCTCGCCATCCTTGAACTGCACGATTTCGTATTGCACTGGATCGACATGGTGATGATGATGTAGCTGAACGCCTTCTGTCAAGCTGCTCGTCAGGGGAGGTGAGAGAGTAAGCACGTCTAACCGTCTTGCTCATCCTCATCCAAATTCAAGTGCTGCGAAGCATGCGGTCAACGGGAACAGACATGCGGTAGGTAGTTTCTTCACCACGTGCTTCCCTTTTGCTTGCATCTCCTTGATTGAAAACCTTGAAAGAGCCTCTTCCATCTCCCCCGCCATGTCGGTATCGATCTTCTTCATCAGCTTCAACTTAGTCTTCACGACCTTCTCGTTGGGAAAGCTGGAAAAATGTCGGCGGGTCAGAGAAAGAGGAGGAAGAAGAGGAAGAGCTAGGAGAGAGTCAATGGAAGGGAAGGGAAGGGAAGGGAAGGAAGAAGAGCGAGAAAAGAGAGTGGGGGAGGAGGAGGAGCAAGGAGGAGCACAACGGGGAGTTGAAGAGGACAAAGAGGAGTTCAGGACGAGGCAGGAGGAGAGGAGGCGAGCACAACAGCTCACCTGATTCGACAGTTGTTTGCTGAGTCCGACAGATCGACAAAATTTGTGTTGACAGAGTCTTGACCGTCTTTACAGCAAGTCAAAGAGCATACATGTTCCAAAGCACAAGTTACCTTTCAAGCTTGAAAGAGCTTTTTCGAGAGCTCGTTTGTCCAAGATTGTTCGTCCAACCCGAGGGATGGATTCAAGAAGCCCTTCTTTGCGAAAGCTGAAAGTGACGTTGTGAGGAGGGGGAGAGGATGAGAAGGAGGAGGAGGAGGAGGAGGAGGAGGAGGAGGAGGAGGAGGAGATAGATCAAGTTGTGCAGGAGGTTGATCAGGAGGAGGCAGAGGGAGCATAGTTGAGGAGGGAGCAGGAGCAGGAGCAGGAGCAGGGGTAAGGTTTGACTTCGATCTCCTTCACCTTGTAGAGTTTGACAGAGTTTGTGGAGTTTCGTCTTGTACTTCCTCGAGGTTTTCGACGTCAAGGTCGAAGGACAGTTCTTGTCGTCTTGTTTCTTCAGCGCTGGAGCATCTCACATGAGCAAGACAGAGATGGAGGAGCAGACAACAAACAAGCGACACGGTACAGGAAGCAACCAGGAGAGCAGAAGGGATGAAGAACAGCAGCAGGAGCGAGAAAGCACAAGACATCCGGACCTGACGAGAGGAGCTGCACTGATGAGCTTGAGGGCTGTGATGAGAAGGTCTCTCGTGTGATTCAGCGACCTCACAGTCTGCCTCACTCCCCTAATATCATCATGCTCCCAACTGTCATCCTTGTGGAGTTTTGAGAGAAAGTCGCCGATGCCCGAAGACGCGCCCTCTCCCTGTACCATCAGAGTTCGTCATGGACGTGTATCAGTACATTCTCAGCTTCACCTTGCTCAGACTCTCGTACAGAGCCTTCTGATCTTCATCTCTCTTCTTCGCATACAGATACTCGTCGTACGCCTTCATCAACTTGTCGTCGTTCTCCAGCACGTCGGCTCGGCCGCTCAACACGCTGACACCATACTGCGCCTGATGGATATACCTCAGCCTGTTTTTCAGCTGCTGCTTCACTTGTTTCTTCGCCAACTTTGCCCGATGCATCTTCCCCTGCAGCGACCTCACCATCTCCCTAAATTTCGTCTCGATCGTCAAGTCCAACGATGCTGAAGGAGTCCAACCCTCGTCCTCCTCCTCCTCCTCCTCCTCCTCACTCCTATCAATCTTTCGATCCCTCCTCTCTCCCACCTTGACACTTCCCTGATGTCCTTTCTTTTCCATCTCCTCTTCCTTCCCCTCCTCACTCGCATCTGCAAGGTACTTGCTCTTTATCAGGATGTCCGCGAGCTCCTCATGCTCCTTGTGCAGCTGCTGCAGCTCCTCCTCCTGCTCTCTTGCCAGCCTCTCCCAGTACATCTTGTTCTCCTTGCAGTCGAAGAATCTCTCAACGATGCTCTCGGCGTAAGTCCGACCGGACGCCTCATGTAGAACAGACATGTCGTGCTCGCTCCTGCTGATCTGCTCCTCGACGCTCTCTAGCGATAGCTTGCTCTCCTTCAGCATGTGGATCGTCTTGGACGCAAACCTCCAGTGTCTCATCCTCATCGTCTGCGAGCATGTTATGCTCGTCCTCACGTCAGTCCTCTTACCTTCTCCTCATGATCCAGCAAGCGGTACAGCGCTCTCCCTCTCCGCGAAGCACTGATCTCCTCTTGCCCTCCTCCCTGGGCATTCCCTTCCTCCTCCTCCTTCACTCCCACCTCTCCGCTCGATCCAACTCCCTCACTGGCGAGCTGGGCGACCTTGGACCGTTCTTTCTCCTCTCTCGCCTTCCTTTTGCTCATGAAGAGGTTCCAGGAACAGTGATCGTACTCGATCAGCTTCCTCCTCGCCTTGAGGGACGTGACGGCCATGTTCGCGTCATGTTTGACAACTCCACATCGTTGTTTCTCCCACTGGTTGAGCGACGAGACCCTTGCGACCTCGTTCTTCATCGCCTGCAGCATCTTTGACTCTTCTTCGACGAGATCATCCAGCCTCCTCAGCATGAAGTGCAGGGTCCTGATGTGGTGCAAAGGAGATTCGAGCGAGGAGGAAGACGACGGTGAGGAAGACAGAGGAAGAAGAAAGATAGGAGGAGGACCAAGAAGGAGAAGGAGGGAGGAGGAGGAGGAGTAAGGAGAAGAAGGAGGAAGGAGGAGGAGCTGCTATCAGTCGAACAGGACAAGAAAGGAAACAAGTTCTTCTCACCAGCTTTTCTCCTTCTGCTTGTCAGTCAGTCCGCACAATTCATCGTTGGCTCTCTTCAAGCGTTCGATCTTCTTGTCCAGCAGCCCGTCCGGCACAACCTCAGCAAGGTAAGCCGCTGTCGTCTCCTTCCGCTTTGCCAGGAGTTTCTCCTTCTCAATCCGCGCAGAGCGAACTTTGTTAAACTCCCTGCAAAGACACAACAAGATTGACGACTGCTAGCAAGATGGCAGGGAGCAGGAAATACCTTTTCAGCGTCTCGACCTGGAGCTGGAGGGAGGCTGTTTCCTCTCCCTCCTTCTTCTGATGGGCCACTTGACTCTGGATCTGCAGACGACGGAGATCTCTCTTGCCTGCCACGATCGCCTGCGATTCGAAGGTCACGAGAAGGGAGGGGAAGCAAGAAAGAAAGGGAGAGGAGGGAGGGAGGAAAGGGGAAGGGAAGGAGGGAAGGGAAGGAGGGAAGGGAAGGAGGGAAGGGAAGGAGGGGAGGAAGAGGAAGTGAGCCTACCATCTGGATATCGAAGAAGCTGCCCATGGAGTATTCCTCAAGCTTCTTCCCAATCACAACAGGAACACGAGGAGGCGACGACGGTGAAGGGCCTCCCCTCCCCCGTCTTCCCCCCTTCCCCCTCCCATGTTGCTCTCCGAAGGCCTCGCTTCCTGCCACCGAGTGCCGATGTCCCCCGGGCTGCTCCGACAGGGTCTGCAGCTGAGGCGATCGGCCGTGCTGGGCAGGCAGCAGCCCGTCGTCCGACAGGAACTTCCCATGTCCCTGCATTGCAGAGTTGGGCCGCGTGCTCATGCCGCTGAGAGCTGACATGGGCCGGGCGGAGGATGGAGGATGGAGGTGGTGCTGATGATGCACCTCTTCCCCTTCCCCTTCATGCTTGTTCACTCCCTCCCGCTCATCCTCGGCGATAAAATGATTCGCACACATGGACCCGAGAGCCGATCGCGGCCTGCCCGACCTGCTGCTCACGTGCCCCGTCGAGACCCTTCCGCTGCCTGCAAGGTGTGCTGACCGCGGGCGGTCGGAGGCGTGAAAGGGTTGGAGGGTGTTGGGAGTTCCGTACATGGACCTGTTGAAATAGTCCGACGAGAGTTCGACCTTGCTGTGCTGAGCGCTAGCTGGCCTCGAACCGGACCTCAAAGGAATCTCAACGACCGCCGGTCGAGGATCGGATGACTTTCTTGTGCTGACCTTGCCCTTTGATGCCTTGACATACTTGCTTGACGACAGCTTGACAGGTTTTCCTTTCTTTTCCTTGAAATGAGCCATTTCCGGCTTATTAATGACATCCTTCGCCTCCTCCATTGGTATCGATTCCAAGTCAGCGACGTCGTACAAGCACTGCCCTCTTGACAGAACGACGGCATCCTCCCGCTTCCCCAACAGAAGTTTCGAGGAACCAGAAGTCAGAGGAGGTCGAGACGAGGAGACTTCACTTGACATTCCACCTTAACCTTGTCAACCAACTAATTCCTTTGTCCTGTCGTCATGTTGATTCTTGTCGCGGCAGTCCAACCCTGCATTTTCTCGAGTCAATCGCGTGTGGATCAAAGACGTGTCTATCGATAATCTCTGACGTCTGATGATCAACAAAGAACTCATCGTCTGCTACTGTCCAAAATGATTCTTCCACTCATGTCTTCTCGACACTCTTCGAACATACTGTGCTTCGATTCATTCCACTCTGCTTCTCTGCCCTACTTCCTCTCTCTCCTTGTTTCTTCGTTCCTCTCTCCTTTCCTCTCTTCTCTTCCAACATTCTGCGCTCTCTCCTCTCCTGTCCTCTCCCCTCTTCTCCTCTCTCCTCTTGCCTCAACATGCTGCTTGACAAGCTGCCATGGCTCCAAAAGGAGATACGGAGGGGGCCCTCTGTACCCCACCTTTTTAGGTAAGATTCACGGGTACAACATGGTGCTGAAGGGGTAGTCGGAAAAATACAGTGGGAGATTCCAACGGCTCTCAACGCCAATCGTAACGAAATATGAAACGTTTTGTAACTGATGAAAAAAAGTTGTCAAAGCTCAATCCCAACCACCGTTCGAAGGGAGATAGGGGGTAGTAATGGGGAGCAGAAGGGGTGAGCAAAAAGTGGTAAAGATAGGGGGTGGTACAATTAGAATTCAAGAAGTAGCTTCCAAGTACGGGTGGGTGATAAAAATGAGGGGTCTGGCAGCGGGGAAATGTTGTGGAAAGAGGGGGTAGAGGGGTCCTGAGGAACTTGGAATGCATTGATGGAGGGGGTGGTAGGAAAAAGGGGTTGTTGACCCGTCGGAAAAGGGGTTGGGCGGCACTGAGGGTGGGGAATCTTCTGCCATGGTGTTTAGAATTGACAAGGGGGGAAGAGAGGGAGGAGAAGGTAGAGATGTACATCATCATCATCATCACGTCATCATCGTCATCATCATCATCATCATCATCATCGTCATCATCGTCATCATCGTCATCATCATCATCATCGTCATCATCGTCATCATCGTCATCATCATCGTCATCATCTCCATCCTCCTCCTCCTCCTCCTCCTCCTCCTCCTCCTCCTCATCATCATCATCATCATCCACCTCCAAGAACTTGTATCTTCGCTTTCAGGTTATTTCTTGATGCAGCAAAAATATTTTCACTTACATGTATCGGATCGTTTTCGTATTGTACATGATCCCCAGAGTTTGAAAAGACTTATCAGAGCTTGTTTGAACTGCTAGACAGTGGGAAAATGACAGCGAATTTGAAAAGGAAAAGAGTCTGTAATGTAAAGACGTGTATTCAACAGGTTTCTTGATTGATTGGAAATCCGTGTCATCCCGACAACACCATGATGTCAGATCGATGTAAATATCTATTCTTGTACTCCTGTGACCTGTTCTTCTGACTTGTCTCGCCGATTTGAAAGTTGCCAGGCCGGAATCAAAGGGAATGAAGTGTAGGTGTGGCTTACCAAAGTGCATTTACACAAGAAGTATGATTCTGTTATGGTGCAGAATCAAGATTGGGAATCAGAGCAGCGAGCCACGAAAGATTGGTCTCGGGGATCCGGTTTTTCGAGTTCGTCTTTAACTTTTCGATTTGTTTCTTGCTCACATGTCATGTAGATATTCCGAGAGCTAGTTCATCGCATTGGAGAGGAGGACGATGTTTCTGGTAAGCCGACTTGTACTGGCAGAGCTGAGACTGAGTTGTCTCGCTGCCAGAGTTGTCAAACATGAAGCTTGTTCTGGACCTCGATGACGTCCCACCAGTTGACGAGAAGGATTCGAGTCAGGTTGAATGTAGAATGAATGTCCATGTGGTCTGAAGCACTTGAACTGCAGAAACACCATGCATCCATGGGCGGCAGACATTTTGAATGTAATGAAACTTTGATCATCGCCCTTGGAGTGAACTTGTGCAGCACAAAATGGTTCGCACAGGACGTTGAATCCTCCTCCGAACATGGGCGAGCAGAGCTATGTCAGGTCTTTTCGCTTCCTTGCGCAAGAAACTCTGTAAATTTTGGGATTCAGATGCGTGTCTAACTACGAGCCGGAAGATGAACGTGAACAAGAAGTCACTCTCAAGAGAGGTCTCCCACAAGATTTCGTCTCTCTCACCCTAACACATGGACAGGAGAGGTAGTTGAAATCCTCCAAACAGCCGACCGAGGATGGTCCTTTGGGAAAATCATCGGAGTTGATCATGGAGTCGGATTCGAACGCTTCCACCAGGAGATTACAGGATGGTTCCCGTCATCCTTCACCGGTCTGCTGTTGTTCTTTCTCCCTCTTGTCACCAAGGACTGGCAGTGCCCTACACTCTTCACTCGCCGTATCAGGACAACTTGAAGGTGCAGAAGAGTGGGAGGCTTGCTAAACGTGACGAGGGACCATGTAGGACCAAGGACGGCAACAGCAGCAGGAGGATAATGGGAGCCATCAGTGGGCTACGTTTGAAGAGGTAAAGAGCAGAGGACGAGTTGGGCAGGAGGATGGGAAGTAGCGATTGAAAAACGGACGGTGAGAGGAAGAAAGATTGAAAGGGGAAATGATCGGGGAGGGAGGGAGGGAAGGAGGTCAAAGGGGGGAAGGGGGGAAAGACACGGAAAGGGCTAGATTTCTTCTCATCCTCTTGACCTCGCAGCATGTTCAAACACAAAATGGAAAGTCAAGGGTGAGAGTAGAAGGTATGGCCTGTTCTCTATTTCTCCTCTTCTTTTCCCTTCCTCATCTGCTTCTGAAAGGCGGATTTTCTGCGGCAAAACACGCTATCCTCATGAACAGGCTGACGCAGGTTGCTGTCGTTTTCTTCAGGGCATGAGGGTCGTCTGAAACTTTCTCCGCAGCTTCGCTCCGACTTCTCCAAAGTCCTTGACGTCCCCGAGTCCCACATGCAGCTGCAGTTCAGCCATACAGGGTTGATCAGTAAGGTGGGAAGACAGAGGAGGAGAGGAGTATTATGCAAGGGAGGGGAAGAGAGGGAGATGTATGGCCACAACGAGAGGGTTGGCAGCGGAGGAGGAGGAGGGAGGTCTGAATCTGTCTTGTACTCACTTCGTTGCAGACTTCTCCATCTCTGATGCCCATCACCACATGGATGATCGTTGAGATCGAATTCGCCATCCCTCGACATGTAAAGGACCTTCTCCTACTTTTCCTGCTCCTCCTTCTCGTCATCATCATATCTCTCTCTGTTCCTTCTTCCTCGCTCATTCTCTGCCTCTCTCCTCCTGCTCCTGCTCCTGCTCCTGCTCCTGCTCCTGCTCCTGCTCCTGCTCCTGCTCCTGTTCCGACCATGACAGTCGTTGACCTGAAGGGAAACACGCGAGGACACGACGCTGAGCTCCGATCCCTCGAAGCTCGTGCTAAGCATGCCAGTGTTGCTGCGCTGCTCGGTCGGTCTCCTGCCTCCTGCTCCTCCTCCTCCTCCTCCTCGTGACTCCTGCTCAGTCACTGCACTCGCCGATCCATTTAGCCCTCTCAGACAAGCGAGCAGCCTAAGGTGACTTTTTCCTTCGTGCTCCTCCACTTCCATCCTCATTGCAGTATCTATCCTCCTCGACTTCTCCTCAGCACCTCCTCTTCTCTCCTCGTCGTCCTCCTCTGCTCACTCTCTGCATCCTATGCCCCCTCTTCCCCTTACCTTCACTGCTGCTCACGTCTCTTACCTTTCTAGGGGTTGGAGCTCGGCAACTCTCACGCTCTCCGGGAGGCTGCGGGGGGTCAAGGTCAACATCGACAACCTCGCGGAGGCTGAGGGAGAGGAGGACTGTCCTACCAACTTGTCAGTTCAGTTCACGGGCTTCAAGGATGTCCAAGCACAGTGTCAGAACCAGCAGGTCAAGAAGGGAACAACGAGCTCCTCTTCCGTTCCGTCCTTGTCATCGTCCTCTACCTCCCCTTCCTTCCTCCCTCACGCCCTTGGCTAGAATATGAACCCTGCTGCTTCTTGCCGTTTTCTTCCACACCAGCCCTCTCGTTCTCTATCTCCTCCCTCCTTCCTCTCCTCCTCCTCCTCCTCCTCCTCCTCCTCCTCCTCCTTCTCCTCCGTTTATCTTTTCTCTGAGGTACCAGCAGGACTCCTCGTTGCTCATTGCAGAGTGGATTATCCATCAGATCCACCATCGGCATTGCGCTCCTCGCGATTTCCGACTTTTAGAAGTATGAGGAGGAAAAGGAGGAGGAGGAGAGAAAAGATAGATGATCAACGAGAACAAGAATGGGAAGGGGAGGTGGACGAAGACGTGAACGAGAGGAGGAGGAGGAGGAGGAAGAGTGATCGTCGTTGGGCAGATTGTTCCTTCTGCGGTCCAGGTGATCGAAGTCGCAAGTGAGCGAGCCGGTGAAAAGTTTGACATGTCCACAATCTTGACAACTCAGCCAACTTTGACATTTTTCTTTGTCACTTCCAGTCAACGTCCTCTCCGCCCCCTCCCCCTGCGCCGTGATCAAGGTCAAACCTGAGCTGCCATGGCCAAGAGCCTCTGCTAGCCACTGAACAGCTGCGTTCTCACCCCAGATCTTCGACCTCCTGCCGCAAACTTTCATCGAGCTAGTGGTGAGTTCGGGTGACAGCTGGACATTCGGATCAACCTGCCGCAGATTCCAAGAAGCATCTTCTTTCCGTTTGTGCGGGTGCCCTTGGAGATGTTCAGGTCTGATCAGGAGTAAGAGGTCGATCCAATCTGACTGATGCTTTCAGCGCACACGCTCAGTCTCTTCTGCGTAAGCTATCGAACACTAACGATGTTGATGATGACGATGATCATGATCATAGTCATGATCATGGCCGTGATGATGATGGAGATGATGATGATGATGATGATGATGATGATGATGATGTCGCTCATTACCTTTGCCATGCATCACCTTCTTTTCAGGCATCCTCGACGATTTGTCGCATCCCTCAAAAATTTCTTCCAGCCCGATTCTTCGCGACCCTCCGCAAACAGAAAGTCAAAGACCTGACGCCTTCATCCCTCGATCGACTGGTCTTGCTTCCACATCTTCTCTTTGTGTCTGTTGCCACCTGTCATACACAGACTTCTTCTCTTCTCTTTGTGTTGGTTACCATCTCTTACGCACAAACTGCTCCTCTTCTCC
>NW_005434668.1:1034980-1114545 GCF_000315625.1 Guillardia theta CCMP2712
GAAGAGCTCACCTCACTCTCTTCCCTTCTTCTCCTCTCTTCTCCTCTCCTCCTAACTTGAACGAAGTTGTGTCGTCCTTGGGCCCCGAGAGCCACAACATCGCCAGCCATATATCGAGGTCAGCCGTCCCTCATGCTCCTGCCCCTGCCCCTGCCCCTGCCCCTGCCCCTGCCCCTGCTCCTGCTCCTGCTCCTGCTCCTGCTCCTGCTCCTGCTCCTGAGGTTTTGCTCCTTCTGCGTCTTCTCCTTCTCCTCGTCCTGCTCCTTCTGCCGTTCTTCATCGTTGTTGGCTTGCCTACCTAATCGTCTCATTCCCCTCCTCCTCCTCCTACTCTACCTCCTGCTCCTGCTCCTGCTCCTGCTCCTGCCCCTTCTCCTGCTCCTCCTCGTCCTCATCCCCCACCAACAGGGAGCATCTTCTCGAACACGAGAACTTCTCTCACCTCGCCAGGCCCGTACACGCGATGCCGGCGCTGAGACTAGCGGGGATGACCGAGGTAACTTGCCTTTCACTCAGAGGACTTTGACACGTCGGGCACTCCAGAATCCAGGACGCCAGTCAAATAATCCGTTGCATCTTGACCTGAGCCAGCTGCGAGTTTAACAAGCTAGTCAAGTTGACACGAGACAACTGTACAAGAGAAAGAGGAGATCGTCGTTGTACATGCAAACTGTTTCAATGAATCGAAACTATTTCACTGACCATGGTCGATGCACCTGTCTGCTGCCACCGGACAACACTTCTTAACTGAACTTATCATCATCATCATCATCATCATCATCATCATCATCTTTCTCGCCATCTTCATCTCATCTTAGTTGTCGTCGTCGTCGTCGTCGTCGTCGTCGTCGTCGTCATCCTCATCATTGTCAATCTACGATCGGTGTGTTGTTATCTTTCTTCTCGAACCTTTGCAACCTTGCAGGAGCGTGTGATAAGGCAGCAACAGCAAACAGCACAGCGTGTCAAACCTTGCCTCTCTTGCCTTCTGTGCCTCCTCGCTGCTCATACTCCCCTGATCCAACTTCTTCCCCTTGCCCAACAACTTCTTCGACCCTTGCTACTCAGTCAGCGCTGCTCCCTCCCTCCCTCCCTCCCTCATGAACTCACGATATGACTGCAGCGGCGAGCCAGGCGCTGCCCTCTGGTAGCCCAAGAAGCCGATGCCGGCCACGAGGAGGAGGAGCCAGAAGATAGAAGCAGGCTCGTCGTGTGTTCGATCCGAAGCCCGTTGGCTGGTCCTGAGCTTCTTGCAGAGTTTGAGAATCACCTGAGAATTTGATGAGTTCGTGATGGCGGAGCAGGAGGAAATGTGAAGAGAAGAGCAGCAGGAGGAAGAACATGTAGGGGGGGGGGGGGGGGGGGGGGCGAAGAGGAGGATCATGAGCAGGAGAACGCAAAAATCATGTCCCACGAGCATCAGCAGCAGGGAGGAGGAGGATAGGTCAGCAGGAGAGCACGAGGGAGCATAAGGGTCTTTGCCTTCTGCTTTTCCTTGGGGACGTCAGGAGAGAATTCAGCTTCGCCTACACCCCCCTTTGGCATGATGTGCTTGCATAGCTCAGCTAGTTTCTGACGATAGTCGGAGGACATAGGAAGAGGCCCGTCAGCGTCCGCAGGTATCCACTAAGAGCACAGATTCAGCAGATGCTAGAGCAGCGGCAGACAGAGAGAGAGAGAGGGCAGGGGAGGGAGGGAGCGGAAGACGAGGGAGGGAGTGGGAGGGAGGGAGGGAGGGAGGGAGGGAGGGACGAGGCAAGGAGGAAGACGAGGGAAGGAGGTTCATCGAGCATTTCACCTGCACGTCCATCGACTGTGAGGGCTGCAGTTGCAGCATGACGACCAGGACTGCCATGGTTACCATGGCGAGCCGGCAGCCCATGATGCGAAACCCTGGGAAACCACCCCTACCCCTACCTTCCATTGTCCGTTCCTTTTCGAGCTAACCGGGGGGTTGTACACCAGGTTGTCGGGGGGCCGCATGGCTTGGAAAAGGGCGGATTGCAGGGAGGGGTGTGTGAGAGGAGAGGAGGAGGAGGAGGAGAGGAGAGGAGGAGGAGGAGAGAGGGAGAGATGATAGAACAAAGAGACGAACCAAGCAGCTCGGTCCCCCAGCTTCTGATGACCAGAAGGCAGGGATCTTCATTGACTTGGATTAGGGCGATTGCTGTCGTGCTGGCTGTCCAAGGAATCGCTCTGAGCTCTGCGTTCTCACTTTCGCCCTCGAGACTGCCATCCCTTTCACACTCAAGATCTTCAGCAACATGCTGCAACGCTCGCAAGCATATACGACTCTCTCACGCCCTGGTGGTTCGTTGCGTTGCTCACCGTCGAGAGGTAGAGGGAAGTCAAGTACATCACAGACAGTTTGTTCCGTTGGGCAGCTCATCTGATGACAAGGACTGTTTGTCGCTGTTGAGCTATAATGTGCTGGGCCCGAAGCAAGCTCTCACTGAGAAGCACAATTACGCTAGCTTGAGACACAGGAAGTGGCCTTACAGGAAGAAGCAGCTGCTAGAGGAGATCGAGCGCTACAACCCAGACATTCTCTGTCTGCAAGAGATCACACCAGACACTTTCCAGCACGACTTCACTCCCTTCCTCAAGGAGTTGGGCCTTGACAGCGGCGTTTACACCCCCAAAAAACTTCCGGTGGGAGAGGTCATGAGCAACGGAAAGAGGGTTGTGAAACGGAAGCCACGGCCCATCCTGCGTCCGGACTTGCTCGGCACAGGCTCGCATGCATGTCTGGGGACTGCGACTTTCTTTCGGAGCTCAGTCCTGAAGCTGCTCAAGTGTGAGAGAGTGTTGCTAAGAAGCAAATTATCCACCCTATGTGACGTTCTTGACAGTCAAGAAGCAGTGTCGAACGGTCAGAGCTCCGAGCTCTCGGGAGAGACTGAAGGGGATGAATCCACAAAGTCCTTGACGAGGAGGGCGAGGAGGAGACAACGGGGGAAGACAAGGTTGGTTCCTCCTGTCGATTCGCTGAGTATGTCGCTCGCAAGCGACGTTCGAGGGAAGGCGGACACTGCTGTTTTCACCTGCTTCGAGCTGAAGGGCAAGGAAGGACAGGGAGCTGTCCGAAGGCTGGGGATAGCCAACGTCCACCTGTTCTGGGATCCACAGAGACCAGACATCAAGCTCATTCAATGTGCTCTTGCCTGCTCGTCCTTCTCTGCCTTCATGAAGGAGGTCCAGGACCAGCACGGCGAGCAGAAGACTCCTCTCATTCTGTCCGGGGACTTCAACAGCGTTCGGCACCTCCAGACTGAGTTCTTGAGGAACCTGAGCCAAGGTGGATACCTTCCCTCTCGATCTGCAAACATCCTCCTGGCTCTTCTCCACCGCTAGTCACTCCGCCTTCCCTTCCCTTGCAACCCCCTCCATTTCCTTCACCACCTTCGATTCCCTATCTCCGTCCCATTCATTCTCTTCACTTCTTGGTGAGATGCGATATGATTGAATATTTCTCTTGCAAACAGAAAATCAAGAAGAATTCAGCGCTGTATGGAGACTCATGGCCAAGGGCTCCGTCGATGCTTCACACCCCGAGCATCCTTCGTCCTTTGGCTCGTCGGTGGATATGCCGAGCATTGTAAGAATCTTTCCTTACCTCTCACAACCCTGACACCATTCACAGGCAAACAATCTCCCGACATTGCAAAATGCCTACACAGCTGGAGGGCGGGAGCTGCCCAAGTACACGACCAAGACCGGATTCTTTGCCGGTGCGACGGTCGCATAGGCCAGGACATGGAGCTTAGGTTGAATGTGCAGGTTGTATCGACCACATATGGTGCACTCAGGACGTACAAGTGCAGTCAATCCTTGAGATGCCATACACAGAGAGCGACAGGTGACAACATTGAGAACCTGACGAGAGGCTGATGACTGATGGCATGCAGTGCGAACTTTCCTCCGATCCCTGACGCCACATGGGGCTCCGACCATCTAGCCATTGGAGCTCGATTCAAGCTGCCTGACCTGTAGAAGTGAGAAAGCCATAACTGCTCGCTTGATCCTTGGTCTTGCATGTATAGTTTCGCTTTAACAATTTGTTCTCTGTTCTAAAAATTTTCTGCTATGCACAAGGGGATTCTCTTTAGAAAACAACAGTATCTAACATGGTACCCAAGCATTGAATGATGTTGTCTGACATAACCTGGGAAAGATGTCATCGAATCTCCTTTTCAAAGTTCAATCTTACCGTTTCAATCTCCTGTTCAAGATGCTTCTTTGCATCAAGCTTTCCCACCTAGAATCACAGTGTAAGAGTGATCAACAGATCTCGCTGCCGAGGAATTTCTTGGTGGCATACCTGGTCAATCTGGTATTTCTCCGCAGACTTCTGATCCTCCTCTTGCACAGCTTTGTTGTAGGCCTTAGCGAGCTCGAGCATCCTCTTGACAGTATCCTCATTCCTCTTGTCATGCTCCTTGAAGTCTGAGGTCTTCAAACCCTCGGTCCATCCCTTCTTGTGCAGATTCATGAGCATCTTTCCTTCTAACTCACTTTTTCTGTAGCTGATCGCGATGGAGTAATAATGTCTGTTCAAGCCATGAATGAGCGCCTGGATGGAGGGTTTGTTCAAATGGCCAATGATGGATGTTGTTTGACGCGGCTCTTGACCCAACATCACCATCTGTGCGTTGATGGAACGGAACGCGTCGATCACCACCTTTCCTTTCACTGATTGCAGAGGATCAACGACAACAGCAACGGCCCTCTGGTTCAGAGCTTCAAAACTCTGCTGCGTATTCACGTCAACACCTGTTTTCAAACTTAGTCCATCATTCGCGTTCAGGAAATGTTTGATGTACCTGACAACCAACAACCGAACCCTGGATGAGAGTGGTACCACCCAACAACCATCTCAGGGCGGCCAGTTTGCTTCAACATGTCAAGCATCTTTGTCTGGAAGACAGGATCAACGGCCTCTACACTGACTCCTGTACCGCTCTGAGGCATGGCAAACACGTCGCAAACCCGTACGGTGTAGTCATCAACGAAGTCGCCAAGCATCAGCCCCATAACCTCCATGGGCACTCCCGCCCTACCATGCTTGAGCATCTTGAGGAGCGCAAGACTAGAGATGTAGATCTGCTCTGACGTGTCCACTGTCGGAGCGTCGCCGCCGCCGCCGCCGCCATGCGCCTGGATGGTCCGCAAGAGCCTGTCCATGCTGAGGACACCTGGCCAAGTACCTGGTTTACTTAACTTTTAAGACTGAGCGGGGAAGAGGGCGGGCATGAGGCCGAGTGATCACGCCGCCGGCCGTGAGAGTCTTCGGCCCGGGGGGGCCGCAGCCCCGCCGTGCCCGGGCCGGGGGCGAAGTCATCAGTCTGCGAAGTCATGCCTGCAGCACAAAAGTTCGCTAGTTCCAAGTTCCTCAGCCTAAGTTAGGTTGAGTTAAGTTACTCAGTGGCTCCGGGCCATGGCCGCCGCTCCGAGTGGGCGCGGCCCGCGGCCGGACTCCGGGGACTCGAGTCCTGCCCGGGCGTCTGACCGTTGGCTCTGCCGTTGGCTTCGGAATTTGCGTCTGAGGGGGATGATGTTGACGAGGCTAGTCAAGGCTGGACCTCGACAGGAAAAGATCCGTTACACGAATGGCGGGAGACTCTGAAGCCTCGGAAGCGGACTGGGACTAGCATGCGAGTAGCGGATGTTGTAGTACGGTAGCTAGTGTTATGATCAGAGATATCAAAACAGATCGTACAAAGGAATTTGAGTTGAATGACAGAGTAATCGAGTCAAAGTAATATGATATGAGCCTGGCTGAGGATTCTGATCGTTTCCTTGACAGACCGCCAAGCAACTCCATCATGAAAATCTGAAACAAGACTTGACCATGATTGTAACTTACGAAGATGAGATTCGGCATATGCAAGATACGCATGAAGCTTCGATACGGTTGATTGAGTCTCGAAAGCGCCAGCCTTCTGTGCAAGCGGTAGACCTGGATCACTTCTTGAATGAATGCTTCATCGCCATGGCGTCTGTGGATGGGACGGTGAGCATGGAGGACTTCTCGGACTTCTTGAAGAGAGCTGGCGCGATGGGCCAGCAGCAGCTGACATTGCCAGACCTACAAGTATTGGTGTTCGGGTCCGACGAAGCAGCACGAGCAGCAGGCAGAGTGAACGGGCTCTCAATCACTCGATTCAAGAACGCCATGGCGAATCTCGCAAAGTTGAGATTCGCTGAGGAGGCAGAAGAAGACTTCCAGACGCTGTTTCAACTCTGGGTAGAGACCTCGCTCGTTTCTGCCCTTCACAAGTCTAAATTCTTTGAGCAACCCAAGGCCAAGAGTCCTCCCGCAGCAACCAAGAATGCGAGAGAGAAGAAAGCGGTTGCGCCGGAGGAGAGCAACAACGTGATCTGTGTGCAGAGATATGACGAAGAGGCGATAGCGCAAGCTCTTGTTGCCTTCGTTCCTAAACGCGAAAGCCTCCAGCGCATTCTTGACCACTGTCAGTGTTGGACCATGAAAACTTTTGACCAGGCGTGACTTTTCTTTGCAGATCACAAACTCTCGCTGCAGGAGAAGTTGGAGAAACAGACCCAGACTTGTTCACAAGATGATGGCAACTTCACAAGGAATGTCTTCTCCACTTTCCTTTCAGACTTTGAGATCCATCCAAAGGTTTGCTGCTGCACCTTAGTTGTGTGTTTATCATAGAGCACAACAGCACCTCTCCCGCCGAGAAGTGAAAGAGATCTACAACTTCTGCTTCGTGCAAGGCAGCTCTGAACATACAACTTACGTCAAGTTCAACCTGACTCTTGCTCACCTCGCCCTCAAGTTCCCTTCCTCTTCTTGCTCCACTCTTTGCCTGACCGCAATGGGCAGAATCTTCGGCAAAAGCCAGCTCCCTTTCGATTGCTCGCAATCGCTGCTGCTGCACATGCATGGCTCGCAAGGTTATCCTGTCTCGTGCTCTGAATTTTTTCCTCACGTTCACATGTCCAGGGATTGAGAAAGTCAGAGCAGGGTTGATGTTATGCACAGTAAAGCTGCTCGCCCTCGGTGACGGAAATAATAAAATCGAATGAGGATGATGATGATGGAGATGAGGATGGAGATGATGATGGAGATGATGGAGATGATGATGATGATGATGGAGATGATGATGATGATGATGATGATGATGATGATGATGATGATGATGATGATGATGATGATGATGATGATGATGATGATGATGATGATGGCCCAATGAAAATTCTTTCACCTGAATCACATTTGCAAACAGTTAGCGCCGAAGATATCTCCCCGGGCGACCACGACCTCAGGCTGACTTCACCTTCCAAATCTCCTGACTCTCAAATTTGGAGCAAAGAGAACATGGAACTTTGGCAAAGGCTGCAAGATCAAGACAACATCCAGAAAGCCAAGGTTTCTCAAGAGGAAAGAAGTGAAGAATTGGAGCTGAACGACGCTGGCAGATTGTGAAGGAGAAGGCGATTAGCAAAGTGACTGAGGAGGCAGAAATGCAAAAGACTCCGGCGTTGACTACAGCGGCTAAGGTTCGCCTGTGATGTGACGTCGCCGTCCCTGCTGACTGGGACTGGCAACAGAAGATTCAAAGGGGCTGGAAAGACCTGGACGAGTGGAGGAGGAAGAAGGAGGAGCGAGTGAAACTGCAAGAGGAGCGATGGAAGGAGGAGGAAATTGTTCTCGTTGATGTCGTTCTTGCTTCCTTACCTCCTTGCAGGAGCTGAAGTTGCTCCGTCCTCCTGCTCTCTGTCCAAAGAGCTTGGCGATCGTAGAAGCTAAGGGGAGGTGAAACATTTGTAGCCTGTCTTGACGCTGACCGAAGCTCTCCTGCTCTGTCTCCTTGTCACTTCTCTCTTCTACTTTTCCCTTCTACTTCCCTTCCCCATCCTCGTCCTCGTCCTCGTCCTCGTTTTTCTCTTTCTCCTGCTTCTTCGCAACTTTCCATTTGCTTGTCATGTTCTCTCTTCACTCTCTCTGATCATGGGGATGAGCAGCGCGAGGAAGGCGGACTGGGTTGAGAGGCTGTTGACGTATGGGGAAGAATACAAGAAGCTCAAGGAGCAGAGGAAGGAGCAGCTTGAGGAGGCGATGAAGGTGAGAGCAGATGGAGCAGGAGCAGGAGCAGGAGCAGGAGCAGGAGCAGCAGAAGGAGCAGGACGAGGAGCAGGAGCAGGAGCAGGAGCAGGAGCAGGAGCAGGAGCAGGAGCAGGAGCAGGAGGGGAGAAGGAAGAAGTGGAGCGGGGGAAGGAGCAGGAGGGGGGAGGGGAGAGGGAAGGATAAGAAAGATGAGGGCAGAAGGAATAGAAGGATCAATCCTGAGATTCTAACGATGCAGGGAGGAAAACCGCAGATCGATAAAATCTCCGACCATATCGGTAAGCAATCATTCACTCGATTACATCTGCCCGCTCTCTCTCCCCCCCTTCTCTCTTCATCCTTTCCCCTCCCTCTCACCCTCCCCCCCCAACTTCCTCTCCTCATTCTTCTTCCTCCTTCCCGTCCAGCTTTCCCTCTCCTCCTCCTTCTGCTCGTCTACCCTCTTCCTTCCTCCTACTTGTCGATGTTTGATCAACTTCTTTGAAAATCATTTTCGCTCACTTCTCACTTGCTGTCTCCAGCCTCGTCAAGGGAGCTCGAAGACCCGAAGTCGTACGTTGACAGGCTGTACGAGAATTTCTTCGAGGTGTGTTGAGCCGTGTAAGATGTTCCTCGTTGAGACTTTTACAGCGTCAAAAATCTCTCGAGAAGCTGAAGGAAAAGATTGTACAGGAGTCGTTGAAAGATCAGAAGACAGGACAGGTCAGGTCAGTCAGGATTCTTTTCTGCGGTGACGGTCTGTGAAGGAGTTTTTCAACCCCAAGATTAATCAGCGATCAGACAAGCTTGCCAGCCTGCAGAGGTGAATGAAGAGTCGTTGTTGGTTGTAGTTGACGTGATTGATGTGTCAGGTTCAGCGATTTCGTGCAAGCTTCACTTGCTTGGAACGCCGAGAAGTTGTCGAAGGTGAGCAACAACACATGATGAACATGGAAATGGTGGAATGATGTGAGAATGGAGAAGAACTTCTGTGTTCTGTGTTGTTCTAGAATTTCTGTTCTAATTACAGAAATCCTTCGCTGTGTCGTTTTGTGTGTAGCAACAAATTTCTTCTTTCGGTCCGGTTTGTGATGAGCAAACTAAGTTGACAAAATCAAAGGTGGAGGCGATGAAGCGTGCGAGAGAAGTAGACATTTCGAAGGTTGTCAAGTTGAAAAAGCTCTTCAAGAATGCCTCACATTTCCTCCAGCTTGCTGCAAAGCCGAAAATCAACAAGAGGAGCCGGGAGATCGCGATGAAGAAGCAAGAAAACGGAGAAGAAGGTCTGAGGATGCAGATGATAGCGATTATGATGATGATTGAGACGATGCTGATTGACGATGCTGATGACGACTACCATCATGTTCATATTCTTGTTGTTGACATGGATTGCTCTCAGATACTAATGTCAAGCTCAACGTCGAGAGATCGAGCTCGAGGGACAAACTTCCCGTTGACGAGAAGGGACAGAAAGACGGTACCGCTCCCTGTAGCCTCCCCTGCTCAACCATGGCAGGAGGAGAACAGAACTTCCGTCCCCACATCAACCAGCGCTCTCGTCTACTTGACTCGATGGTACCCCCACGCTCCCCATCCTTCCCTCTCCCTCACCAGGGCTGCAGGCGAGAAACGGAGATGGTACAAACAGGTACGATCAGTTGTACAGTTACCATCAGTTGTACGAAAGTCGCCGCAAGGAGCTCGGGGATCGAGTGAGAGCAGTGAGATGTTGCTATACTTGTTTGTGTTGCGCTGATGTATAAGCAGGATGAAGAGAAAGAATGCACTTTCTCTCCGTACACGAATCAGTCGAAGAGTGCAAGCAGGAGCCATCGGAAGATGTTGTTCAGCGCTGAAGATGAGCTTCAGGTGAGGAGGGAGTAGATGAGGAGGAGGTGGAAGACAAAGACGACAAGAACGAGGGCAAAGAGGATGATGATGGTGATGATGGATCTGATGATGGAGACGGAGATGAGATGGAGATTATGATGATGAGATGATGATGATGATGATGATAATGATGATGATGATGATGATGATGATGGAGATGATTATAATGGCGATGACGACGATGATGACGATGTTATGAATTTTGCTGATCCTTATTGAGAAGTACTGATGTTTTGTCGAGCAGAAAAGCTTCTTTGGCTTGGAAGAGGGCGGGTGGTTGCAGGTGGGTTCAAGTTTGTTCCTACTTGCCGTCATTCGACTATAGGGAGACAAAAACGTCGAGGATGCCCTGAGCCAACTTCAAACGTCACTTTCAAGATTGTACGCGTCCGAGGTAACAACAGATGATGAGATGAGATGAGACGAGACGAGACGAGACGAGATGAGATGAGATGAGATGAGATGAGATGAGATGAGATGAATTCTCTCACGACGTGTGTATTCCAGCAAGCGCTGAACGACTCAACGATTTCTTCTCGTCTCCATCTCGACGACTCATCTCGTTCTATCTTGCACATGTCAAACGACTTCGCTCAACTGCTTCAGAAACAATCGACCCCCGTAACGCTTTTCTTTCCATCGAATACTTTCCTCGTTTACCCTTCTCCTCTCAGAGTCAGCTCGCAACACCCAAGACAGGATTGAGCGTATCATGGCAGGTGACAAGCCTCCTCCTCCTCCTCATTGTTGTGGT
Source organism: Guillardia theta CCMP2712 (assembly GCF_000315625.1). Taxonomy (NCBI): domain Eukaryota; class Cryptophyceae; order Pyrenomonadales; family Geminigeraceae; genus Guillardia; species Guillardia theta. Next base: position 1,045,702 of record NW_005434668.1, read on the forward strand.
TGCTTCTCTCCTTCTCCTTCTCCTCCTCCTCCTCCTAAACGTCCTCCAGCCCCCCCCCCCCCTCCCCCCTTCTCTCTCTCCTCCTCCTCCTGCTTCTCATCTCCTTTTCAGTAGCCAGCGCTTTCCCTTCCTCCTTCCTCCTTCTCCCTCCTCACTGAGCCCCTCACTTGAAAGGACCTGGAGAGAATTCCAGTATTGGATGAAGACAACGTGGTTGCGATATCCATCTACGACAAGCAGCAAGAAGCGTTGAGGTCAGTCATCCTTCTCGTGCTTTCCCCCCTCCATCTTCCTCGTTGCTCCTGCTCTTCCATCTTCCTTCCGGTGCACTTCCTTTCCTTTACTCCATCCTTCACCTCCACCTCCTCTTCTTGCTCGACCTTGTGCCTGGCTTCTCCCTCCTGTCCTCCGCTTTCTACAGACAGCATGTCAACATCGCACTTGGCAGGAAGAAGGAAAAGTGGCTTCAGGAACAGAGGAAACTGCTGGCGATGGTGCTTTATTGCTCCTCCTCCTCTCGCTTGCCCACTCAGCACCATCTTCTCCTATGCTGCTGCTGCTCCTGCTCCTGCTCCTGCTCCTGCTGCTGCTCCTGCTGCTGCTCCTGCTGCTGCTGCTGCTCCTGCTGCTGCTCCTGCTCCTGCTCCTGCTCCTGCTGCTGCTGCTGTGCTACTCCTTCTCTTCGTGTTCGTGGTCATGATCGTGCTCCTGCTCTAACTCTCCTTCGTCAGAGGGAGACTGAGGAATGTACCTTCCGCCCCAAACTCTCAAGCAGCAAAGGAGCTCCTCCTCCTCCTTCCAGCAGCAAGCGTGAAACCCCAAAGGCCAAAAGGAGCAAGGGATCGTACAGCGAACAGAGAAAGCCAATGGGATCCCCGTCTCCTGCTCTTCTCCGCAAGGAAGAAGTGGTCCGAAGCCTCTCTCCTCCTCCTCCTCCTCCTCTTTGTCCTCCTCCTCCTCTTCCCTGCAGATCTCCTGCTGCGCATGGGCCCTCCATCAAGAGCAGGTCGCCGAAATGAGAGAACCGAGACAACATGGCCGGTTGAGGTACAGCGGAGCGAAAGGTACTTAGGTAGCAGTAACTACCAACACTTGTGTTTGAGAAAGACACCAATTAAGTCACACAGCACGTATCTCAGTCTTTCTTCAGTTCTTCTGTTCATTTTCACACTCTTACAATCTCAATGTCTCCGCAAACTGATTGTCACAATCAACTACAACTCTGTCCATCGGCCTTTGGAGCGCAGCATGGTGTAGTTGGATCGTTCCTTCTCGATGACCTCTTTCACTTCTTCCTTCAATCTCTCCGCACTGTTTGCAAGCATCATCTCAACTTTCTTAAGTTATCAACCTCTCACCTCTTCGGCATCTCATTGAACATCTTTGCGTACATGTAAACTTTGGCAAGACGAGAGTCAGCCAGCACAGCGTCTGTACCTCGTGCAACCTGCAGAGTGTCAGATGAAGCGCATGCGGAACAATCTGGATTTTGTTGATAAAAGACAACAGCATCAAATCATGTTGATGTAATTTCTTGGAATGACATCACAATATCAGTAGTGGTGAGTTGTGATACCTTGTTCACGTTGAACATTCTCATGTCACCAGGCACGCCTTCTTCCTTGAAAACTTTGGCATACGCCATCGCCTTTTCCATCCGAACCGCCTCTTCGTTATTCGGATTGCACATCCTTAACTTGATCCGATGCCTCGTCCCATGATGGCAGGACTGCAGAGATGAAGAGCGAACAAAAGACTTGATGCTTGTAAGACAGTCGAGGTGAAGGTATCCTGCAGACCATCACAGGTTGAAAGAAAACAAAATCGCCTCACCATTAGAGTATGAAGCAGATGAAAGCAGCAGACAAAACACACTCAAGATCCCCCGCTTCACCATCTCGTTGGGCAAGGCTACTGACGATCAGAGGGCATCCACATTCTGCATCACAATGGTAAAGGATGGATATGACAACAAACGAAAACTGCAAACGCTCAGCTCCTGATTTCCAAAATTGACTATCTCTACCATCACTACTGGCAGAGATGGACTCGGCTTCTGTAGCACACAAAAACTCGTTTTCCCCTGAAGCTTTACATTTTAGTCTCACTGATCATCTTATCTGTTACATCTCTGAACCCTCTTCCTCTGACAAAGTCTGCCCTCAAGCAAGTTCCAATTCCCCTGACCCAGTGTTCTCTTTCAATCGCTGCTTTCCTATCTTACCCCATTCCTCACAGCATACCTCTCCCCTGCTCTGCTAGTCTCTCCTTCTTCCCTCCTCTCTCTGGGCATCTATCTTTGTGTTCTCATATTCTCTTCTTCTTTTGATAAATCAACATTTCACAATCTTTCTTCTCCTCACAAATCATATCTTGACTTTTCCATTAGATTCTCCTTGATGCATGAAAATTCTGTTTGATCTCCTCTTATCTCTCCACTTGGCCTCATCTTCTCAGTTCGACATCATCATTATCTGTACAAAGTCCCCCATCCCCTCGGTTTGTCTCCGCCATGTTGCACCGTAAGTTTTCTCAGCCTCCACTTCCGCCAAACTACTACAAAAACTCATCCAGTTGAATTTATATTGAAGTTGACAAACATATTTTTGAAAAGTGAACTGTAAATTTCATATATTTATTGAAATAATTGAGACAATATACCAATTCCGATAATGAATCTCCAGTCCCAATTACCACTACCCCTAAATATCCTTAAAAAAGCACCCGTGGATACAACGTACGTACAGGTACCCCGTCAATTATCACAGTATTACCCACCCTACCCTCAATTCTTCGAGAGCTTCTGCTAAGGCCTACGGGTGGATAGCACATGAAAATTGTGGGGTGGGGTATATCAGAACCAAGGGGTAGTAAACACCTTGATTGTAAAACTAGGGGTCTTTTAGTTCAATTAAGATATGAAAGGAGGGGGTAGTAAATGCAAACAGAGAAGTCGAACGGGTGGGTACGCGCATGATGAGGGCATGGTGGATGATGCTGGCCTGCGCTGCGGTGGCGGCAGGAGGAGGCGACGGAGGAGGAAGGAGCGATGAGACGAGGGCTCAAGACATGCCCAGTAGGAAGGACCATGATCCCTCCATGAGCACGGAAGCTGAGTTTCGCTGGGCTCAGAGAAAGGACAGGATCCTTATTACGATCGACCTTCAGGTCTAGGCGACGGATCTGTAGAGGTATGCTGATGGATGCTAGGGTGTTACGGACGAGAGCTTCTACGTGCACGAAGATGGGACGTTCAAATTTGAGGGAATGGGTTCCTATAGGTCTGGCAAACATAACTCCTCCTTGCGTTGCATTGCTTCTCTGCCATGATTGTGATTCGAGAGTTTCTCTCTGCCCTCGATGATGGGAGGATTGAATGGTAACATCCTTTCCAGAGATCGAAGAGAGCAGAGAGAAAGATATTGGATTGATCTCCATCTTCACAAGGGGTTGAACGCCACAGACAGCTCATGTGGTGGTCTTTGCAAGGATTGGCGCCTGCACCCAAGAAAGAAGTCATGCAAAGTAAGCTGACGATTGAGAGACGATCTTGTGCTCTTTGCACTGAATTTGTTTCTCAGACCTCAGAGAACGCGAATCCCTGGGAAACCTGTGTGATCGGTCGTGAACTGTGCTTGCTTCAAACCGCCTCCACGTGACATGTTATCACATCAGACGCGGAGGTCTACAACGTCACCCACTGCGAGGTCAATGCTCGAGATGTCTCATGCACGCTCATGAAAGCAAAGAGAGAAGCTTACTGGTGATGACGTGCTCCTGTGCTCCGCCAGCACGAGCTCGGGTCATGTAAACTGAGCAGGCCTCATCTCCTCAAGGGGGGGAAGAAACCCAAGAATATGCATGTCGACTGGTCCAAGGTATCGACACCCTGAACGCCGACAAGAGCCAGAGGGAACGCTGACGATTCTTGTGCAGTGGCTGGATGAAGACAAGGATGGAGTGCGCTGGAATGATGATGTAGACCGGTATCGCCTGTTGCCTCGCATCTCCGTTGGGCCCTCAAGGTTGTGAATGTACAGACCCTGGGAATGGTGGAAACATGATGACGAAGAGGATGATGAAGAGACTGAGGAAGACATGAGAAGGTGGAGTTTTCCTGCCATTGATGTGTTTTTTTGACATTGAAAATAGAAGGGAGGAACAGAAGAAGCGGTTCAAGAAAAAGAAGAAGCAGCGTGGTGAGAAGAAATAAAGCATTTCATCGTAGTTTCGGAGCTCTTCACTGTGTGGGCGCACATGAAAGTCTACGGCTGGCTCAAGAGGCTGCTTAGATTCACATACTTCAGCCCATGAGGAAGAGGCAGCGCAGCATCGAGGAGCGTCTCGCCGCTCTTTGCAACGGACTCAATCTTGACGTGGGTAGGTACCCACTCCTCACCGCTCATTACAAAGCTGCTCTCCACGATGGCAGCACGGCGACTGCCTTCGATGTACATTCTCGGGCGCCACGTCCGATCGTGTCCCTTTTGCTGCCGTGAGCCAGAGTAGAACTCGTTGCTCAGGTAGGTCAGCTGCAGGGGGTGGGTGGCATCACCTAGAATCTCAGCGATCTCCGTGGCACTTTGCAGCCGGTTCGTCAGCTGCAGCAATGCAGAGTCTTTGGCTGTGAGCTCCTGGAAGTAGAGCTTGTCTGGAAGTGAAGGGTCGACTCCGTAGAACTGATCTCTCCTCCTCTCCTCCTCGATCTCCTGCTCCATCATCTCCTGGTATTGCTCGGGAAGCATGTAGTACATTACAAGTTCTGTCGCTTGCACTGCCCAAACCACAAAGCCTTTCTCAACAGGTCAGAATCTACATGGCGCGATCAAGTATTTATCACCGGTTGCTGTTAGAAAATAAAAGACGGAATTCTTCAATATTGAATACATTCCACCCGACTCACCCCTTGCCTCCTACTGTCTACGTCAGTTTTGATCTCTTATACAACTCTGCAATTAACAAAAGAAGAGACAAGACACACAAGATTGTTAACACGAGGACAACCTGGTGAAGTCTTCGAGCTCCTCTTGTGGCACACAGCTGCGTTATGCTTCTCACCGTGGTGTCCCGACCGTAGGGTCTACAAACTCGGATTGAAGGCTTGGTTAGGTCGTGAATGAGAACAGAATCACTGTAAGATATCCTTGTTGCATTTGATTCCATGTTCAGCTGTGATTGCGCAGGATTCAAACTTGACCGACTTGATCTCACATGTCCAAAAATCTTGCCAAAACTTTGCTTTGCATTGAAAATAGCTACAGAAGAATTTAGTGGCAGAAGAGAAAATTCACCTTCCTCCTTCCCTTCAGAATATCCTCTCTCCTCCCCCTCCTCCCCCTCCCTCCCCATCCCTCCCCCTCCCTCCCCCTCCCTTCCCCTCCCTCCCCCTCCCTCCCCCTCCCTCACCTCGCCTGGTCGCCATTTTCCACGTGGTAATGGCGCACATAAACCGTTATTACGTTGCGTTGCAGTGTAACTGTCATAGATGACCTACCCGTGTATACAGAGTCAAATACGTGAACATGAAGGGTAGGTGGTTCCCCTGGTGCCCGTTACAACCGTTACCACGGACCCGTAACGGCGAGTGTGCCGGAATGCAAGTTTGACTAGGGAGGAGTAGCGAACAGGTCAGGGAGCGAGGGAAGAAGAAGCGAGCAGGTCGAAGACAGAGAAAGAGGGAGAGAGGGAGGAGAGGTGATGAGATCCGAGGAGAGGGTGCGACCCTTGCGGAAGGCGATGCACTGAGATAGGACGGATCGGACTCGAAGCCAGGAGGATTGGAAGCAAGTTCCGAACTTGCTTCTCACACTGACCACTTCATTGCTGCGTCAGGTGTTTGAGGGTCGACATGATACGATCGGATGTGTGTAGATGATGGAGATCGCTGAGCTACAACTCCCAACGCTCACGGCAACGATCAACTAAGAAGAGGGTGTCAAGTCACTGCCAATGGCGCCGGGCATACTTCAGCTCGTTCTAATCGCGGCGTTGTACTCCGTAGATCCATGGGCAGTTCACTGTCAGGTGAGAATTCTCTGCGAGTCCTGCCCTAGCAGCTAACTGATGTGGTTCAGACGCTGCAAACATACTGCAGAGACGTAGAATACACTTCAACGATCGTTTGTCCGACTTATCGCACGAAAGTGTGCCTGAGCTCCCTGACGGTGCCGCCTGTCGATGTGATACAACAGATTCCGCAGAAGTCTCTAGATCTCAGCACTTGTTACTCTGTAGCTGCGAGCATGTGCAGTCAGATCGGCTCGACCTTCACCACATACGTCTCCGACTGCAAACTTTGGGGTTGCTATGGCAGCCCTGCCCAATGCGAGGTTGACAGCGATTGTACCAAAGAAGCTCAGAATGCAATTCAAGTGAATTTCTTGAACTGCGCATGGGACCTCAACCAAGTTCAGCGCGGGTGTGATGTTGTTCCTGCTTCATGGCTGGCACAACACAACACCCAGTGCCTGTCCAACGACGTCGCGCCAGTGATCAAGAAAGATACTTTTTCTCATGCTTCCGACTTCCTCTCCTTCACCTCGAAGCTGAGGGATGGAGTCCCTCTGTATGACAAGCACGTGGAGGCCGTTGACACCAAGGCAGGCATACTCGATCTGATTTTACAGGACAGAATCGGCAATCTTAATGCAAGGTGGAAGGGCAGTGGATACGCAGACAAGCTTGTTCAGGTATGACTTGTTTTTTTCTTGATGCAGATCACTCGGTACGCAGCTCTGAACTGATTGCAGGGAGTGACAGTTTGCTTCATTGTGGGTTGCAGTATTGCTGCTGCTACGATCTTGTTACACACGCTCGCCTCACCCTTCCTCTTCTGCTTTCGACGGGCAACAGAGCACCGGCCTGACAGGATGCTAATCTTGCAGATCGCTACCTTGATCGTTTTCATTCTTCCCGTCACCAGCTTCACCGTGATAGGCTGCATTTCTTGTTCCAAGTCGCTGGACGAATACTCCACTAGAGCGAATTCGTTCTTGAAAGTCTTCAACACATTGATAAGGTGCTTCTGAGAGCTTTCTTCACTCAACAGTGCCTGTGCTAACCATGTTTGCAGTTATGGTTTCTACTTCAACACAACTATCGACACGGTCCTCGGCAGTCAAAACAGCAATGGGCTGTTGTATGACACGCTCTTGAGTTCATCGTCGATCTTTGCAGACTCTTACCTGATCTCCAAGTATCGACAAGACCTTTCCACTGACCTCAACAACATTTACTTGAAACTTGATGCCTGGTCGAGCATCAACATCTCCAGTGCTGTCACCATCAATCCGCTGAAAGAGGGGGTCAAGACTTTCAATGCTACTCTGATGGGACGGACAATCCCTTCCTTCCAGTTGAACAGACCCATCACAGCTGTAGTCAAGGTCATTGCGAGACAACCGCTGTTGAAGGCGATCTACATCTTACAAGCAGCAAACTCTACTCTCACAAAGTATGGCGACGGGTACGCGACAGACGTGAAGCCATACGTCAAGAAGCTCAATCAAATCTTCATGATAACCATCCTCGGACTATTCATCCTCACCTTCTTTACAAACGCTCTGCTCCCCTTTATCAATCTCTTCCTGGGCAGCAAGGCCAAGCATATCTGGGTGTACTGCGTGAGTGTTGTGCTCGCAAGTCTCTACTGGATTTCCCTGGGGTCGCTCTATCCCGTCGCCGAGCTCCTCGGCTCCTTCTGCGACCTTCTCCCCAGCGTCTCTCCGGAGAAGGGCGTCACGCTCCTGACGGCTGCCTTCGGCGCTGTGTACGCTCCTACCTCAACCAAGTTGTTCTCCTCATGCCTGGGATCGACCAACGCGTACGGGTCGAGCATGTTTCAAGTCTTGGATGTGAACGAGACGGCGGTGAACCAATCCTTCGATCCCTTTCGCCTTCGAAATCAAGTCTCTTGTTCTTGTGTGCTTGTCTCATCTGCTCTGACGCTCTCTCAGGTCGACATCGCAGCTATTCAAACTCTCATCTCTGACTCGAAGGCCGGCATCTTCAACGCCAGCAGCGAACTGAATCTCCTCTACAACGAACTGTCCCTGAGCAATGCAAACGGCTCTGAGTGTGCTGACATCACTGTTGCTCGTTGCATATCAGAAGCAGCCACTTGTCAGTCCTCAGGTTTCCCGCAAGGCGATCTCGCTATCAGCTCGTCAAACTATCAGTGCGACACTTGCTCGCCATGCGCCGGAAGCTGCAAGACAGTCTGCATGTGCTGTCAGACACTGATGATCCTTGACGAGGCCAAACTGATTGTGGCTAAAGCAATCAATGACTTGGCTCTCCTCAACACCTCCATCCTGCAGCTCCAGAAAAACGTCTCGATCCAGTCAGACGCGTCTAAGCCAGGTTGATCTCGTTCCATGTCAAGCTAACCGACGACTGACGGACGTTTGTCAGGCTCACTTGAGAACAAACTTGACCTGCTGAGAAAGAGGGTGCTGGACTTGAACGTGAGCTGCGTGGACGGAGTCTTTGGGGTTAGAGATGACTACCTCAGCTTCGTCAGCCTCGTCTGCACCGGCTTTCTGTCCGACTACGATATGGTTTGGCTCTGTTGCGCCTTGTTCGCAGTCTTGCTCCAATGGATGCCTTTGTTCATGTGGAAGGCCCACGAGTGGAAACAGAAGGACAAGAAGCTCGCAACTGATCCCGACGGCTCCTCCCAGCCGCAGACTCCTCGGTCCATGGAGCCAAACCCACTGCAAGTCGCCCTCTATCCTCGACGGTCGGACAGCTTCAGCAAGGGAGGGCTCAATCCTCCTACCCCACCGAGGCTCATGTTGCCCTACTACAGCGAGAGCTATGCTCCCATGGATCGCACGAGCATGGACCAGCAGCGCTCGAACTCCTTCGACTATCCTCCCGGCTTCGAGACGATCTACCCAACCCAGATGTACCCGGAGTCTCCGAGGTACTACGACTCGTTCGACCGGTTCGATCAGAGGCATCGCAACCAGTTCCCGTCAGGAGCATATACCGTGAGCCTCCTCTCTTCTCCTGCCTCGCTGACCTCTCGAATGACAGATGGAGCCGCCCTCGACCACCACCGCTCAGTTCGTCGCCTTGAACCCTGAATCGTCATCCTACTGGAACGGCCCGGACACAGCCATGACGTGACCGTCTGTTGTTTGAAGAGGAGAAAATGTCTAACTATCAATAAGAATGATTCCTTGCCATCATTCCTTGCCATCTCCTGCGCTCGACCGGTCTGAACTCAGCACGTCGTTCTCCACATTATCGTGAGGAAATTGTGATCTTTTCTGCGCTCCTGTCCCAAACAAGACCTCGAAGACATCACTGGCAAACTGAGGGTTGCTGATGTACACGCTCGATGGTTCTTGTGCAAACTCCACGAACAGACTGCACGCCCACATCTCCGCGCATTCCAGCGCCCAGTTTCCGGCTGCGATCCCGGTGATGAAGCAGAACCATCCGATGCGCTCAGCCACCAGGAAGGGATACCCTGATATCTGAACGAGAAGTGTGCCAGCGATGCTGCACGCCGTGCCGAGGAAGAGGAGGTTCATGATGCGAACCCCGAACAAGAGGTCGCTGTTCACCACATCCTTCATCCCGGTCCTATCGAACAGATCCCACAGCTCCCGCGACTTGCGCACGAAGTTCTTCCTCTCGCCCTCATCGAAAGTCAAGCCAAAGAAGTTTGAAAACTTTGAGATCGGGTGAGTGAAGAAGGAGAGCAACGATCCGAGATGATACCGCATGCCTGAGCGGTGAAGATGCTGAGAAAACAGAAAGAGAGCTCAAAAATGCCTTCACCTGATCTCACTCTACTCGAGCGACGAAAGGCCTCAGTGAAGCTGTTCAATATTTGAGAAATGATCAATACTTGAGAAGACATGAGGATTGAAGGAATCTTCTGCCTAAAATACAGCTTCTCTTGGTAGTCAGACAGCAAAACTACATCCGATCGCTTCCTCGCAGCTTCGGATAGCTTTGAAGATATGCTCCAAATGCTGATCCAAAGAGAAGACTTGATCTGGAGTCCAGTGAATTTGTCGTCACTAGATAAACAAATTTCTTACCGTCATGGTAACACTGTACAAGTTATACAACAGGAAAGTTTTGGCTACCCACAGGGAGGGACTGCCGAAAGACACGTAGTTTCCACCTCCTGTCGACCATCGAGGGAAGGGATTCGAGCTCTGGGTCACGTTGGAGCTCGGGGAGACATCTTCGACCTCGACGAGGTTGATGTAGCACAACGACCACAGCACGATGTACATGAGAAGCACCAGCGCATGAGCACAGGCTCGCACAAAGATGCTCCGTACTTTGAGAAGAGATTCAGCGCCGGCAGAGAAAGTGGAGTCGGCGAACTTGAGCCTGCGGTAGACGAGGAGCAAGTAGAGGACTCCAGAGGCTGCAGTCTCGAGGTACTGAAACGCCTGAGAAAAGTTGTTGTGCAAGGGCCCATACAAGAGAGCACTCCACACTCCCGCTCCTATCATAGCGGCGACGGATATCAGCAGCCCTGAGCTCGGACGAAGCAGAAACCTGATGTACTTGTTTGCTTGCAACGGGATGCAGAGGATGCCGAAGACTGAGACGCAAGCAGCCGTGAAGGAGGGGATGAGAGCGAGCTGGATGGGAGGCTGGGAGTAATTATGGTAGAGCCCAGTGAGAAGGAGAAAGGCAAAGATCATGTAATGCAAGGCCACCATGAGCATACACCAGAAGGAGCTGCCAGACAGCGACAGCGGCTTGTCGATGTACACAACCCTCTTGACACGTGCTCGACGCCTCACGAGCAAGGGAGCCTTGTTGGCCTCCCCTGGTGAAACCAGAAACGCTTCACTCCTCGGCTGAAAGGTCTTCGACCCGGCTTCCTGCTGTGGCTCGATCTCCTCCATCTTATGCACACTTGCTGCCTTGCTGCCTCACCTTGCTCCTGCTACATTCAGACAGCATCTTCTCCTCCATCTCCGCACCAGCTTTCAAGAGCCATGTCGGTCTGCTACATGGTTGCTGCATACCGTACCGGGCCTATGATGACGAGGGCAGCATCTCATGACTACAGTCCATTGCTAGTCTCATCCAGAGCCCCGGGGGCACCATTGGCCCGCGGGCCAATGTACTTTGGCCCCGGTGGGCCTCAGTGGCCGGAGCCTCGGAGCTGATTTCAACTGCCGGCTAGTGACTACCGCACGACTGAACGGGGCCCCGCCGGGCCCGGGCCGGCACCACTCAGTGAGCCTTTGGGCGCAGCGGCCAAGCGATGCATAACGCAAAAGTTGGACATCACATCGCTTCACTGCGGATTGATATAAAATAGAAGTCTTTTGGTTGCCCAGTACGTAAATCAGAAGCTGCGTTTCACGCGTGGCCACAAAGTCTCCAGGACTGATACTGCAGCAGTAATAATAATAATTTACGAAAATAAAAAAGTAAACGATGGTGAAGTTGATACTCCATTCTTTCCTCAACTTGGCAGTACGGTGCGCCGGCCCGAGGCTGACTCGGTGTTCACCGGTAGTATCATGGCATGGGGGCGCACCGTGCCTGCTTTTCAACACCGATCATTTTTCCTTTTCCCCCACAAGAATGGACGAACTCGGAATACATACCTGCAAAGGACTCCAGAGGGAGACCGTGGGCGGTCCTCACCGGGAGGTCCCCCGAGGGAGGGGTCAGGGTGCCAGCCTGTCAGGGAAGGGGCCCGGGGGCGAGCGGAAAGCATGAGTGATGGATCGAGTAGGAATGATATACTGGACAGCATCGTGTTTCTCGGGCACTGTCTAGACTTGACACTGGGACCCACCTGCAAGGTGGACTGAAGGGATGCCGGGTGGCTGGGTATCACAGGTACGTAATCAACTTCGCGAGCATCCAAGTTTCATCCGATGTTAGGACTGACTGACTGAATTGGGTACCTGACCTTGGTTGAATTTTTAATTTTTCTGTAGGGAATTCACAATTAGAGTAAAGGAGACCCTAAATCTTGCCGTAAAAGGTCGCAGGGTCATGGCCTCTCGCAGTCACGGTCTTGAAGGGCCTCGAGTGAGGGGATGGAGAGGGGAGATGAAAACCAGCCGGTGAGGCCCACAGATTGGTCATATTTTGGCCACTTCTACCAAATCTTTCGTCTAAGGTTCAAGTAAACAGATCAAGTTTGAAATTAATCATTTTTGTATTGGAGCTATAGTCGTGATAAGACCCAGGTACTAGGATACCCGTGTAGAGGTGCCTAGGATGTGCCTGAGGGCTCAACGATTCTCTGGGTTAACATCAGAGCAGCCGTAAGCTTGCAACTCTCCTCGGTTACCGTTAGGGACATGACCCCTCCTTTGACCCTACTATAACCGGTACTACATGAAAGGTTGCAAACATTTTCCCCACCTCGAAAATATCCTTACCGGTAGGAACCCCACCCCCACCCTCTCGATACTCCTTTGATGTACTTCATCACCTACCCCTTGTGATCTACCCCACCCACTCTGTTGTATTTTTCTCCATCACCCCTCCCCTGTAAATTGACTACCCTGTAAAAAATGAATCCCCTTTGCTGAGAGACAGCGTGGGTGGGGTGGGTAGGGCTATCAGGAGATATATAAACAGGGGAGAGGGCAGGAGGGACGAGGAAGGGACCAGCGGCATGTCGTGCTACCTCGAGAACACGGTGAGACGCCGTCAATGCTGTTTGCTTCTCCCTCCTAGCTCGAACATGTTCCTTTCTCTCGCACTCCTCCCATCCTGATTCCAGGTTCCTGACTTTGATTGTTCAGGCTCTCTTCAAGAGCCAAATCGGCATCACTCCATGGGACACTTGCGTCAACGGTGTCAGTCAGTACAAGAACATCTTCGGCCTGTCCGACTACATGGGAAAGTCTTACGATGGGAGATGCTCTTTCTTCCAAGGAACTCCTCCCCTTCCAGAAGGTCTTGGATGGTTCATCATTCTCGGAATCGGCGTCATTTTCGCGTTGATCACTTCCCTCATGGTTTGGTTTGCGTCGTCCCACACTCGCGAAGATCAGCAGGTCGGCAGGAACTCTGAGCAGTTCACCTCTGGTGGACGACAGATCCCCGCGGGTCTCACAGCGGCGGATGTCGTGTCAAAGTGGACATGGGCAGCCACTCTCCTGCAGTCCAGCAATGTCGCATACCAGCAGGGCGTGTCTGGACCTTTCTGGTATGCTGCTGGAGCAACGATCCAGGTCATCCTGTTCGCGACTCTGGCCATCGAAATCAAGAGGAAGTGTCCTGCCATCCACACGGTGCTCGAGGTTGTGCTGGTCCGCTGGGGTGTCGCCGCGCACATGGTCTTCCTCTTCTTTTGCATTCTCACCAACCTCATCGTCACGGCCATGTTGATCTTGGGAGGAGCAGCGACAGTCGAGGCGCTGACGGGTGTGAACGTCTATGCTGCAAGCTTCTTGATCCCTATTCCTGTTTGCGTCTACACCGCCTTTGGAGGGTTGAAGGGAACTTACTACGCCTCCTTCACGCACACTGTCATCATCTTCATCGCTCTTCTCATCTTCATGTGGAAGATCTACGCGGGCCCCTCGGACATCGGAAGCAGCGACAGGATGTACGACAACTTGGTATGCGATGCCATCAAGAGTCAGAACACCACCGGCTTGGAGTTTGCCACTGGCAACAGCCATGGAAGTCTCTTGACCATGTGGTCGCAAGGAGGTCTTATCTTCGGTATCGTCAACATCGTCGGAAACTTCGGCACGGTCTTCGTTGATCAGTCCTACTGGCAGGGAGCCATTGCCTGCCAGCCCAGCGCCACCTGGAAGGGTTACCTGCTGGGAGGCATCTCTTGGTTTGCCATCCCCTTCTCCATGGCGACTTCCCTCGGCCTCGCTGCCCATGCTCTCAACTTGCCCATCACTCCCTCCGAGTCCGCGCAGGGTCTGGTGCCCCCCGCCGTGGCTGTGCATCTGCTGGGTCAGGGCGGTGCCTTCTTGATCGCCTTCCAGCTGTTCCTTGCCGTGACTTCGACTGCCAACTCCGAGCAGCTCGCCGTGTCCTCGCTCCTCGCCTACGACGTGTACAAGCGCTACATCAACCCCCAGGCCACCGGCAAGCAGATCATCTTCGTCTCGCGCGCTGGAATCATCTTCTGGGCGATCTTCTCGGGTGTGGTTGCAGCCATTTTGAAGCAGTTCGACATCAGCTTGGGTTGGGTCTACATGTCTATGGGTAACTTCATCGGCTCTGCTGTCGTTCCCATCACCTTCTCCCTCACCTGGAAGGACTGCACGGCTCTCGGAGCAATCTCTGGCGCCGTCGGCGGGCTCGCAGCAGCTTTCATCGGATGGTTCTCGGTTGCCGCTTCCCTGAACAATGGAGTGATCAATGTGGACACCCTTGGAGGAAACTACCCCATGCTGACCGGCAACCTGCTTTCCCTCTGCGTCTCCCCCATCATCTGCATCATCGTCTCGCTAATGAGCCCTCAGAATTACGACTGGAAGGATCTCGAGGAGAAGACCGGAACTTACCTTGTCGAGGACGACCCTCATGCGCACTTGAAGGCGTCGGGAGGTGTGGATTCCAAGGAAGCCATGGACAATGCCTACTACTGGGTGACGAGGGGAGGAACTGCGCTTTCCATCGTTCTTATCATCCTCTGGCCGCTGCTCACGCTGCCCCAGAACCCCTTCAGCAAGTCTTACTTTGGCTGGTGGGTGGCCATCGCCTTCATCTGGGGTCACATGGCCTTCTTGGCCACCGTCGTCTACCCTGTCGTCCAGTACTTCCTGCCCCCCAAGGACATGTACCTCGATCCCTCCGAGTCCGGAATTGCTCCCGTCAAGCCGCAGGAGATGCAGCAGAACTCTCCTGCTCCAGCTGGTTTCGTCATGAACCCCGCCATGGGGGCTCCGGGTATGATGATGTATGCTCCTCCCTTCCAGTCGTGGAACGGTCCTGTCCAGGGCTTCAGCACTGTTGGACCCTTCGGTGCCACGAACGTCCAAGGCATGCCTACTCCCATATTCCCTCAAGCTTAAAGTGTGATCATAAAACCAACAATAGAGTGAAGTGTGAATTTGTGAAAAATCTCAAAAAAAAGTAACTTTCTTTTTCTAATAAACATGTTTCACATCATTGTTGATAGCATTGGAGGAAGCTCGTCAGAATATTGGCGACAGCTGCCTCATTGCTTCCGATCTCCAACACCTGAGTTCGCATTCAATCGATATCTCCTCATTTTCACATGTCAACCTTGCGCAAATACTTCTGCAAACCTTGCATCCTCTCTCGAACCACCTGATGTGCAACCTCTCACTCACTTGCACATGATCACAATGAGGCATCTCACAACTTTCGACGAGGATGAACCCAGCCATCTGACAGCCGACAGTCAGGACCGGCTACTTGACATGGGACAACTGTACCTCTTCGGGGGTATCTCTAGCGTTTCTTGTAACCTCCTGGAATGCAGCAGCTTCCCGAGTTCTCTCTTCATCTTCACAAAGTCCGAATACCTTGAGCATGGGTCACCTTCCAGACTGTCTTCCCCGTCCTCTCAAACCTCTTGTACACTGTCCATCGTTCGCCCTGCCAAGAAGATTTCACACATCCAACGCTTCGATGATAGCACGTGTCACCTTCATGCTTAGTTGAATCCCGTACATCACAAACCTGTTGGCAGTCTCAGAGCAGAAAAGGAGCCGCAACACTCACCCTTCATCCTGAACTTTGGCATGCCGAATCCGAATCTCCATGGACAGAAGATATTCTGCGAGAAGTGAAGGTGAAGGTAACTCAAAGCCGATCTCCTAGTACCTAGGTCGATCTCTTGGACGGGCCGGAGGACATTCAACGACAAAGTCCTGCGAGCGTTCCAGCCTACAAGGAGCTAGAGTGAGAGTTTGAAGTGGTCAAGTCGCATCGAGACCTTGTTGGATATCTTCTGGCAATTCCAAGCCCCTATGCTGCCGCACGGCCACTTCGATCTGTAGCAACAACCACTTGCAGAATGCCTCGTTTTGAATGTTGAGCATGAGAGAAGCCGTGGACGATTTTCGAGCGATCTTCTTGTTGAACGCGCAGCACATCCCGCGTCCCTGGTTCAGATACTCGAGGTCAATCTTGTTTTCTTCCAATCGTAACTGGGAGAGGTCGCCGAAGTTGATGGTGTACTTGATCGAGAGCGTCGGGAGGTTGTGACGATGAAGTTGGAATTTGTAGTTGCAGAAGATGAGCCGGCGGTCTGTGATGAACAGCACTATATATCCGAGCTTCGAGTCCTTCCATGCTGCATGCTGCACCAGCTTCTCGCCCCGGGACCATCCCTCCTGCAAGCACAAGTGATTGTACATGGCCATGCCCATGGCCTCCCGCTGATTGTATCCCTTGAGGCTCGAGCCGGCGGGCCAATACCGCGGGTATCGTATCCTTGAGAGCATTTTACGGCGCGAGATGTAGGCTGGAGTGTTCTTGATGCCCTCAGTCGTGTACGCCACCATGTCTACCATGCCTGCCATCGGCTTAACTAGGATGCCCACCAGACCCTTCCCGACGCCTTTGATGGCTCCGCGCGTGCCGTCTCGAGAGAATCCCTTGATGGGCTGGTAGAAGATCCCAGTGAACCCTTGGAAGACGCCACGTCCTAACGACTTCCCTCCTCTCAGCACTCCTTGCCCCATGTGCATCGGGCGGTCGTGATCCATGAGGATTCTCGCTCGCTTGTAGTCGCCGTCGAAGGTGAGCTGCGCCAGGCCCTTCACCATCGCGTTCGATATGCCTGACGCTGACCCGAAGACTCCTTGTACCGTTCCTGCCGCCAGGCTGCCTGCGCCGAGAGCGAGGCCCCTTCCCATGGCGGTGATGTGACCTTCCTTCAAGCCCTCGCGAGAATGGCCGATGAAAGCAGACACTCCCTGACTGATGTTGCTCACCAGACCTGTCGGGTTGCCCAGGAACTCAAAGGAGCCGATGAGGCGGTAGAAGCCGTTGGTGACGTCAGTCATGTAGTGCTTCACCATCCGCGCGAAAAGTTCGTCTCGAGGGAGAAACGGCCGGTCCCACTCGACGCCAGACAGGAGGATCGGAGCTCCTTCCACGTTGCTCACGACGGCCTTGAGGGCCTCAACAAAGGCAAACACAGGAAGCTTCGAGACGGGGCCTAGACTCCTCAGCAACCCGTGCGCGTCCTCGGAGCCATGGAAGGTGAGAGTAATTTTCATGGGGAAGATCCTTATTTGTTCCACGTAGATCCACCGGCAGTTCTCAGGGGAGGAGTCGATGGACGAAAGGTCGAAAGCGCCGAGCTTTCCGATGACTTGACTGAAGGAAGAGTTGTCAACAACTTGCACGTCCTTGTAGCTCAAGTGGTTGATCAGCGACCGAAAGACTCCAAAGAGCTTCAAGATCAAACTTTCATCCGCCGAAATGCTGAAGTCAGACACCAAGACGTCGATCCTACCGCACCCGCAGTCAACAGAGGTCACTAGAGAGTGCGCAAGGTACCTGTCGAAGACATCCAGCGACTCGTTCCCGAGGTTTTGGACGATGGAGACTTGAAGGAAGAAGCTTTTACTCGCTGTCTTCACCATGTTGTTCGTCACGTTGTCTTGTCTTGCTCTCTGCTCGTGCCTGCGATCGGTTTCGTCCTTCATCTCACTTCCCTCGGAGCTCCAAGGGGTGTACGGCCCGAGGATCACAGGACTGCCCGAGTTCGTCTGGTTGTCAAGCTGGATGCAACGGTCAAACGGTTTCAGCCTCTCGAGTATGATCAACCTGCAGATGCTGCACGTGCAAGTCGATGATCCTGCAGTCCCCAGCCTCGACGTACTGCAGGAGGGAAGACGTTAGGCCGAGGGGAAGGAGCTATGGAGGGAGGGAAGGTACCTTGAGGTTGAGGTCGTGGAGAGATAGATAGATCAGCTCTGATGGGACTGAGTCGATGATGCTGACACCGATTCGAGAGAGACTGAGACTGATGTGAGTTGCGACGGTTCGCCTCGGCCTCTGCGTCCTGATGTCGCTCTTATCAGACCTCTGAGAGGACTGCTCGTCTTCGATCCTCAGGACCTGGCAAGAGCATTCAGATCGCTCCAAGAGGCCGTCAGATCACCTTCGTTGGCCCATCGGCGTGCACAGAGACATGAAGGTTGGTGACGTCATAGGGGTTGTGGTGGATGACGATGGGAGGAAACCTTCCAAGGCGATCTACGTTGCAGTCGAAGCGAGACAGCTCGAGGGAGTTGAGGCAGAATCGGAGGTGGAGGATCGGAGGCATGTGGGGATCGTCCCAGCTGTAGTCGTTGACGTCACCGGGGTTGATCGTCTCTTCCCTGGCGTCTTTGACGTCTGCTTGCATCATTGCAATCGTGATGCTCCTCGTCTCGTTCTTGACTAGCAGTGCAGGCTTCTCGTTCCGATCCTTCACGACCAGGATGGTCGAGTTGCCCTGCATCAGCGCATGGGCGGTGACGTTCATGAAGGCTGCGGCTCCTTGCGCCGCCTCCGAGCACTTGGGAAGCTTCAACGAGGAGTACCCGAGCGACAGGAAAGAGATCCCGCTGCTCCAGCTACCCCCCTGCTCGCTACTTGTCGATCGATGCTCCTCGTTGCTCACCATCCGCAGGCGGAGCCTCCGGTCGGTGCTCTCGTCTGACCAGGTGATGACCTTCATCTGTCCGGGTTCCACCCGCTTCTTTTCCGCCTCATCCACTCCCACCTGAAGGAGCTCTAGATGCTCGTTGAGATGGTTGCAGAGGACGAAGCGCGGGAGGATCGTTACCAACTTCGTCTTATTTCCCAGCTCCTTGATCAGGGCCACGGAGACCACCAGGTCCACTGAGAACCCATCCCCTACCAGCGTGACCGGCGTCGAGCTCCCCACGGAGTCGATGGAGAAGGAGGGGCACCAGTCGCACGGCACCATCATCCCCTCCCGCGCGTCGTAGCGTCGGAACGGAGGGCCAAGCCTGAGGGTTGCCTTGCTGCCTCCTACGTCCACCTTCCAGTGGAAGGAGAAGGGCGTCGGCACGATGTCTGTGCTCGTGAGGGCGTCTGGTAGCATGTGACTGGAGTCGCAGGAGTGGAGGGAGTGGTTGGCCGTCCTGACGCTGGGAGGGGAGGAGAAGGACGTCCTTGCTTCTACCTCGTGGCAGCCCTGCCCCCCCAGCAAGGAAACATTGCTTGCCGTCCACTTCTGCCCGTACTGGAGTGGGAAGGAGGTCCTGTTTACGAACCAGAAATGTGCGAAGATGTGCATGCGGAAGATCTGATTTGCCGTCTGCGAGTGCTCGAGGAAGATTCGGAGAATGTCTCGGCTGCTGTCGTACATGGTCACGTTTGTTTCGAGCTGAGAGCCATCTGGGCAGAAGACAGGCACGAACTCCGAGCCCTCCTCCAGCCCGCACACACAGAACCCAGCGCTGATCCTGCGGGAGAGGTCGAAGTCGTGAATGGCGTGCTCTTCCCCCGGGTAGATCTCGTAGCTCGGCTGAGGAGCCTTGTCGCCCTCAAGGAGGAAACTCATGCGGACTTGGCAGGGGAGGAGGTTCTTGACCATGAGGACGGGGAGGAGTGAGATGCTCAGCCTCTCGCACACCTGCGACGAGGCGTCTGCCGTCCGTCTCGCCTGCTTGCTTGCTGTGTTGGGCGGGAGGGAGGCGACGTGCGCGACAACTCTGAGGTAGAAGGAGTTGAGATGGCTCGTGTCCTTGCGGCAGCACACGACCTTGTCCAGGTCGCGCTGGAGGGGGAGGAGGGTCGCTTCCAGGTTGGCCCCTGCGATCTCAAACGAGTCCTCCTCTTGTTCTTCGAGCACAGGCTGCACGCTGATGACGTAGTCGTCGATACCGTCAAGGAGGAAGAGTGGGGGCAAGTCGACGGTCTCTTTGGCTAGCAGGAGGTGCTGGAAGGCATTGATTCTGCCTCTGACGTTCATGGAAACTTTGATGGGAACGAAGCAATCGTTGGTAAGAGACATGTCGCTCTGGATCGTGACAACCCTCTTGGATATCTCATCATCAGCTTGCACGTTTGCCATCACTCTCGACCCATCGCTGAGCGTGTGGAATGACAGCCCTGCTTCTTCGATGTCGATGTTGAAACAGTTGTGATCGGCAGGAGCCGCGAGCCCTGGGAGGCTCTCAAGAGAGTCGTCGTACACGCTGATCTTCAACACACGATTTTCCTGATGGTTGTTGGCATTGGAGTAGGATGAGAAATGATTGGGAGAAGTCGGATAGGCCGATTGCTGCTTCCACGTCTTGTCGGGAAAGTGGATCGGCTCTGAATGCATTGGCATGACAGTCTGCACGTGAGGGTTTTCTGTAGCGTCACTTTGAGAAGTCTGGATGCATAACTCCACTCCGCATCGATTCTTGATGGCATACGCCGAGAAAGGATTCACAAGGCAGCGATGACTTGAAACATCTTCCTCCTGTTTGACAGCTCCCTCTGTTTCCGAATCTGCAGCTGCGAACTTTGACGCGGGGAAGTGATGCTTCCATGTCAGCAGAGTGCTTAGCAAGGTGGCGAGATGGTTCTCAGCGATGTTGATGTTCATCTCGTCGCTAGATGACAGGCTGTAAGTGACTACTTCCGAGACTTGCGAGCCATCGACCTCCTGCTGCGCGTCCTCGGGGATGACCTTGGGATGGGGAGGAACAAGGTCAGAGACGAGTAGCGAGGACAGGAGGGAGAAAAACCTTCTGGCTCTTCTCCATCATCATCTCCCAGCTCTCGATGAGGGGCTCGAACTCAAAGACGGTGCTGTTGAAGAGCGAGGCCTTTATCCTTAGCTGTAGCATACCCCATGTTTCCCCGTCGAACGCGTTGACCTGTTTGCATCCCATCACTTGCACACTCGTTTGTTTGAGAATGCCTTACGTTCATCCCTTGGATCTCAGCGAGGGAGAGAGAGAGGAAAGGTTCGTTGAAGCCCGCGCAGTCGTTGATGATGACGATGTTCAGAGAGTCGAAGTCAACTCGAAACTGCTTCTGCGTCTGAAGAGCTTGATCTTCCTCTCTGTCCTGTTCATTGATCCTAACCTCCTCCAACTCCCCCGAGCCATGTCTGCTTCGCTCCTTTCCATCCTCTCCTTTGCCACTCCCCCCCCCCTCTGCTGCAGAAGGAGAAGAGAATGGCCGCAGAACCCTCTCCTGAAGGTCCATATAGAGAAGAACGTCCTGGTACGAGATCAAGAGGTCGAAGCAACTTCCTACCATCCACATCTTCGAGCTCTTCTCTCCTTCGAAGATGTACTCAAGGGACAGGCTGGTCGGATGCAGCGCGTGCCTCCTCTCCTCGTGCTCCCCCCCTTGCTCCAGAAAAGTCTGGACGTCCTGCAAGTGGAGGAAACCTTTCCGGTAACCTGCTGGTTTGCTCATGTCCTTGATCAGCCCCGAGACCTGAGCGGGTGTGAGCCAGGTGAAAGAAGGGTGAGAGATCAGAAACAGAGGGCGAGAGACGGTAGATGGGAGGTTGAAGATGCGAGTGGTTTACCGTGACGACGACTTTTCTTCCAGACGGTTTTGCGACATCTTCGAAGAAGACCACCTTTTGCTCCTCAAGGAAAACATGGTATTCAGTGATGTGATCATCCTGAACTGCCGCGTTCCTCTGCTCTGATTTCCGCCTCATCTCACCCTGCCCTATGCTAGACGACGTGATGCTCCTGTCGTCAGCTGACTTAGTCTCAGCCTCAGCAGCCGTGTTGCTCGAAGTTCGGAACACAGATATGATGGAGCTGAGGACCTCAGGAAGAAAATTCAATCTCATCCTCCCGACCTGTATGACATGTCTCGAGTGATTCAGCTCAAAGGACGACGAGTAACTCAAGGCAAATTGGCTCTCCGCCTCCGAGCACATCACTTCCTCGATCTCTTCCTTGATCTTCACGTGCAGCCTCTTGAGTTGGAAGTCGAAGGACGAGAAACCTTCCGAGAACTGGACGAAGGATAGGTTGACTTCACTGAGATGACACAGAGCGATGAATGCTTTCTGCCCGGATCCGATGTCCTCCTCCTCGACCAGCCTGAGAGCAATCGGATGCTCATCGGCCATCCGGACCTTGACATCCAGATGCCTCCATTCTTCCTGCACGAAGGTGATTCTGTCAGTTGTGAATTCCACCTCGTCGAAGTCCTGTGTTGTTGTGTTCATCTCTTGAATGCCTGCAAACAGCCCAGGTCACAAAACTTCACATGAACCTCTCATGTTGAGATCAACATGAAAGTCCAGCCACCTGATATCTCAGTCGTTCCGAGCTCCTCAACTTCCTGAGAGCCGAAGACGTGATTCCAAATCTCAAAGATCGCCGAATACTTGTGCTGCGACATAAGGCACTCGAAGGTTGGTAGAGCTACTTTGATCTTGGTTCTCGTCAGCATCTCATTTGATGGCGCAATGCTGTTGTCAATGCAGACACTGATCCTGACGTTGTTGATAAGGCTGAGATTGCTGTAAGAAGCAGCATCTTTTGCTGCATCCCAGCACTGATGCCTCTTACAGATCATCATGTACACCTCGGACAGCTCAAGAAGGATACTGTTGTACAGCCTCTCATCCACTTCATCCTCCTCCTCCATCTTCTGCAGGAGTGGAGACAGCTTTGAAATGTTCGAGGACTTGAGTGACCAGATGGCGAGGTTTCCGGGCTGGACGACCAGGGAAGGGCAGTCATCCCTGCCATGTTCGACATTCTGAGGGATGATGATGACAGGGCTTCTCAAGTCAAAGGACAGGTCGGCAACAATCTTAGCCTGCAGCGCTGACTTGACGTTCTTCTCCGACACTTCTTTGGCGTGCTGGAGTTGCTCCGCTGCCGTTCGCTTCAGCGCCTCCAGTGCGGGAGATTCCCCGATGTCAAGGAAGTCAAGGAGATGGCGGAGGAAGGGCGGGTTGTAGACGATGGTCATGCGATCAAGCATAGCTATCATCCTCGAGTCGCAAGCCTCCCCGTCCGACGGGTTCGACTCGTACTTGAGGACCAGCAGCGGAGGCTCCTCGTCCTTGCTGGGAGAAGCCTTGCCGACGCTGGAACTCTTTCCGCTCAGTGACTTGGCTACGTCCCACACGGAGCTGGTGATGGAGGCAGGAAAGAGGATCCTGGAGGCAAACCTCTGCCTGCTCGGCGAGAGTTTCGACCTGCTGGAGAACCGCGATACCACACAGTCAAACCCTGAGGCGATGTTGGGGCTGCAAAGGTCGAAGCAGGAGAGGTTTCCAATCTGCAGGCTGCAAGCAAACGAAGTTTCTTTCTGTACGAGATTGATCGCCAAGTCCCGCAGCTTGAACTTCGCGATCTGCCCGCGGTCATCGTCGAAAGGTGACTTGGGGTTGGAGACGGTGACCGACCCAAAGCGCAAGATGAACTCGAGACGCATCCTCGAGATCCTAGACTCGTTCCCAGCCTCTCCGTTGATAGTCGATGCATTCTCGCTACTACCCTCGTCGGAGATCCCAAACTCGTTCATAATCTCGGCAGTGGCGCTGAAAGTCAGAGGGTACTCCCCCTGCTTCACCTCGCCTTCCCCTGCATCTTCTCGGCGCAGGAAGCCCGGCATCCAACCAGACACCCTCGTGTAAAGACTTGCTGGTTGCCTGCTGGAGTCTTTGACAAGGGTCTGCTGGTCTGCCTCCTGAATGGCCCGAAGTTTGGCGATGACGGCCTTGCGAGCTGTGAGAAGGGCGTCCAAGGGAAGAACATCCTCTAGTTCCTCCAGTTCTTTCACCTCCTCCTCTTGGATGGCTGGTCCTGAAAGGTTCTGCAGAAGCCTTCTGCGGTACAGAAACGCGTATCGTGGCCACTTGACTATCAGGCGGAAAACTTTGTTCTTATCAAACCTCAGCATTCTCTGGTTCCTCTCCCACGCGATGCAGTTGAAGGCAAACAACCACCATTCCTTCGGACTCTCTTTCACACTGACATGCGGCCTGAACTGATTGTAGCGAGCAATCCTCTCAAAGTTACGGAAGTACTCGAGAGTGTAGATGACGTCTCGATATTGCTGCTTCTGCATACTCAGCTCCAACCTGTTGATCTCCCACATCGCGTCGTACTTTGGATGCGCTTCATCTGGCTCATCACTCTTGTTCAACCTCATGCGAAAGATGGAATCGACAGGTTTGATGATGAAGTTCAGAAGTTTCGTATCGAAAGAAACATCGTCAGCTAGTTCGTCAATGTCGTCCACCACGCTAGAAAATCCCTCGAGAAACTCCTGTAGATCCATCCCATCATTCCAAAACATCTTCTCGTCCGAGTTGAGGTAGATACTGAACCCTTTCAAGTTGCACAGCTTGTTTAAGAAGGTTTGGTTCTCAACAAACGCCGGCTTCCAAGTCGAATTCGTCGACTCAATGGAAAGATGGTTCAGAAGCACGCCCGCGCAGAACGGGTGAGAGGCATGCACAGTTGAGTCCTCGTACCGGACATGAATTTGCGATATGTGAATCTGAACATTGTCCACAATCTTGGTGATAAGCTTGGAGTAGAAGGATTCGCTGACCTTCTCATCAAACTGCGCAAACCCGTATTTCAAGGATATGTCGAACTCAGCCAATGCATCTTTCTTCGCCAACGTCTCTCTCCTCTTCTTCTCCTCGGCTGAAATCTTGGGATTTGTGTTCGGCGACAGGATCATGTTCAAACCCTTGATCTTTACTATCACGGGCTTGCTCCGCAGGTTCTTCCATGGTATATCCAACCTCAATTCCTCTAGCTTACCAGCTACAAGAGTGACAGGAAGATCAAAGTCGTCCAGAGCTGTTTGCTTCAGAGAAAGATCCTTGAGCAGAATCTCTCCTCTCCACACAGACAACTCTGTCGCCTTCTTGTCTATCCCGTCAACATACTTGCCCGCCAGTCGCTCTATTACGCTAGCAAGAATGCCCTCGAGCATGGTTCACAGAACCGAGGAAGCAAGTTCAGGGCTCCAACGGTGATCAACGACCTTGTGTTCTATGTTCTGTCGTCCATCAACTCTCCTCCTCGCTCCTCTCGCGCTTGTTCCCTCCCCTCCCTCCCTCCTCACCCTGCATGTCAGTGGAAGACGTAGATAGGGATTTTGGGAAGGGAGGGGTGCTGAAAACGGTGGTGATGCTGAAAAAGGGGGTGGGGTAGCCAGGAAAAGTTTGTCGGAAGGGATCATGATGAATGTGGAAAGGAAGCGAGCGGGAGACGATGATGCAGGAGGAGGATGAGGATGAGGATGAGGAGCAAACCGCAAGATAAGATTTTGCAGGTGATGCCATGAAGGAGAAGAGAGATAGAAGGGTCAAAGTCTGCCGTTGTCGTTTGATCTGAGAGGGAACTGATACTTGGAAGAATTTATTATCATGTCGTCGAAACACGCGATGTGAATCTCTAAAGCGAGTCTGACGAAGCTCTAGTCAGATTTTGGCGGGACATACACTCTGTCGATCTTCAGCGGGGCAATGGTCCTCCAAAAAATTGCAAAAAACTGCAGGAACTTTAGTACAGGAGGAGGTTGAGCGGAGGAGGAGAGCATTACTCTGTTGAGGTGAATCAAGAGATCGTAGCAGCAGATGTCTAGAGCGAACTGAAGGACTGGAAGCAAGCACAGTCAGAGCTGCGACCAGCGACAGATACAGACACGCGAGTTACCCAGGCAACAAGTCGCCACCACCACCTTCCCAGCACTCTTTGAGATCGGCTTCATCAGCAGCAATGTAGAGAGGACGGGCGAGATGTCCTGGAGATGCGAGCCAACAGCTGTAGCATCACATCACGACAAGGATACACGGAGGATGCACGCAGACCTTGGCGCGAGTGTTGCAAGATGCCATGAGGGTCTGTGAGACCATAGTAGACCCACACTAAGTACCAGGCTCGCTGCATCGCCCACGTCGGGGCACTCGCAACGATGGCAGAACCCCCTGCATCTCTGCTCAGCAAGCGAGCATACCTACCTCCTCACTCACCTGTCTCGAAATAGCTGACCACTACCCACCTGCAGACATTCACAGTCATTCCCTTACAAGCGCATCTGCCGCCGGAAATACCCGAACGAACCGGAGGTGAATCCACAGAGCAAGGCAGCCCATACGGACTTCCTCATCCTTTCGTGCTCTGAGCCAACTCTTACCAACATCTCTCGCACGCCGAGCTAGTCCTTACACCCACCTGCATTGAGAGCCTTTTCCATGCCCCAAGAAGTGATAGCATGTGCCGAACTGATTGTGGCGAAAGCTTTGATTGGGATCATCAACCACGGGGTCTTCATGGAATTATGCCTACAAACATAATCACTGCAAGTTGTAAGACTGCAGCTATTCCTTCACCATATGTCAAAAGGGCTACAGAAAGTAAGCCACCAGGCGAGCAGGAAAGCTGAGAAGACATGCGTTCCTAATGATGAATCATACCCAACCTGAGCACAGACAGCCATGAATTACCAGCAAGCCAACTCGGATTTTGGCCCAAAATTGCCTTTTTATGGACAAAACTTCAGAATAGATTTTTCAGAGCAGAATCGGTTATACCCCTGTCGTCGTCGTCCCACCAAACTGTAGGAAAGTGCATGTACACTGAAAACAATTGAATGAGGATGTTTGGAACTCGTTGTTTCAAATCTTACTATCGTGGTGGCGTAGCAACCGAACGCCGTCTTGCACATGTTGAGTATTCTTTGATCACCAGCCTTGATGCTCCTGAATGGGTTTGACCGTCAACCCACCGTAACCAGGAGCATGCCGAACCTTTCGAGCGAGGTCCGGAAACCATGGCAAACGATACAGGAACCGCAAAAATCCAGCCATGATACGTTGCCATTGAAAATCTGTAGAGGAGGGAATGAAAAAGTATCGAACATACCTTATGTCTACCTTGTAACTCTCAATCCATTCCATCCAGATCATGGCATCTATGAATTCAGCTTTCACTGCCTGCCCGAAGAAACAGATTCCTACCATCGAAGTTTTGATACAGAATTGCTACAAGAAGAGCAGCGAAACTGAAAGTTGCAGCAAGAGCCGTTTCTGTCACAGCAGTAAGAACCCAGGAGTCTTGGCCCTCCTTGCATGGTTATGGAGCAATCGAAGAAGACCATGAAAGTCGCATAGAGAGAACGGATCACCTGTTGATAATTTGCCGGTGTTCCCCTGTCTCCACGTCACCTTCTGCACCTGCACTGCACCCACACCCTTCGTTTGCTTTGTATTCAAGTTCAAGGCAGCCCAAATCTTGTCTGCGAGCTTGCTCCTTGTGTTGTCGGCTTGTTTTGGAGGCATTTTACAGCTTTGAATCCAGGGCAACTACCTTAGCAACGATGCTTTCTAATCTGTATCTGGTCCAGAATATAGCTCACCAGTGACAATGCATCAAATTTGATGGGGAGTCGATATATATCTCACAGCAAGCAGGCCATTTTCTGCAAACAAAATAAGAACAGCTGATCGATCCCGAAAACAGCATCATGTTTTCATTTATCTCCTCTTACTCGTATCCTTGTAAGAATCGAAACAAACATCACCCAAATCCATAACAAGATGTTGTTCATTGGTTTCAATCCTCTCTACTTCTTCAATCAATCGCCTTAACTTCTCCTCCCTTCAGCCTTCTCTCGCTTTCACAAGAGCTCCGCCTCACACACCATTCTTGCACCCGGGATCGGGGTGACTACCCTTCACACCCACCCCTTCACCTTCTACCCCTACCTCCATTTTCTCTCTCAAATTTTGAGGTAGGTACGAAAAGGTGGGGTCATTTTGAGTGATATCAAAGCACAAATACCAGGTAGGGTAATCATTCAATCAGTAGGGGAATGAATTCAGGGTAGGGGTTCCCTTGTACGACCCGTTTGCATTGGAACTTTACTCACCACCCTCTGAGACTCTGATGGGTTTGGAAAGGTCAAATTTAGCAGGTGGGGGTAGATGCTGTTGGGGTGTAAATCACTATTGATGGGGTAGAGAACTGATCAATACAGGAAGATACCATCCTATACATAGTCTTTGCTATGATATTTTGTGGGTAGGGTTTCACAAGGAGGGGTATATTCAAACTTTTGAGGGGTAGGGGTAATAGATTTGCTTTTCGTTAGGGTGGGGTGTAGGTGTAGATGTTAGGTTGGGGTTGTTTGCATACTCAGCCGGGGTAGTTGTACAATAGGGGAAGGAGGCCGTGCTGATAGGAATTCAGGGGGTGGGGGTGTTCACACAATCGTCCTCGTGTACAACACATAGTAAACATGTGTGATTCCTCGATTGCAGTAATAAGATCAAATGCCTATCACTTCTTCTGCGCGTTCAGAATGTTTTTCCCCAAGTGACGGACGGGGGGCGGCCAGCCCGCGCCACACTGAACTGAACTGGCCCGTCAAGTTATCCGGCCGGGCCGACGGGTCCCGGGGAGTCCGACTGATGAGTCACCGGGTGGCAGACTCCGCTTCTCAATATGCGGGCCCGCCTCTGACGTTCGACCGTTGGTGTTAACTTCCAGTTGAGTACGCCGGGCGGCATGCGGGCCAGATAAGGGCAAATGGCGATTCCTCTTCAGAGTCATGCAGCGCCATGGGCGACACCTACCTACTCGCAGCCCTAGCCCAGTGCTTGTGGCCGCCCATGGCAGGTCGCAGTGTGCGGTCAGGGGGAGCGGCACGCGGCGCCAGCCTCCTCCTCCTGGGTCGTCTCACGCACTCCCGGGGATCAATTTAGTCAACCCTGAGTCCACGTTGAGCTCCTGGTGGGCGGTGAATCCACTGGCATGCGGTGGGGGGAAGAAGGCCGCCGATGCTGCGAACGCGGCTGGCGGCATGCAACTGAGCGATTCAAGAGTGCAGCTTGAAGTTTGTGTTGCTCTGCCGCTCAGTGCTTCTGTTCCTGTAACACTGGATGTCCAGTTTACTGAACTTCAAATCACAAGTGCTCAGTGCCAGACTTTGAACCAACGTGCAAGGAAGCAGACGGTTCATCAAATAGAATGTATTGAAGGCCGCGCCACGATTCTGAGTTGATCCGAAATGAACGGTTTCGTCGGAGTTGGCTTCAAACTGCTGTTCGTCTTTTGCTTGATCCACCTGTGGATTTCAGTTCGGCGAACTAGACGAGTCCACTCGTCCCGGTCCGGCGTGTCGGCTCTTACTGCCATTGTGGAGCGGATACAGAATGTGGAGTTCCGGGTTAGGATGGACGCGACTGAAGCTTTCTTCTCCGAGCGCACCGAGACCTGGGTAGAGTGCGCGGACGGTGAAAAGCGAACTTGCTTTCCCCAGTCCTCCAACTTCAGTTTGACGCCGCAGTCCAACCTCCAACTTTCTTCCTCCTACCGCTTCCACGGCTTCACGTCATCGGAAGTGTTGACGAGTGACAGGCCCGAGGACCGCGGGCTCTTCTGCTCCCCCGGCCAAGTCCCCTTGCATCTGTGCCGGGAGAACCCATCGGAGAAGAATGCGGTACTAGCCATCCTCGTGCCGTCGAAGCCGCGTTACATGCGAGCTGCCCTGATGCCGGAGGAGGGGGGGGGCTTGCAGGAGGTCAGAAGTACTCGGAGGACGCGGTGGTTCCACAACATCGAGATCGTGCCAAGGGAGCAGTTGTCGTACCGCCAGGTCAAACTCAAAGGAGGGGAAAGGGCGATTTCTGTTGCGTGCGAGGAAGACGAGAAGTGTGCGGGGTTTGACAACCGCGGAAATCTGTACAGAAGTGCGCAGCGAGCAGATCTTATCCACCTTAGCAACACGTCGACGACGCGATTCTATACGAAGAAAAGGATATCAGCATTTCCGCAGCCATTCTTTGACGCCCAGAACCGCGTTTGGAAGTTATACGACTCTGACCTGCCGGAGGATGCAAGCGTTGTTGACAAGTGGTCGGGTAATGTGAAGCATTTGGCCGAAAGATGCAGGAATTCGAGCCAATCGTGCTTCGCTTTTCATGAAAACGGCCGAATTATCGAAAAATCAACGTTTCCGGCGTTTCATTCGATGAAGCAGGATTCTGTTCTTTACTTCAGAGAGGACCCTGGGCCCTCCGACTACTTGATACCAACAATTAACAGCATCTTGTCCGAGACAGGCTTCTGCAAAACTAACATGTTTCAAGGGAAAATTCATATTTACGTTGTCGATACATCAGAGGATGGGCGCAATGACGCGGCGGCCTACCTGTCAAAAACGTACCGGAACATGACTTGTCTGTCGGTTCTCAACGGGTTCGAGTACGGCAGGTTGCAGGAGCACGCTCTGCCGGCCTGGGGGGTCCCGCGGAACGGCAAGCGGACGGAGGTGAACCAGACCCTCGATATTGTGTCTGCTGCACAAATTGTTCAATCTAGGTCCCCCAAGGCTTTTTTTTTACTGTGGGAGGACGACTGCAAGATGTGCGCCGGGAGCCTCAGGCTGCTCGAAGAGGCTCTGAACACCATAGGAGAAGCCAGAAGGTCACCAGCCCAGAGCGCTGCCGCTGTTTCCCACCGCCAAACCGCGGATTTCTGCGTGTTAAAGATAGGAAATGGAGGGTCAGGCCTGCTGATCAATCATGTGTACGTTGGCCAGGCCATCGCGTTCTGGAAGAAATCTCGTGGACTGGACAATCATGATGTGGCTCTATACAAGTTCTGCAACGGGATGAACTTGTCGCAGTTGAAGTCAAATCAGATTTATTCTTCTCACCAGGGGCAAATCACCTCGTTCAGAGATACGGAGAGCATCAGTGAACTGGTGAAGCACCTCTGGCCCCGAAAGAAGTGCTTTTCCACTCTCAACGAACAGTGGGGGAAGTACGTTAAATGTCCCCACGACTTCATGTATCAGAGTTGGGCGTGTTCAACAACGGAACCGGACTCGAAAACAAAGTCAAAGAGCAGCCGTCGGTAAAGGTGAGTTACAAAGATGTACGGTGGACGAGGCGATGACCAAGTGAATAGCAGAAAGCAGCTTGGGGTAGATGATCAAGAATCCGATCATTCAGCATGGAAATTGCTGAAAGATTACCGTGCTTCACAATAACAAAAGGGAGGGTGAGGTCGCGTCAATTAGAACTCTGACAGAGAATTATTTTTTATTAACATAAATCTTAAAATCTGATCCTAACTCCTTGAAAGAACATTCTTTTCTTCAAGTAGCTGCAGGTTGTTTCAAACTTTTTGCCCTAGCATCATCTCTACACAGTCAACGACACCCTTGAAGTTTTCCCTCTTCACGTCAGGTCTTGAAGAACCACTCGTCGAAGCTGCTTCCTTTCTCAACACAATAACATCATGTATCAACGTTGCCTGATTGTGCTATACTCTTACACATGCCTTCGTCCAGAAAAAAATTCAACCATTTCTAAGGAAACTAGTGCTGCTTTCTCAACAAGTCTGATCGCGTGTGTTGATCGAAACGCATGAAAATTTCTCCTTTGCGAAAACCAGATCGTTTTGCATGCAATGGCTATTACATACACATTTCTTTGATTTTGTAGATTTTCCAAGTGTATCATTCTTCTTATCCTGCATCCTTACTCTTCACACCCTTCATAAGAAAGAATCATCGCAACAAAACAATCATCTCAGACACTTTGCAGGAACAGCATTCCAATTAAACAGAGGCCTCACGTTCTTTTCAAAAGGTTATGAAAGAGAACCAATCTTTTCTTGCTATGGAACTAGCTAGTTTCATACTGTTAACTTCAGTGAAATCGACCTGTTGACAGTGCTAGGTTGTACCATGTTAAGGTTTTGATTCACTATCCCAGCTTGCACCTCCGGAAACTCACAAGATCCCTCTGATCTCGTTGTCGCTCATTCCCTCCGTCATCAAAATGCATCTCTTTTCAGCCTCTCCCTCTTTCCCCGCCCCGCCTCCCTCTTGCAATTCCTCACGCGAGCATGCCCTGGCTGTAGGAGCATTCTTGCAAACCTTAGCGTTGGGGTAGGGTGCAATTGGCCGCGTCAGAAAGGGTGGGGTACTTCTGGTAGGATTCCCCACTTTGAAATGATTTGGGGTGGGTCTGTTGGATTTTAAAGGGGTGGGTGGTTTGCTGCTCATGTAACGGTTTCCGGTTACAAAGAAAATGGGCCTGAGGGGGTCGGTGGGCTTGTTTGTTTGCGCTGCAATCAAAGTTGTGGTCAAAACATCAGTCAACTCAGGGGCATTGGTCAAATGGTTCAAAGGAATCGTTTTGATTTCTCAATGTTTCGTTCAAGACAGCGAATCCGGCTCTTAAAATAGACTGTGACGGTCTTGATCTTTAGAACAATCTTTGAAAACATATATTTTCGATTATTTAAATACATTTTAAAGCAAGACCTGTTTTGCTTTCGTTTACACGTGCAGCAGTAGTTGCTTATTTGACAAGAAATGAACTAATAAGATATATGATACCTATTTTCAATACATTTTAACCCCTTTGTGCTATCAAATAACCAACTTCATCTATTATTAACGAAGTTCGCTCTATAAGACTCGTCATGTGGCTTTCAAGTCCGGAGGAACCCCCACCCATGACCCCCCACCCATTAAAGAATGCGTCTACCCACCATCTTAATCTCAAGCCTCTATTCTTCAAGTGCACCCACCCTATTTCAAATATACGCAATGTATGGATCAAGTACCCTCTCATTTTTACTATCTAGTACCGGTATGATAGGTTTTGAATTACACCCACCTGTCTCATCCAGCAATTATATACTACCCCCTACCTATACTTTATTTTAACACCCCTTAGTTTAATCCAAGTACCCACCTGTAGCCACCTATTTTTGGGCCCACCCCTTTCTTTCTGTGACAGTACAAAGTTCACCCACCCTTCATCTTTTTTCTCGGTTACATGGAACCGGGTACTCTAGCTCCTTTTATGGGGAAAATTACCGGGTACTCATGAACGGACTGATCACCCCTACCCTCCCCATGGGTGTCCGAACATTCCCCATAAAAATCCATTGAGACCTTGCGGTATTCCCACTCGTCCGTTCCCGCTCCCCTGGTACTGCTCGCGCTCTTCCCGCCTCCCTCACTCTTCCGCTCCTCCTTCAGCCATCTTCCTGCCTGCATCTCATCTCATCCTCTTCCTCTGTTTCTCTCATCCATTCTTGGCTCTTCCTGGTGATCTCATCCCCTGATCCTGTTTGCGCCCGTCACTGCGCCCTTCCTCCCGAGGCCCTTCGTCGCCAGCGTCTCGGTTCCTAATTCTCATCCATCCTTCTTCCGTTCTCTTCCGGTCCGCTGGGATTTCGTGCTACACTACTTCTAAGAGATGCTGAGCATCCGCTACTTGTTCTTCTTTGCCCTTGTGGCAGGTTCCGCCGACGCTTTCCGTGGAATCAGTGGCCAATCGCTGCAGCCTTTTCCTCACAACTGCGCGGAGATTTCTCGTTTCGATGCGGCGAGAAGAGACCGTGATCAGAGATCAGAAAGCCTGTCTCCTCCTCTGAGAAGTAGCGCGCTAAGAGCTAGCATGGAGTGTGACGTGTCGTCGAGCAACGCAGTGGGCGCTGCGAAGCAAGCAGTCGTGCTGGAGGAGGGGATCAAGAGCAGCTCCGCTGTCATCACGAATGAGGCCACGGGGTTCTCTTGGATTCCAGTAGGGGGAACATCGAAGGGCAGAAGTGTGGAGCAGTGTAGATCTTTCTCTTCGAGGAGCAAGGAGGAGGTGCCGTACCATGCCAACTCCATGGGTTTCGCCTGGATCCCTGTGAGCAGCCAGGCGGCGGCAGAGTGAAGAAACCATGTACTATCTTGTTGAAGTTGTTAACGCAGTCGATTTGTCGATGTGTATTTATTTTGAACTGAAAGATGTAAACATCTGTATTTTGTGTCAGAAGTTTCAAAGCTGAGTGGTGTCGCATGTCCATGGGGTCCAGGCGAAGTCGAAGACGACTTGCTCGCTCACTAGCTCTCTCCTCATCTGATCATCATGTCAGACGTGCTGCCGCACTATCACTACACAACAATGAAGGCGGCTCCTCGGTTCTGCCAGGCATGCGATCCAATCAAGGCTTTGCTTCCTAGAACCTTGATGGGCAAGTTAGAGCATTACAGGACGGCAAGACTCACGTGGACAGGACTTCCGAAGAAAGCATCTCTCATCTGTTGGCAGCTTGTCAGAGCAAATTCTTCCTGCTCCTGCTGCACCTGCATGGCACGCGGAACACACTGAACCTCTAGGCAAGGACCAGCTTTGATCGCTCCGTTGGCATCTGGAAGATTTTATCTCACATCACGAGCAAGTCTTGCTCGGCAACCGGCTCCCGGACAAGCGTAGTCTGTCCTTGTTTGATCGCCGTTGGGATTGGCCGGAGTTTCGGAGGAGGAAAGGCCAGGGCCGAGATGAGTCTGAGAAGAAAGTCGATAAGTAGAGTAAGGAAAGGAATATTGACAGTCTGACCTGTAAGACCTCGTACTTGGCCCTTAAGTTTGCAGTGGCATAAAGCTCTGTGCAGTTTGGAGAGAGAGGACAGGAGATAAACACTGCAGCAGACTGCTGTCAGGATGACGCCAGTCCCTTCCCCTTCACCTTGCTGGACCCCACCCCCCCTTCCCCCCCCCCCGAGCACAGACATACCGTCGCAGTATTTGTCTTGAAGGCCCCATGAGTCAAACCCTCCTGCCATTGCAAAAACTTCACGCTAAGGGGGCGAATCATGTTTCGAAACCTTGGTATCTCTCGAATAGATAAATCTCATCACTCCACCCTGGAAGGTATCTTTACCATGACAGCAAGGTTCAGTGCTGTTTGTCGCATACCGTGCTCCGAATAATCGCAATAACATATCGAGATCCCTGTTGCTGGGCTGCACGACAATCATCAAATTCTTTGCAAACATCCTGCAAGATCGGAGGGACCTCAAAGGAGTGTAACACTTGCGATCGATGCAGGAGGAGCGAGAAACTGTTAGGCAAACGCTGAGATCCCCTGAACGATTGTAGCAAGGGCCGAGGAACACATGCTGGTGTTGCTTCTGGTCAGAACAAAAGAGTGGGGACTGTAGTTTTCTTACTCGTCCAAACATTGTGTCCTCGATCTCATCCATGGCCGAAACTTTCTGCACAATCGTCAGCCATCACCCCACAGCTGCTGACGATACGCGCACCTGGGACTGTCCGACGTAGTCACTTTCATTCCTGCCAGAGGAGGACAAGTTCTTGGTCTAGACATGAGAAGGTCAAGCACATTGAGAATGTTTCGCATCCATGACTGAGACCTGAGGGAAAGAATCATCACCAGCCCTGTTGCTGTACAGGTACACGCTGCCATGCCTACAAGCCAACCATTGAGCTGATAACTAACTGTGTCAAGGTAGATAACCTGTGCCGGTCGTAACCTTCTCCTAAGATACCAGCGGTCGAGTCCATGTACGCTCCAACAGCGACAACTGCATGGGAGCCTGGACAGTGCGGAAGGGTGAGGAGGACGCGGCCAAACCCTCCAGCTCTCACAAGGATCCTTGAGGTTGCACCAGGCATACCCAGTGACAGGATCAGCGCGTCCACTGAGACCATCCGACCAGGCGAGCTCCCCTAAGTCATTGCAGCAACTGCGACCTCAATCAGAGCAGCCAAGTTTCTTAACGCTCAAATTGACCCGAGTATCGACACAGAGTTGCCGAAGTTGTCCATGTCCCTGTGGCACGTCCAGTCCCCTGCATCTACAGCGTTACCCCAGCTGCAACCTCAACCCCACACATCAGAATACCTGCCTTCCCCGTCGTTGACAGAGGGGAGGCGCACCACGACGGAGCTGCGGCTCCTTCCGGCTCAGGCACAAGTTCCTGATGCAGGTTCAGCTGTGTAGCCTGCGAGGGCGATCGACCTTTAGCAGTTCCCATCCTGCACACTGGTGTGTGGAAGGATTGACGCTGGAGCAGCGGAAGAGGAAGGCCATTCCCGCTGACCACTCTCGAGCGTTTCTTCCGTTGCATTGGGGACAGCCGATCACGAGGTAACGCCCCGAGATCGCGACGCTGGTTGTCATGGCAGCATCAAGGGTTAACAACAAAAATGCAACTGACCTTGTCCCAAAGTGTTCATATCCTTCAACAGTGTACGATGTGTTCTCTAAACTGAAAGAACTGACAAGACCCCAGTTATCCTCCCCTCCAATGTTCTTCTGATACACAAACGCCATCTAGCAATGATGTCAACAGCGCTCACAAGGTTGAGTATACGTACCCCCGACTCCGAGGCGTTGCCAGCTGTCTTGAGAGGGGCCCCGACCAGGACGACGTTCATCATGTCATCCACGGAAACAGCTGAGCCAAACCTCTGACCCGCCTCTCTGTCCGGAGGAAAGATTTGATTTCTCTGACCCCACCACCTACATGGACCGGAGGTGAGACGAGCAAGACCAAGAGCGCCTGCCATGCCCACCTGCTGCCGTCTCGGTATCCCGTCTCGTTGTATCCTCCCACTAACTCGTCCACATAATCTCTTGCAAAGATATACACAGCTCCCGATCCTCGTCCTGAAACGTTGCAGTCTCCCGCCACCAGTGGCATGGAGCATGGAGCATAATCTGCTCCGATGAAGGCAAGGTCTGCCGTGAGGGCTACGCTCCTACCGAACCTGTCTCCTTCACTGCCATCCTTGGCCTGCAGGATCCGATCGAACTGGCTGAGCGATCGATCGACTTGCGAGAGGTCGGCAAAGGTCTCTACGTGGACCACAGCAAGGAGCCCCAGGAGGAGCAAGAGGAGCGGACGGATGTGCGGCCGTGAGGTGCGGGGAGGAGGGGGAGGAGGCTTGCTAGGGGAACGACAAACGGCGAAAGGCAATGCAAGCACCATGGATCATGGCGTCGTTGACTGCTTTTTTGTCTTTGACTTTTTTTTTTAGGAGCAAACGTCATGTTTAAATAGGCGTGTAGAGATTGGGAGGGGAAGACAAGGTAGAAGGGATGGAGCGAGGAGAGGATTCATGCTGAAAGCTTGCAGGGGGAGGGAGGGGAGGAACAAGCCTCACAAGCAGTGCCTGCTATACTGCTATTCTCTGATAATCCTGACAGATTGGAATGAGATTCAGAGTTTATATCGAAACAAGATCCAGTATGAGAAGTACACAGTTACAGATGAATTCATAAATTTTCATCTGGACCAGATTAAGAGGAGGGGCAGGAGGAGGAGATTGGGAAGGAGGAGGAGAATGGGAAGGAGGAGGAGGATGGGAAGGAGGAGGAGGAGTACGAGAGAGGGTTTTTTTAGTGACGTCTTAGAAGCATCTGATTTTCCATTACCCGCAGGTGTTGTCATTGCACTTGCAAGGCTGTAGATGATGGAGGGGATGGGGAACGAGAAGGAGAGATTTTGTCTCCTTCAAGGCAGCGGGGACAACAAGGTTGCACTGGCGATGTTGTACACAATGAGCTGACCAAGTGAAACAGGCTATCAGGTTGAACGACAACTTTCCATTCACCTTTGGAAGAGATCGATGCAACAGGTACAGTCAGATTCACATGTCAAGGAATCACATGGATGCAGTTTACAGATCAGAGATCGATCGATCTCGAAACAACATCTCACAGTTTCATGGGCGTCATATTTTGACATGAATGAGAAGAGTGGCTTTGTGTTACAGGTATGAATGGTGCGCAAATCAATGAGCTGCATGAAAGTATCTGTAACAGGATCATTCAAGAAATGGCACTTGGTTGAGGCGAGGAGAGAAAACGATCTTGCTTCGAAGAACTCGGATACTGTTGCAGGCATGTTTTCGTTGTCAGGGGAAACATGATTGACAATGCTGTTCAGGAAAATGACATCTTCTCTACTGCCAACATCTTTGCCACACCCAACATAGATGAGGTTGATCTGAATGTTCTATGATCAACTCGCTGGGAATGAAGGCTTTGCCAGAAAGAAAACAACTCAAACATGAAATATCAGAGCCATGAGATCTTCACTTTCAAGGTTGAATGTTATCAAACTTAAGGGATTGTCTGAATTATTGCAGGCGGTTGATTCATACAGTGTGAGTTCTTCTGGACCAGCAGGAATCAAGACAGGGGTGGACAACAAGGCAAGAGAGACACGGTGAATGCAATCATGCTGATTAGTTCCTTTCTCGTGACTGACATTGATGTCCAGCACCTCTGATAGAGAAATCGTCTTCAAGCGGAGAATTCCTCTTTCATCTTTGAGAGACCGCAATGACTCAGTCTTCAGCGACATTCCCCCTCCACCACCACGACCAGATACTCCGCTAGGATAGGACTTTCTCCTCCTCTTCTCTCAATGTGCAGAAACCTTTCCTGAGCACGAGTCGTCTCTCCCCCTCCCTCCCTCCCTCTCCCCCTCCCTCCCTCCCTCTCCCTCTCTCTCTCTCTCTCTCTCTCTCTCTCTCTCTCTCTCTCTCTCTCTCTTGAACCAACTTCATTGTCACGAGTCCTCTGACTCGAAAAGCCACTGAGAATCGGACTTGTCGTCTTCATCGATGACTGTCCTCCACCTGCTGATAGTCAGTCGGACAACAGCTGGACTCTGACATCACCTTGAGTCGAACAAGTAGGTGTCAGTGTCATCAGAGAAGAACAAACAGCCGAGACAAACATCCTTCCTGGCCAGCAGCTGGGGAAGTTTCTCTGCGGCTTCCAAGGCCGCGATTCTCCTGCAAGCACGGTCAGCACCTGGGCGAGAGTTGGGAGGAGCTCTCCAACTTCTTCTCAGCCTCTGCCGAGCTGCTGGCATGGGACGCTCTCGAGGGTTTGCTCGGGGAGAAGAGGGAGATAAGTCCCCCGAGCATCAAGTCTCCGATCTGTCGCTTCCTCACCTCACACCCCAGGACAAGTTCAGAACTTACCGAAGGCTCTTGCCGCTTCTGCTCCTTGTCCTCCTTGGACTTTGCGGCCGGCTCCAAGTCGACCTGCTTGTTCTTTGTGTCCTCAGGCACATTCAAGTCCCCACGGAACTGCTCGCAGAAAGCGCAGGAGCACGGCATGTCTGCTGTTTGACTGGGACGAGGGAGGAGCACAGCGTAGCGATAGAGGAGATTCTGACGGACAGGACGAGCCAGAACAAGTTCGACATGCTTGCTTGTCGGCTGTAAGATCTTTGAGCAAACAACTTCCAGGTCTTCCTGCTGGATGTTAGCTCCTGTGCGAACCCGTCACTATCTGACGAGTCAACAAGTTCTAAGTTCTCGAACCGTCGACCGCCATGAGCTCATCGCCGACGTGAATGCAGGAGGCTCGAGAAGCTGTTCCCTCCGAATCGAAGGCCTTGATGGTAATCTTCTTTGACTTCGAGCCCTGGGCAAGCTGAGAATCTTCATGTTCACATAGCAATCTTCGTTTACCTGATCGAACACCAATCCCAGCTGCTTGCCGGAGTTGACGAAGGCAACTACTTCCACCTCCTTGGAGAACTGCGAAATCATTCGGTTGTTCCTCTCCTCCTCTCTCCAGTCCTGTCCGTTCCTTGACGATTCGTGTGACTCGTCCTGCTCCTCCCCTTGGCTGTTCTCCCTGCTCAGCTTCCCCTCCCTCGCTGAAGCTGCAGCCGGTCGGTCCGATCCTTCCGATGCAGCATCCTCGGCAGGACTTTGCTCGCGGACAGGACGAGGAAGAACGACGGAGATCTCTCGGTCGCTCGACTTCCTGTAGAACTCGAGGACGACTGGTACCAACAATCAGCTGCGAGGATTTCTATCAGCGAGTCAGGCACAACCTTCACTGATCGCTGACGACTGCTGGTCCGGCGGGAGCTCCATGCTGCCGCTATACTCCATCCCTCTCACTATCCTCACTGAGTAGCAGCCCTTCCAGCACTTGACAGCCTCAGTCTCCATGCCTCTACTGATTGTGGTCACTTACCCGTTCAACGCCGGAGTTGTAAGCCTTGCTGTCCAGAACCCCATCCTTCCGCAGGCTCTCAAGTTTCTTCAGCTCTTGACGGATCTCCTCGGCCTTCTCGTGATGCTTGTATGATACGCACCCGGACGAGACTCGCTCTAGCCACAGCTCTACCGACGAGCCCTCCTCCCCGACAACGAACTTCACTATCTCACTTACCGGAAGGTCTGCGACCAACGCCTGCCAAGCTGTCGCTCACCCTCCTTCTCCTCCATCAGCAACAAACCTGGTCGATGGCGACGAGGCAGTCGCCTTCACGTATCGCATGAGATCGCGCAGCTGGGCCGTTGGGGTGGATGTAAGTGACGAGATGAGGAGGGTCGTCAAGGATGGTCAGTCCGATGCCGCATGGCTTGCCGGACCTCTGCTGGGCGACAGAAGGAGACATGGCGCCAACAGGCTTGAAGGACTTCATGACGGGCTCTTGCTCTATCCCCTTGGTAATGAGCTCCGTGACTTCGCTGACTGTCATGCCGCCTACTCCCCTCCCATCCACCCTGATCAGCTCATCCCCGACCAGGAGTTTGCCGCAGGCATGTGCGCTTCCTCCTGGAACGAGCCCCTTGATGGCTCTGTTCTGGTCGAGCAAGATTCCAAGGTTCTTCCCGTTCTTCATCTTTGCATCACACTCTTTCAAATTCTTTTCAAATTTTGAGCATCTCTGCAGGCCGAGAGCAGATCAGAGTGAGCAACATCTCTGGTGGAGGGTCAAGGCCGACAGAGACTTGAAGATGACGCTGTCTGTTCCCTCCTCCTCCTCCTCCTCCTCCTTAAATCTCCGACACCACCACAAGCTCCACGCCTGGGCGATGCTTGGTCATACGGAACGCCATCGGAGGTACCAAATTTCACTCAACATGGAAGATTGAAGGACAGCAACAAAACTCGATGAAATATTTAACAAGACACCACAAATGCAACTAGTCTGATAAGTCTACAAGACTCTGAGGCCGGCCTGGATCGATTGACCCCGACCGGCGGGCCGGCGGCGGCGGGCCGGGTCAACAGCGGCCGCTGAGTCACCCGGAAGATTTTTCCTTCAACCGGGGTGACCATGACCAAGCTCAGTCAAGACCGGCACTGGGCATGCCTGCAGTGCGAGTCAATCCGAGTACCTTGACGGGGCGGCTGACCGTATCGGACTCTCAGCGGCGAACCGGTACGGTAGCCCGGCATGGTAGCCCGGCTCTTAAACTGGTCATAGTGGGGATGAGGGCTTCTGCTTGCTTCAAGCATGCTTGGCTATCTGAACTTTTTTGACGGACAGGAGGAGGAGGAGGAGGAGGAGGAGGAGGAGGAGGAGGAGGAGGGTGATGCTGCAGTGAAGTAGATGCTCAGGTCGATTTGATGCAGGAGAGAAGTGTTCAGGCAGGAGATGATTTCTCAATCATGTCTCGAGGCAGGACAAAACAACTTGATCGCGGGTCCAGTCCCTGGTTCACGAACTTGCAAGCTGGTCAGGAGGTTCTTTCTGGACACCTCTGGATCTCTCAGACCGCTCGCAAGAGCAGAGCAAGTAACGGTGTTGAGTAGCTCACTGAGGGGGAAGGGATCCTTGTTGACTTGTTTGATTGTTTGTTGACGGACAGCATGTCTCGATGGAGCTCATCCCGATCGAAGCCTCCTGTTCCCCTGTTCTCTCATAGTTCGACATCTCAACTCATCAACACAATGGTGAAATCTGAACTTTTCCAATCACTGCAGTCGCTGATGTCCTTACAGGAGAGGTTTGAGGACTTGCAAGTGGTAGGGTACAGGTCAGGAGCCACTGATATGTGGAGCTCTGTACTTACATGTAGTCAGTTGCGACATCTACGATGATCCACAAACAGCCTTGCGACTCGAGAAGGAAGAGCATCTCCTGTTGTGGATGGAGAACAAGGAGGAGAACCTTTGGATCGATAGATATGACGCTAGGTTGTTACTTGAAGATCGAAACTTATTTGCAAAGTGAGACTTGGAATTAACGACTGGAAGTGTACTTGTGATGACTGTACAACAGGTCTAACAGCAAGATCTCTGCACTGTCCACAAAGGAGGTTGAAGAAGAGGATATGATAGACGAGGAAAGATATCGAGATCTCCCTCCTGGCGATGGGAGTGAAATCTTTGACACCCCTAAAGTCGTCGAGAAGGAGGAGCCTGAACCGATCCAAGATGCCGAGAGGACGCAGAGCAAGGGCAACGAGTACGGAAGAGTTCACTTCTCTTTCTCTGATCCTCAACCCAAACCCGAAGTCATCACTCCTGTCCCTGAGGAGATCGCCAAGTTCGCTGCTGGCTGGTTGACGGACCTGCCTCCTGGTAGTATGCTTCCACGAACCTACAAACAGCACCAGGTAGATCCTCCTGCTGCTCAGTCACAGCTCCATGATGGCTGTGATGCTTGTTGGGTACATGTCTGAGGAAGACTCTGAATGATTGTCAGGTCATTGAGCACACGGCGAAATTCGTTCTCAAGCAGGGTACAAAGATGGAGGCGATGTTGAAAGTGAAGCATGGTGGGAGCCCCGCATTTCAATTCCTGCTGATCGACAATCCTCTTCAAAAGTACTACAAGGCTGTTCTCTCCTACCTCCGAGTTTGTCCTGAAGCGGCTGAACTGCCGACCCTTCTCCCGTCAGTGTCGTCGGACGTTACCAATGCCGAGAATGTTAGTGAGAGTTCCAGTGCAGGAGCTCAGAGGGAAGAGAAGGAAGAATCGAATGCCAAGGGTGAACCGAAAGAGCCGAGCAAGAAGCCGGCGGAAACAATCATCCATACCAGCTCGACCAGCGCTGCGGCAACTCAAAGTCAACTCGATCTGGCGAGCAGCTCAAAGCCGACCGAGCCCTCAAGGCCGCCTGAAGAGATTTACAAGACGATAGAGAAGCTGGTAGAATGGATCAGGAAGAGTGGCATCGAGTTCGAGGCTAAGGTGAAACCTCATCTCCCTCTCCCTTCTTGATCCTGTTGGTGTTGTAGGTGAGGGAGAAACAGAAAGGTGACCCCCGATTCGACTTCCTCTTACCCTGGAACCCTTACAACGCTTACTACCGCTATCGACTTTCAAGCGTGATGGCAGAGAGCAGCTTGTCGTCAACGAACGGGAACGAGAAGAACAAGACTGAAGGAGCTTCGCAGCCGACTAGGCAAGACAGCCAAGACGAGGACCCGCATAAGATCACGACAGTAGAAGCGATCACGAGCTTCGGTGGCGAAAGTCAGTCAGCATCAGCGGCTGTGGTGGACAAGGAAGGGGCTGCAGGAGAAAAAGAGGATGAGCAGAGCGAGCAAAAGAAGGAGGAAAACCTGACGCCAGCTGAAAAGAAAGCGCTGAGGCTGCAGAAAGCGAAGATGATGGCGAAGCAGTTCGAGGAGAAGCTGAGAAGCAGCGGACTCATGTCGGGCTCGCCGAATTCCGACATGTCCAGCAGCAAGGAAGGAGATGAGGAAGTGAAGCAGCTGGACGAGGAAGGTACAGGGCAAGACACCAATGCAAACAGAGCAAGGTGTCAGTGTGAGACTTTACACTGCTGCGTGTTCTGATGATGGGCGATCAGCGATGAAGAAGCCAAGGATGAGGGGGAAATCGAGAGGCGAGTCTCTTTGCTCACACTCTTCTGAAGCTTCACTGTACTTACAATCGATGGAGCAGCGTCAAAGACGATGCTCAACGGAGTAGCAGGAGCCGGAGCAGGTCGTTGACTTGACTGCTTCTCCACTCTCCTTGCTATCACACGCCATCTCCTCTGATGTTTTTCAACAGAGGACGAGAATCTTCTGGCAGCAGGAAGGCGAGGAGAAGGTTTGGTTCACTTCCTCCGAATGCTCAGCTCATAACTGTATGCAGCAGAGATGACAGCAGGAGCAGGAGCAGGAGCAGGAGCAGGAGCAGGAGCAGGAGCGGAAGCAGGAGCAGCAGTAGGAGCAGGAGCAGGCGAAGACACAGGAGTAGGAGCAAGAAACATAGGAGCAGAAGCAGGAGCAGGAAACATAGGAGCAGGAGCAGGAGCAGGAGCAGGGGGAAAAGAAGGAGCGGGGGTTTGAAGAGGAGCAGGAGCAGGAGCAGGAGTAGAGATCGATTGAGACGCAAGATTTTGAGAAGAGACATTAGAAGCAGGAGCAGGAGCAGGAGCAGGAGCAGGAGCAGGAGCAGGAGTGGCAGCGGTGATCTCAAGGAGGATGGGAAGGAAGAAGCCGTTCCCATCCAGGCGTTCGAGAGAGACTCTGGCAGGGACGAGCAGGGTCTGCTGAGGTCTGCTGCTCCTTCACCCTTGCCCTCCTCCTCTCACGGTACTGACAGGGACTCCTTCATCGCCAACATCAGCGCGAAGCTTAAGGAGACCTCTGCTGTCTCGGAGGACCTCCGAAGTCGTGTACGGGCCATGCTGGATGCTGGGCTATAAGTGGAGAGGAGGAAGAGGAAAACCTCCTGGCCTCCCTCCAGCTGCCTAGAGGCGTGTAAATTCAAATTCAGCGATTTATTCAGTTAGAGAAGCTCTCATGGTCTTTCAGTGCTGACTCCAACGCCTGATTGCTCTCCTGCATCGATTGTCTTAGGGATTTCTCCTCCCGATACGCCAGCCCCTCGCTCCCTGCCGCCGCTCCTCCCTTCGTCCGTGCCTTCCCCGCTGCCGCCTTCTTCGCAAGCCTCTTCACCGCAGCCTCTTTCACGTGCGCTGCGAT
Organism: Guillardia theta CCMP2712; assembly: GCF_000315625.1. Classification (NCBI taxonomy): domain Eukaryota; class Cryptophyceae; order Pyrenomonadales; family Geminigeraceae; genus Guillardia; species Guillardia theta. The sequence continues at coordinate 1,090,112 of NW_005434668.1, forward strand.
CTTCGCCTGCGCCGAGGGCACATGTCCTCCTCTCCTCTTCGCCTGTACGGTTGTCGCGACGCCCTCAAGTTTCTTGGCAGGTCGAGGAGCAGAAGCAGCCGCCTGCTTTCCCTCCCCTTCCAGCACTGCCATGGCCTTCTTCGCCAGCATCGCTTCCTTCCAGTAGAGCGACGAGTGGTCGGCAAACGGCGACCCTTCCGAGCACAGGCTCGGCGATTTCACGCACTGCGAGCTCTTTGGGCAGAGGAAGAGAGAACAAGGGACACCTGCGGCAGCCGCTGCCTTCACCTCCTCCAGCTTGAACTCAGCAGGACCTGCGCTCGGAGCCGAGCACAAGGACGATCCCTCCGGATGATGCTCGCAGTCACAGACCTCACTCTCAGCACGGCAGTCCACAAGCTTGCGGTACACGCTCCCCGGCATCAGGAACGGGTTCCCCTCCGGGCACTCCATTGCGCTCCTGGAGCAGGATGCGCTGTACGGGCACAGGAAGCCTCCGCAGGAAGAGGGAATCTGTGCGAGCTTCTGTGGGCTAGCTGCAGTAGCGACGTTCTGGGTCTTGCCTTGGCGGATGTCGTCAGCAAGCAGCCCGACGAAGACTAGGGCACAGCACGTCGCGATGGTCAGAGCGACCTTCTCGATCCTCTTGTACTTGGGACTGAGAACTTCATGCACCTCTCCCCCCACATGGAAGGCACCATAGCCTGCCGTCACTTCCTCCGACGTTGCCTGCGGCTGAACCTCCGGCGCCTTCCGCTCTTCGCTGATACTCACCGCCATGGGCTCGACCGGAGCTCTCAACAAGTTGGACTGGACGCACATGTTGCTCACTTCCGCGCGGACATTGTCTCGCACGTACACGGGCTCCACCCTGCGAGAGAGGAAGGAGTACCCCTCCTGAGACCCTCTGGCTGGTTCGGCTCGCCTTCCAAGGAGGCTGCTTCTACCCTCGCTTTCGCTGGTTAAGTATTGATCGATCTCTTCGACCGACATGTTCAAGAAGCTTGATCGCATGCTTTCAGTCTTCTCTCTCTCTACACGTGTGCGATTGTTCTCCTCCTACTCCCTCAACTGGTACATCTGGATTGGCATGTCAGTCCATCATCAAACACTCAAATATCGTTTCCCCTCCCCCCGACCCCACGCCTGTTTCCCACTAATTTCATCCCTATGGCCATGTATACTTCCATGTATCATAGCTCCTTCCTTCTCCTCTGTTTTGCTGTGCACCTCTCTCCTCCAACTTTAACCCTGCCAACATCCTTCTGTCCTGCTGTCACCACACCACCTCCTTTCGATCTTCTTCATCCTTTCTCCTCCTGCTCCTGCTCCTGCTCCTGCTCCTGCTCCTGCTCCTGCACCATAACCTACCACTACTTTTACCATCACTCGATCTTCTTCTATCCATTCTCCTCTCCACGCTCCCTCGCGTTTCCATTGCTCACCTTTCCCATTTGGGCATGAAAAAGCCAGAAATAGCGCAATCCCCTCATCCCCGCTCTTACCCATGCGCTCCGCCCCAGACCGTACCGGCCGGCGGCCGGGGCCCGGGCCCGGCCTGGACCGACCCCGGCGTACCGGAACTTACTAGGCTATCAAGTATGTACAAATAACACACTGACGAGCAGTGCTAGACTACTCGCCGGTCTCCAGCCTCTGTAGTCTCAACGGGCCAGTGGATCAACCGTACTTTCTATTCTCCTTCACTTCAGCCCTTCCGGGCGGGCCGATCAGCAGGTTCATTCTGACTCCAACACCGACCGCCCCAACTTCGGCGAACGACAGAGACCAAGACTTGAAAGGCCTGGGCAATCTCCTATCTCATTTGACTACTTCACCCTAAACCATAATCAACACCGAAACCCTCTCATACTCAACAGCGGCGATACTTCACTTAAACTATCTCCCGAAGAATAAAACTTCAACTCTCTGAGGCGCACAGGAGGCTGTGCGGACAGTTGCTGGAGCCAACGGTGGGCGCCGCATGTTCAATACGATACAGCTACATGCTTCTATTTGAAGTGCTACATGCTTCTATTTGAAGTGCTACATGCTTCTATTTGAAGTGCTACATGCTTCTATGCTACAAACGGTCAGTCAGGCTCTCTCTCACTCTCACACACTCAGCGCGTCCTCAGACACCTCCATGATGGCATCGTGCGCTTCTATGCAGCGATGGAGGGCGTTGATGTAGTTGCCCAGCCTGTGGTCAACCAGAGAGTTTCTGCTGGGTCGGAACACCTTCTCCACAAAGGACGGATCGCACTTGATGTTTCCCTTGGGGTCAATGACAACCTCCCTCCCGCCATGCATATAGAACGGAGGGCTCGGCATGGCCGAGATCATGTCGTTCCGCAGGACTGTCCGGAAGGAGCACGGCACTAGCGCGTTGTACAGCTTCGCCCATGAACGGTTTCCGACTCGCGGGGCCCCGAAGCTGTACATGGAGACTTCAGTGTCGGCCGGCAGCGTCAGCCGCAGGTCCATGGCGAGCAGCTGAGCGAAAGCGCCTCCGAGGCTATGCCCTGTCACTAGGATATGCACGCGCTCCTCCCCGCTGGTCGCCGCCGCCAGATCCTCCCGGAGCGTCTCAGCAAACGACTCGTACGCCTGCCAGAAACCGGCATGGATCTTGATCCCGTCGAGAAAGTCAAGGATAGCGTTGGCGCCGAGCTCGAGGACGTCGAAGGGAGCATGCACAGGGTGTAAGATCGACTTCTTCAGCCCTCTGAACGCTCTTGACAGGATCTCCCCGAGGTTTCGATGCGGCGTGTACCTCTCCCGCGGCACTCGCACCCGCCGCATGTCAAGATCCGTCATGGCGTTGGTGAGCGAGTTGCTGCCTCTGAAAGCGACGACGAACCTCCTCGTCCCTCCCACCGACGTGAACATCTCCTTGCAGATCAGCGCACGAGAGTCCACGTCCGGCTTGTAGACGATCTTGCAGAGCTCGAAGTCCTCCGGTATCTGCAGGCCGTAAGAGCCGTCGACTGAGATTGGGCTGGTCATGTACGCTTGCCAAGAGAAGTTGGCGGACGTCAGAGCTGTCTGCAGGCAAAAGATATCCGAGCGCTTATCTCCCTTGCCCACTTGCTCGTCTTCCTCCACACGGTACTCGTGTATCTGGTCCTGAATCTCACTGTCATGGCGTCCGATGCCGTAGATGAGGTGATACAGCCACCGGCTCCCGCCAATCTTGTCGCTGCCCTTGTGGACGGGGAGATAGATGTAGGCAACCAAGATCATGTAGACTTCGAAGAGCAAGTCGGTCGCAAATCCGTTGTAGTTCACTGTAGCTACGAGGAAGGAAGCGCCTGTCCAGAGCACGGACGCAGCGAGGGAGAAGAAGAGGTAGGGGGCCATGATGGAAGACTGCAGGACAAAGAAGCGGAACGAAAGCTGCCTGAAGCGACTCTGCAAGTAGGGCAGAGCAGACAGTCTCGCTGAGGTCCTCTGCATCAAGTTCAGGAACCATATCAGCCATACCCACCACAGGAATGCCCAGGGGATCACAGCGTAGCTGGGACAGCCGTCAGGACACACCCTCTTCCTTGAGAGAACTCACCTCCCCATCTCGCTGAGCTTGTCAAGTTTTTCGCTGGGGAGGAGAGTGTTGTTATGTACAGCAGGCAGCCAGCGCCAGGACGAAAGAGAGTAGAAGGACGATATGTACAACTTGGCGATGGTGGCCATGGCAAACGCGATCCCATACGAGACCTTAAAGGTATAGAATCCCCATTCCTCCACGTAGTCGCTGCTGTCCCGTTGCAGCCCGTGGATCATACACAGCCAAAATGCCAGGAAAATGCCCAGAGATGCTGAATAGCAACATATAGAAAGAAATCCAACCACCTGCCAACAGGTCAGTGAGCACCCCAGGAGCAGGAGGTCGCCATCGTACCCCTCCAGCATAAAGTTTGAGCAGCAGGAAAGGATCTTGGAGCAGAATTAGTCCGAACAAACCGACGGAGATCCATCGCTGCTCTGGAAGCACACTGCCGTTTGACCGGATCACCCCCTGAGGCAGAGTCAGCGTGGTCCCTGAGTTGCGTCCAAGAGGGTACCCGAAGGATTACAATCCACAGGATGAAACAGACGATGGCCATGACCAGGAGAACGTGTCTTGACAGGATCTCGAAGAACATGAACGATCCGCCGAGGAACACGAAAGTCAACTCCATGTCTCCGTCCTCCCCGAGCACATCGCAAATCTGAAGCAGCTCTAAGAAACTACTGCTGGTCAATCATGATGACATCATTTCTTACCGGAAGATCATTGATCCTGATGTCGGACAGGTACATGTCGTACTCGTCATACAGCAAGGGTGAGCCTTGCACAAATAGATCAAGAGGTTGGCAGTGTTCTGGAGAAGTTGAACAAAGAATGGGCGATGTCATGTTCATGTTCGCAATCATGACTTGCTTTTCCGATGAGGAGTTCGTTGCAGCCGACCGGCCGATGGTTGTCACTGAGTACTCTAGGCTACACGCACTGGTGAAAACACCGTCACACCTGGAGCAAGCAGGTCAACAACAAGCCAATAGCCTGTGAGGCACTGGCATACTGGTCAAGAAAGCTGAACATCGACGTCGCTAGCTGAGCCCGGAGGATGATGAAGGTGTTGAGAGGTTTGACACCCCTCAGTGTCCCCCCGATCTGCCTTTGCTTCTCGCTTCCACTCGTGCAGTTGAGAGCCTTGAGCTCTAGGCATATGCTGTTCCCCATGAAATCCTCGTAACATGTCTCGCTCTTTGGACTCAACGAGAACCTGGCAGATGTTGTAAGGGGCACGACAAACATCGCTGCGTAGACCTCGGCCGGAGCCACCTGTCCTCGTAAGCTGTCAAGAGGGCAGCAACGATCATGACCGCCCAGAGGGTCGTGATGATCGCCGTGACCTGAGATTCGAGTCTTCAGCTGCTAGGTCGGACCTCTTCACTCTTCGGCTGTACCTGACGGGGCGAAAGAATCTCCATGAGGATTCGTGGGCCCTGCGACCATCCTGCTTTCCCCCTGTGCGATGAGTCAGAACCCTGAGAGGAGGAGCGACAAAGAACAACCTCTCCACGGCAAACGCCGAGCGCAGTACCCTCCCCGACCTTGCAGAGACTCGGTACTCGAACAAGACTTCAGCTGTTCTGCAGGAGGATGTCGGCTTCAAAGATGAAGGGACGTCATGAACTTACTTATCGGTGAGGAGAGGCAGAGATCCTTCGCTGCTCATGCTCTCTATGAGCTCATGCTCTTCCCCCTCTCTTCCTCCTTCCTCCTTCCGATCTCCTCATTTCCGATCTCGGCCTGCTGTCTATCAGTCTATCAGTCTATCAGTCTATCAGTCTATCAGTCTATCAGTCTATCAGTCTATCAGTCTGTCAGTCTATCAGTCTATCAGTCTATCAGTCTATCAGTCTATCAGTCTATCAGTCTATCAGTCTATCAGTCTATCAGTCTATCAGTCTATCAGTCTATCAGTCTATCAGTCTATCAGTCTATCAGTCTATCAGTCTATCAGTCTATCAGTCTATCAGTCTATCAGTCTATCAGTCTATCAGTCTATCAGTCTATCAGTTTGTACATCTTTCTTTCTTTCTGTCTGTCTGCTCATCCTCCTCATCTTCACCTCCTGCCATTGCAACTCCTACCGCAACCCCCTCATCCCCCCACTGAAGGCCGGGCCGGGCCGGCAGCCGGGCCAGCCGGGCCCGGCATTCAGCCCCCCTCATCCCCTCACTTTTCCACCGCCGCCACCTTCCCATTCGGGAAAGCGAACATGCCGGCGACAGAGAGTCGTGAGTGACGATGCTGAAGGCTGCTGAAGTTGTGCGATGGTTGATAACAAGAAGAGATCGAGAGATCTTGTAGATTGTGTTCATGCTGGCTTGTTCTCTTTCACTTGCCGTGTTGATTTTCTGTTGTGAGATGGATCATATTCATGGGAGGCTCGTTATCCCCTGGGTTCTGATGTGTATGCAAGGTGAGTTGGATTGGGTTGGTCAAGTTGTTCAACGGCGAGGAAGCGACATTCACTACCTGTCCTTCAAGCTTGGTGGAGTTCTTTACTCCGTTGGTGGTGAGAAATGCATGGTTGCCATGGTTCTTTCTTGACAGAACCTACGCAGAGAAAGCAACGTTCTGGTGCGAGGGCGTCAAGAATGTGGAAGATTTGCCCGTAGGAAGGATTGACAGCATATGGGAAAACACGGATGACGATAGTGCTTGGATTGAGGTCACTTGGTACGACTTTATTTCCTCGTCTGCTTTCCTTCAAACCTTCACTTGTTTGACTTGCCCTGCTCGTACAGGTTTTACCGCCCGGCCGACTTGCATTGCGGGAAACTGGAATGCCACGGAAAGTTTGAGTTGTTTGAGGGAAACAGCAGCGATGAGATTCAGATAAACTCGGTGAGTATTCGTGCGATGGTTTGTGGCGACAGTTAACTTGTCACAGGTCCGAAACAAAGTTCTAGTCTTCACACATCAAGAGTATCTACAGCTTCCTGCCGCGGAGCAGGAGAATGGAACCAACTTTTTCTGCCGGTGATGTCTCATCCAGCATGTGATCTACCTTGTTTGACGGAAACAAAGGTATCACTACGACTTGTCGAGAAAATCGTTTATGCCTGTGCTGGACTCGCTTGTCAAGGTTTTTGAGCACAACATCCCGCATGCATGTTTTGACACGTTGCGTTAGAAAAGGAGAGGAAACACACTTACAAAGGACAAGTCGACAAAAGACAGATTGCTCGCTTTCTCCCACAACAATGACATGAGCAATGCACTAGTAGAGACATGCGGTACATGATGATATAATGGCGCATGCTGAGTTGTAGTTGTAACGGTTCGTTAGCAGCACCCGAAACAGCTCCTCTCCAAGAGAAAGACACTGTGAGCTTTTGCCTGTGATGTTTGTCTTCATTTTCTGTTTTCTTGTCTTCTCTTCATGTTTCGTTCTGCAGTTGACTTGTCCTTGTGCTTTACAGTGCAAGTTCGCCCGAGCGGATGAAGCGCTTCAGTTGTCGACTACTCCATCGTCTCTGCCCTGCCGGTCAAGTGAGGAGGACAGAGGGAGCAGTGCTGACGTGTGACGTAGAGAGGGAGAGCACGAAGAGATCAAGGAGGTTCTGCGGGACGCGATCGCTCGAGGGAAGTCGGGTGGATGTATATACATATCAGGTGGGCTGGACTGACAGTGGTGACTCTGATTGTGGGTACGACGGTTTCGATGTTGGAGAACGATTGTTGTGAAGACGATGTTTGTTGTGAAGACTGTGGGAATGTTGTGGTGAAGTTGCCAGAATGATCTCATGCTTGTTGGTCTTGAGCGCTTGATTTCAATTTGATACCCTTCTTGTGCTTGACTTGTTGTGCATTATACTTGTGTTTTCAATGACGAGTCTTCTAGGAGTTCCAGGGACAGGAAAGACAGCAAGTGTGCATGCAGTGATCAAGGACATGAAAGCTGAATCTGACAAGGGGGTCAGCAGTTCGACATGGTCTGATGCGACCTTGTGATCTCCTTTCCTCCAGTCTCTTGAACCCTTCATCTACATCGAGATCAACGGGCAACGACTCCCCAAGCCCAACGTGTTGTACTCCGTACTCTTGCAGGTTCGGAGAAAAACTGATCGGAGACTGTGGAAAGAATGATGATTGAAATGATTTTCTTGGAGATAGTTATGCTGCTGCTGCTGCTGCTGCTGCTGCTGATTATGATGATGAAAAATGCGATGACGACAATAACGATCATTCTACTTTTCTTTCACAGGGGTTGACAGGGAAGAAGACAGATCCTGTTCAAGCAGCGATCTCTCTTGATTCTTATTTCGGTTCTCGCTCGGGCCTGCGCCGACCAGTCTGGTAAAGAGAGGAAAAGAAGGAGAAAAGCGTCTTGATGCTTTCGGTTTTAGCGTCTTGCTCGTGGATGAGCTCGATTATCTCATCACAAGAAAGCAGGTCCTGCTGCTGCTGCTGCTGCTGCTGCTGCTGCTGCTGGCCTTGCTTGTTCACTTCATCAATGATGTGCGAACAGACTGTCCTCTATAATCTCTTCGAGTGGCCGACGCGCAAGCACGCAAGGTTGATCGTTTTAGGAGGTGAGGAAGAGGAGGAGGACGAAAAGGAGGAGGAGGAGGAGGAGGTGGTGGTGGTGGTGGTGGTGGAGGAGGAGGAGGAGAGGTCCTCTCTGCTCACTCTACACCTGTCAGTTGCCAACACCATGGATCTGCCGGAGAGAATGCTTCCTCGAGTGTGCAGTCGTCTAGGTTGATCCCCAAGGATCGTTTGCTGTAGATGACGTCACGCCAGGCCTTCGTCGCATCACTTTTGCTCCTTACAACCATCAGCAGCTCCAGGTCCCCTCCTCAGCTCGATTTTCTTCCTGCTCCTCACTTCTTCATGCAGGAGATCATCTCGTCTCGTCTCGCTGATCTGGAGGCCTTCGACGCCAAGGCTGTGGAGTTGTGCTCTCGCAAGGTGGCAAAGGATGAAGGAGGGAGGAGGGGGAGGCAGGAGGGGAGTGCGGGGAGGATGGCGACGGCAGGAGAGCGGAAGAACAGTTGAGCAGCCAGCTGACGTTGCATTATTAGGTTGCTGCTGTCTCGGGTGATGTCCGCAAGGCACTGCAACTCTGCCGGTAGGAAGGAAGGAAGGAATGAGGAGGAGGAGGAGGAGGAGGAGGAGGAGGAGGAGGAGGAGGAGGAGGAGGAGGAGGAGGAGGAGGAGGAGGAGGAGGAGGAGGAGGAGGAGGAGTTGCGATTTACTGGAGGTCAGATATGCATGCGAGCTCGCCAGGCAAGACAAGTCAGACTTTGTCTCCCTCAAGCACATCGAGGTCTTGATTTGTATTCAAACTTCCTTCTTCCTCCCCTCTGACTCTCCTTCAGATGGCAGTGAAACAGTTGTTCAGCAACCCGTACGTCGCTGCCGTGCAAGGGGTGAGCATAGACAGTTTGGTCGCCTCCTCTTACTTTGGTTTGCAGTCTTCTCTGCTGGAGAAGATTGTGATTTGCTCAGCTGTGCAGCTTGTAAATCACATATCCCCTCCTCCTCCCCCCTTCCTCAGTTGTTCCCCTCCTCTCTTCTCCTTCCCTCCCTCCTCCATCTCCAGGACAGCCACAATCGTCTTGCCGCCCCTGACGCATGGTCAAAGATGAAGGAAACGGGCGATACAAACCTGTCTGTAGAGCACATCCACGACCGAACTGTGGAAATACACAGGTGGCTTGACTAGCAAGCAAACATTCAAGAGCAGCTGAAAGCTCTTGGCAGGCAGCTCAACTTCGAAGACCCTCCTTCCTCGCAGCTCTCAGCTGCTTGTGCCCGCCTGCAGGAGACAAGGGTATTCACTCCACAGGTTCCTCACGTCTCCTCCCCTTATCGACCTCTCACTCTCTACAGGGTGATTGGTGGCGGCAAACCGACAAGGTGGCGGTGAACATTCAAGGTGAGATACTTCACGCATTGTTGGTCCACAGTGTCATCTTCAACACTTCCATCTCAACCGCTCTCATCATCATCATCATCATCATCATCATCTTGATATCAGTGTCTACTCTCCCACATGTGTTGAGACTGTCACAGGGGATGATGTGTGCTTCGCTCTACGTCAAGACAGCATGCTTGCCAGCATCGCCTCTGCTCTTGTTGGCTTTTGATCGCACAGCAGAACATGGTCAACGTGTAAAATAGATTTTCTTCCTTTATTACACTCATTGCTTCAGCATCCTAGCGAGCAATCAAGACAGGCTTGCCCAAACAAAGGACAGCAGAGACAATCGTCTGCAAACTGACGACATGCCACTAACCACAAGCAGGGGAGGCAACTCAAACGGCAGCCATGCCTCGGAGATGAGTATACGAACTAGACACTTTACACGGTATTTTTACATGGAGGTTGACGCAGCTTGCTTGGGAGCCTCTTCGACCTTAGCAGCGGCTGGCTGGCTCTTGTTCTTATAGTCCTTGATCGCGGCCTTGATCGCATCCTCTGCCAGCATAGAGCAGTGAAGCTTCACAGGGGGCAGGCTCAGGTGCTTGGCGATCTCCGTGTTCTTGATCTTGGACGCCTCGTCGATGTGCATCCCCTTCACCCACTCGGTGGCTACGGAGCTACTGGCGATGGCAGAACCACATCCAAACGTCTGCGAGCATCGTCAGAACTCCAGCGTTGTCTCCACCCCCTCTGCTCTCACCTTGAAGACTGCATCCTGAATCTTGCCGTCCTCTCCGACCTTGATCTGGAGCTTCATAACGTCACCGCACGCGGGCGCTCCAACAAGGCCTGATCACCACAAGGTCAACTGGACTCTTATCATGACAGCTGACTTTGAACCTGTTCCAACAGCCTTGTCCCCCTTGTCGAAGGAACCAACATTCTTGGGACTTTCGTAATGATCAATCACTTTCTGCAAACAAAGCGTCAGACTTCAGATGGCCATTACATCACGATCGGGTTTTCCATGTTCCAATCGACAACAAGATCGACATGCTTACTGTATTCGATCACTCCATCTCTCTTTGTCTACGACAATGAGCCCATTTCTTCCGTATCTTGCATCTACAAGTACCTTCTTACTTCCCTTCCCTTCACCTCCCTTCCTCTCCCCTCCCTCCTTTCCTTTCCCTCATCTTCTGTCTTATGTTCGCTTCGCCTCTCGTCTCGTCTCGTCTCGTCTCGTCTCGTCTCGTCTCCTCTTGCCTGATCTTCTTCTCTTTCCTCGTCTCGTCTCTGCATCGTCTCACCTGGTGATATCCCCTAGCAGGTGTCGCTCTCGCGACCAGCGTGGCGCAGCGGCGCAGCATGGCTGATGAAGGCGTCTAAGGTCTCCGCTACCTTCTATATGGCCTTCCTGGGGGGTAGGGGTAGAGCTGACGGGTACAATGGAATGAAGAGGGTCCCCATGACTTGAATAGACGGGGTCATTTAAGGGATAAACATAGGGTACTCGGTGGCATCAGAGGGTGGGGGTGTCTCGAAGTGTGTGTGCATTCAACCAAGTGGGGTGGTCTCGGACGAAGAAGAAGCGCTTTTAAAACATTATAGTTTCCAAATGCTTGTTTTTATTTTGAAAAATAAGAACAGATGTTTGAATGATGTACAGGCAAAGTACTCATGCACCATTATAACACAGTTTTTAACGTTTCAAATGGAACAAAATTATTGATTTTTCAATATAGATCAACAGAATTATTCTACAGATCTTCGAAAATTTTCTCCCCTTTTTAAGTATGTTTTAATATCTGTACTGTTTGCGCTTTTGCGGCTCTTTGTGCATAATTTTAAACTTCTCTAAAACTAATATATATAAACAACTATTTTTAAAATCACAGCCCTCGTCCCCGCAAACTGTTCATGGATAGTTTCGGATACTCTCACGGATATTGATATGGATACATGTCGGATCGATTCCCGGATATTTACGGATACGTCGAGTCGTCCGGTTATAGCGCAATGGCCAGTCCGGCATTGCAGTAAAGAAACATCTGTCTTTCTCTCCCTCTCTTTCTCTCCCTCTCTCCCTCTCTCTCTCTTCCTCTCCCTCTCTTTCTCTCCCTCTCTTCCTCTCCCTCTCTTTCTCTCTCTCTCTTCCTCTCCCTCTCTCCCTCTCCCTCTCTTCCTCTCCCTCTCTTTCTCTCCCTCTCTTTCTCTCCCTCTCTTCCTCTCCCTCTCTTTCTCTCCCTCTCTTTCTCTCCCTCTCTTCTTCGCTTCTCCTTGCATTCATTGAGCTGTTGCTACTCCCAGATCGTGACCACAATGTTTCTGTACATTCACTGATTTCTCCGAATGTTATTGTTGCGTTTGGTCATGGAGTATTGGATGATTGCTTTTGCATTCCTTGAATCGTCTTGATGTCAGTTCGATGATATTCTGCCAAATAGGATCGTTCTACATGGCGATGGTGTTTTTTGAATTGGAAGTGTTAGATTGAGCGCTGTGAGTGTAAAATAGAAATCAGAATACCTCACTGTAGCAAGTCTCTATCGATTCTTCTTGTTCATGCTTTCATGTCCGAGAGAGGCAATCTGATCGTCTTGATCCTAGCAGGTACACTATCTAGAGCGTCACTTGGATATGTTCGCCTTGGTTCAGCACTTGGACGAGCTCCGAGAAACGGAGCTGATGGCTCCTCGAAACCTTCCTCCCCTCCACAACCAGAACTGCAACATGGGCCCTCTTTGCGACTCGATCTGGGACCCAACCTTCACTCCTTCTCCTGAGGTAGAAAGCCGTCTCCGCTCCATCTTCGAGCATTCCACGATTGTGAAAGCAAGCTCCTCTTGATCTGTTCTAGAACGAACTTAGCCTTCTGGAGTGCAGGACAACGGTTCCAGATTAAAACTTGATTAGAAGTTAAATGCTGATTGACGCGACAGAGAGATATCATTTGCGGGCTGATAGACTTGTGTTTGCAAGTGTATGCGATATTTTGGTACGAGGATTATGGTACTGTTGTAGGATCTCTCTCCCAGTCTAGACTTTCAGCCTTCTCAGGGTTAGACTGCGCGACGAGTCATCGGAGGCTTCTGATCGCATTCGTTTCTGAGGCCATGCTTCCGAGGAGGAAAACTGCGCATCGCGTATGGTCAGCTGTCAATTGCCAGATGAGGACGAAACCGTGAGTGAGGGGAGAACACAAAAGTCGCAATTCATGAAGTCGGCGGTCTAGATCAGCATGAAAAATTTCGAGCAGTAGAACACTGAGGGAGTTAGGATCATCAGAAATCCGATAGAGGGAGGGAGTTGTTCATCGACCTCTGGTTTCGATTGCAAAAATCCGTCGAGTGGCTCAAACGGTTGACTTCATCGTCTTCCGCTTGTTGAGAATATGAAACAACCGCCCTTAGAGAAAAGCATGATAGTAGACTCGCTCTTGACTTGTACCACACCAGTAGCTCAGCACGACCACTGTGAGACAAACTGGTTCAGTAGCCTTGTGGGTGAAAGTTGGAATTCTTAATAATTATGTATAATTATCATATTTTATACATAAATTTGTATGATAATACAAAAAGTTAATAATTATATGATCCCCTTGCGAGTTGCTACCGGCAACTGCCATGGCGGCTCCCTTCAACCCGGAGAGCCTGGCGGAGTGGAAGAAATGGCAGCGTCTGCAAGGGCTGCGAGACGACGAGGTGAGGGACGTGGAAAGTTCGAGGGGAAGAACGCAGCCATGCAGCTGTCAGTGAGCTGAGATAGAAGCACAAGTCACTCGAGTCTCCTCGCTCCTCTCATCGATACCATGCAGGCGGAGCAGTACGTTCACAAGTACTCTGTCTTCACCAAGAAAGAGATCTTTGATTTCTGGAAGGTGACTCGTTAAAGCTGGCTCGCATGGTGGCGGGGTTGTTAATCTGTTCCGCAATGCTCAGGAGTTCGTGGACTACGATCTTGATGGGTCAGGAGAGCTCGACAGTCTGGAGATCATGAGCTTGTTTGGGTGAGTTGAATTCGCTTCCTCCTCTTCTCGTATCTGCTGAGCGAGCTCTGCTCTAGGAAATTCGGGGAGCCAATCTCGCTGAGGGCAGCCAAGGCGATCGTCTCAGGGTTCGCAGAGGGAGAGGACGGGATCAACTTCAACGCGTTCTTGAGGGTGATGTACGGCATCAAGACAGGTCATGCACTCACTTTGCTAGTTCAAGTCATGACATTAAGATGAAGGGACTATCGATGCGAAGAACATGTTTGTCAGAGCGTATGTTTTGCAAAGGTTGCTTTCTCGAGTGATATCATCCCACCTGTATTGACCGCCTGTTTGAAGGGCAACCAACGAGAATGTGCTGGAAATGGCAAGAACAAGCTCGTCCTATCTCACGTGATATTCGTTGTTCATCGATGTTGCTCCTCATTCGCGCTGTGAACAGAGAGCTCTCCCTCGCGAATCGCAAAGAGCTCGGACAAGATGGCAGAGTTTATGACGCTCTCAAGTTCAACTCAGTCCTCACCAGCCTCGACCTCTCGCTGTGCGATCTGGGACCATTACATGCTACTGACATCTCAGAGGTATCCTTGCAGCCTCTTGCATCAGCTGCGGTGATCGTGACGGCCTGCAGGCACTGCTTGACAACTCCCAGCTGACGCGACTGACTCTGAGTCACAACCCCATTGGCGACGAAGGCTTCCAGAAGCTTGCTAGCTCCCTGTGCATGGCGACGGACTCGCGTTCTGCTTGGGAGCAGGTCGACAGGTCTGAAGTCTCTTGTCAAAGAGCTTGACGATAGACGGTGTGCAGGTGCAAGACGCCAAGGATGAGATGCAGGACTTGAGGAGAGACTATTCCTCGGTGAACAGCGAGTACAACAAGTACCTGGCGGAGTTGAGAGAGATGAACGGAATCATTGTACAAAAGAACGGCAACTCTTCCCTTCTCTGGCGGGATCAAGTCCTCATAATCCAGCTTTTGTTGTTCCTCTGACTCTATTGCAGACGGCAAGAAGGCGATTCGAGGACATGCGGAAGAAGAAAGACTCCATGCTGAACGAGCTCGAGGTGGCGGGGTTGAGAGAGATCGATGCGGTGCAGTACTACGCGAAGCAGAAGGGAAACGCGTTCCTCAAGGAGCTCAGGTGCAAGAACTGCTACATCTACGACGAGGGAGGGCACATGATGGCCGAAACCCTTCGATGGAACCGCACGCTCACTGTCCTCGACCTCGGCAGGAACTCCATCGGTCACAGCGGAACTATTGCTCTCGCTGCAGCCCTCGCCCACCATCCCACCCTGACGAGCTTGAACCTAGAAGGGAACGTGTTCGGGTCCGAGGCTGGGAAGGCGCTTGCGCAGATGCTGAGGAGCAACACGTGTCTGACCGCGTGCTACCTGGCTGACAACTCGATAGCGGACAACGGGACAGAAGAATTCACTGAGATGCTGAAGGTGAACACGACCTTGCAGAGCCTGGACCTCAGCGGCAACATCGTGCAAGCTGACTGCGCGTTGAGGTTTGCAAAGACCATCTCTGAGTGCCAAGTCACTCCCATCCTCACCGAGTTCAAGCTGCTTCGCAACGACATCGAGATCGAAGTTCAGCATCGCATCACCGTTGTGCTGGGCTACAACTGGATCTGCAACAAGGCTGTCAAGGGAATCTCAGGCAAGTACCGCCAGCAGCTCAAGTACGAAGAAGCGATCGCGGCGCTCACCGACGAGCAATCTGCCATGATCTCCAGCGCCTTCAATGCGTTCGACATGGACGGGTCGGGAGAGCTGGAGCGTGAGGAGTTCGAGGAGGCGCTGGTGCATGTGGGGCTGGAGGTGCCCAAGGAGGAGGTGGACGAGATGATGGCGGTCATGGACACGGACGGGTCGGGGACGATCAACTTCAGCGAGTTCCAGCGCGCCATGGCTGTCATGCTGATCAAGAAGGGGCCGGATGAGGGAGACGAGACGTCGGACCTGTCGGACGAGCTCATAGCCGACGAGCTGCTGGTAGAGCAGATGATGTTTGCGGGGGGGCTCTACGACCCAGCTCAGGTCTTCCCCGAGGCCATGAACTGGTCGGATCAGGGGCTGCGGAAGGAGTCCTACCCTGCTCTCCGGCTGGGCTACAGGATTCTCTGCCAGATGGAGAAGAACATCTCTCTGTCCGACAAGCATCTTGTCGCTGTGAAACGAATTCTGATGTTCCTCGGGTACGACCGCGTCATGATTAAGACCATGCTGCCGTTCACTGCTCGGAGGCTGAGGGAGGACCTGACTAAGTTCGACATCTTCAAAGAGCAGTCGAGCTCTGGGCTCAGCGAGCTGGAGAGCAGGTTGAACTCGGTGGAAACTCCCGAGGACGATGTTTCTAGACTAGACCAGGCAGTGTTGTGGCTCTTTCGCGGTATCCCAGCATTTAAGGTGTGAGGAAGGCTCTTGTTGATTCTTGGTGTGGAGAGGGGGATGACTGGAGATTATTCTTTATCAGACATGTTGATTATTCTTTATCAGACATGTTGATTATTCTTTATCAGACATGTTGATTGTTCTTTATCAGACATGTTGATTGTTCTTTATCAGACATGTTGATTATTCTTTATCAGACATGTTGATTATTCTTTATCAGACATGTTGATTGTTCTTTATTACAGACATAGATCGTACTTATCACAGACATCTCCGTCATCCCTGATTGCCTTCAAACAAACGCATATCAGGAGTATCCCTTGGCTCCCCCGCGCTGATCGACCATCTAGCTCCTCCTCCATGTGCCTGCAGCACGTTTAGTTCCACCTCCTCCGCCCCCCTGCTGGGCGGCTCTTCTTACCCTCCTCAGCAACCAGGACGTCCTCCTGCTCCCAGCCGCCTTGGCGCGATCGGCCGGGGTCAACCCATGCCTGCCCAGTGTCAGGGAGGAGGGAAGCAGCATAGGGAGGAGACCAGTTAATGACTCGAGCGTTCGAGCCGAGGTTCAAGAGCGTTTGACACGCCTCCTCCCGATCACACGCTGCCGCCCAGTGGAGTGGAGTAGAGCCAAGGCACTGCGAGGAGGAGCAAGGTGAGACGAGCGTGCTCAGACGTTCCTCCCTCCTCTTACGTTGGGCATGTCAATGACGGCACCGCTCTCAGCCAAGTGCGCGATCTAACGCCAGGTCGTCAGATGTTCCTCTTGACTTGCTCGCACTCACAACGTCAGTATGTCCACCAGCGGCTGCCAAGTGCATGGAGGTACAGAAGAGCTGGCTGTCCCTCTTCGCGTTCACATCCGCCCCTTCCTTCAAGGCCTCCTTCAGTAGTTCCATGTCTCCTGCAGACGCAGCCTCCCACAACTTCTCGTTGGCCGCGTCCTTGAGGACCAGAAGTCAGCGTCAGAGCGGGGAAGAGGAGGAGGAGGAGGAGGAGGAGGAGGGGGAGCTCACGTTCTGCCTCGTCAGGATCTGGGAGTGGTGGTGATCTGATATGTTCCACTGCAACTTTAGCGTGAAAAAGCTGTGGAGGAGGTTCAGGCATTCTATCGCCTCCTCCTTTCCCCGTGGAGCCGCTTCCATGGCAATCTAGGCGCAACGTGAGCTGGGCAAACAACCACCGCGTCTCACATCAAGATCTCCCATCAGCGTCTCTACGTTCAGCGGCAGGGATGGCAGCCGCTCATCGACCTCTGCGAGGGCTCTCTCTTTCTCCTTCGCGCTATGCTTCCCCTCCTCTTGGACCCGACATCCGTCCAGCGGCGTGAAGTTTTCAAGTTTGATCTGGAGGTTCAGTCATGCGAGCAAGAGCGCTAGGACGACATGATCTCACTAAGTCTCTCTTGATCCCAACGAGCTCAGCTTGCACAGGATTCCTCCCCTCCTGCAGAGCCTGGGGGAATGTATGAGTTTCGAGGGGGAGGAGGAAGAACCTGCTTTCCTGCTCCAACAGCTTCTTGAGGTTCTTTGCAGACATTCGCGACTCATCGAGACTCATGAGCTGTCTCAGGTCCACCTCCTCAGGAAGCAGAGCTGCAGTGCGGTAGAACACAGATCGACGAAGCTTGTAGAGGCTCGGATCGCGCGTCTGCTCCTGGACCCTAGGAGGATTCAAACCATCAGTCATGCCGTCAGCGTACATGTCAGGATCACCCCTCAGATATGACGAGCAGCTGCTCCTCCCCAATGGCTCGCGGTGAAATAATCTTCCTCCTCGTGCTCAATCCCCTCTGCCGATGATACAGGCTTCCGTGTATCGGTTGCTGCAGGAACAGGATCAGGAACGGGATCCTTGCCAGGGATCGTTGGAAGGGACAGGAAGAGAGTTGAGCATGTAGGTCGGGTTTCACCATCATCAGACTCAGCACGAGCAGGATGCATAGGATCTTCGCACAGGACCATGACGACCATGGCGCTGCTATCGAATCCTTCATTCCACATTTTCCATGTTGCTTCCTGTGCTGGACCACCCTTTGGATCTGTTTCAGGACCCCCATATCAATATTCCATCACCCATATATTTGACTCAGGGGTAGTAGCACCCCACCCTATCAAAAATATCCAACTGAACGCGGGTAATTTTGAACGAGATGACGAAAGGGAACGAGCAGTAGAGAAGGAAGGGGAGGGAGGGGGAGGGAGGGGGAGGGAGGGAGGGAGGGAGCGAGGAGCGAGGTCGTTGACGACGAGTTGAAGAGACGATGCCATGATGACGATGGTGATGATCGCAAGGAGGCAAGAGTATCCAAGTATGTAGTGATTGATAGTAGGAAGTCCGACAGTACGAGCAACGCATGAAGGACGGGTTGAGAGTCGAATGGACCACACAGTTTCTTCAAGTGTTCTCTCTGCGGCATCTGACTCATGTGTTCCTCTCCAGGGGGGTTGCGAGGCTCTTGGAGGATGAGTTCATGACAGCTTCACTCGCTCCCATATCAAGGAGCAGCTGAGGACTGGGGAGATTGGACAGCAGAGAGTGTGGAAGGCCTTGGGGACACAGGATGGACAAGTATCAGATCAAGAGCAAGCTCGGGTAACGAGAAGACCAAGTGCGCGCACTCTCTAGATCCTAACACCGTGTCGCAGCTCTGGAGGGTTTGCGACAGTATGGCTGGTACGTGCAACAAGATAGGGGTGGTCATCGAGCGCTGACGAGCCTTTAGGGAGTGAGAAAGGCGGATGGGAAGACAGTAGCGATCAAGAAGATTGCGGTCCTGACATGATCACTCGCTCCTTCCTGCCATGATGTTGTGATGTGCAGTGCGAGAATTTCGATGATGCCAACCAGGCGCTATCCGAAGGAAAGATGCTCTTGGAGGTAGACCCATCAGCATGCAAGTCATGGCTGTGAGATGTCTCTGATCATTCTCTCAGCTTGATCACACCCATGTCATCCAATACTACGACTTCTTTCTTCACCAGGAGAGAGGAGATACTGGTACTTGATCGTTGTCCTTGCCCCAGACAGCAGCGGTTCAAGGCCTCTTCTCTTACGTCATGAAAGCAGGAGGAAGGCCGAAGATGTATGTTGTGCTCGTCATGCAGTATGCTCCCGATGGTGAGGCATCAAGTCACTGCTGACTCGTCCTGCTCTTGCTCTGCGTCACTCGTTCCTCTCAGGCGATCTCTTCTCCCGCCTCGAAAAAGCGCACAAGGAGCAGCGGCATATTCCCGAGGACACCATACGCAAATGGCTTCTCCAGGTGGACTCCAGCTCCTCCTCCTCCACCTGCTCATGGTGGATCGCAGCTCTGCAAAGCATTGGATTACATAGCCGGCAAGAGGATCATCCACAGGTACTCGATCGATCCCTCTTGCCTGGGACGATGTTCACAGCTTCATGTGACTTGTTCCTGCAGAGACGTCAAACTTGCCAACGTTCTGATAGGTAGCGACGGGCGTCTCCTGCTCCTGCTCGTCTCTTGCCTGACTTGCAGCAAGATGGCGACAACCTCAAGCTTGCAGACTTCGGCATCGCCAAGGTCCTTGAGCCACGTTGCTTCCCCTCCTGACGTGCGAACCCTCTCAGGTCATGCATGGAAAGTTCGCTCAGACCATCGTCGGGGGAACGCCGTGCTATATGGTGCTGCTGGCTTCCTTCCTCCCCTCCTCTGACAGCCCAGCAGGCGCCGGAGCTCTTGTACAAGGAGAAGTACGATACCAAGTCCGACATCTGGTCCCTGGGCTGTATGATATGGGAGCTCTCGTGCCGCTGCCTGCTGAGTCAGAACAAGGGAGTTCTTGGAGCTCAGGTCCGTCCTGTTGAAGAGGGTCGACACGTTGACTAGTGGCGCTGCAGGTGCTCAAAGATCCTGGGAGGCTGCGGGAGATGTGGAGCAAGATGGAGCAGGTGAGAAATTGTGCGCTGAGGAGGAGGAGGAGTGAGAGAGGGAGGAAGCAGATGGGAGGAGAGGGAAGAAGGGAGAAAGCGATGAAGGAGCGAGTGAGGAAGAGGAGAGTGGAGGTGGAGGAGTAGAGGTTGGATGGAGGAAGTGATAACTGGTTGACTACAGGCAAACCGAAGTTCCGAGCTGATTCAACTCGTCAAAAAGATGCTCCAGGTGACATTGGCAGACCCGCGGCCCCTTCAGTGACCCTTTGACGTCAGCCGGAGATCGCTGATCGGTGTACAGCGAGGTAAGGAGCGTTCCTGGCAGCTGAAAGAGGCTTACGGCGTCCGCCTTGCAACAGAGACATCCTTGAATCGAGCATGTTCAGGCACCAGAAGGAGAGGGAGCAGGTCAGCCCGTGGCTGGCTTCTCTTCCTCTGCTCCTCCTGACCCGCTAGAGCAGAAAGTAGACTCGATGACTGCTGGTATGCAAACCCTCGGCCTGACAAGGGCTGGTAAGATATTCCTCTTCGACCTTTCCCTTACCACCACCCTTCCAGTACACCTGGCCCCCTTTCCCTCTCTTGCCTGCTCAGCTCCTCCCTCCTCCCTCCTCCCTCCTCCCTCCTCCCTCCTCCCTCCTCCCTCCTCCCTCCTCCTGACGATGGTGTAGCGGGAGACACGTACGTAGCACCAAGGGAGGAGAAGCCTGTCCAAAACCAGATCGTCGACCGGCAAGTGAAGGTCAATCCTGCTTCATCTCCCTTTTCAGCCAGAGCGACGCTTTTCTGAAGACATCCTCCTCCTCCGTCTCCTCCTCCTCCTCCTCCTCCTCCTCCTTCTCGTTCCCCTGCACTTGTTTGAGTTTCTATTCTCCTCCTCTCCTCCCGTGACCTCTCCCGTGACGGTTACCTACCTGCAGAGAGATTTCCCTGCTGTGGAAGGCAACGAGGTCAGCCCTCCCCTCCCCTCTTCTCCTCTCTCCTCCTCTCTTCTCCTTCTCTTTCTCCTCCTCTCTCATCTCTTGCATCAAGAACGTGGGGTATGAAGAGAGGCCTGCGGCTAACCGAGGGAGCCTGAACAAGGCCAACAACGATCTGGGATACAAACCAGGTCTTCCTCCCTCCCTACCCAACCGTTCGTCTCCCCTCCCTCCCCCACTTCGTCCCCGTCTCCCCTCCCTTCCCCACTTCGTCCCCGCCTCGTCCCCTCCACACTGCCCTCCTGCTCTTCGACGTGCCTCTCCCTCACTCTAGTTGCAGCAGACGCGCTGTCTGACCAGGAGCTTGATCGCCTCTGTGTGGAGGCGGATCGATACCAGCAGGCAAGGGACTACGAAAGGGCGGAGAGGTGAGGGAGAAGAGAAGGGAGCGAAGGAGGGAAGACCGAACTTCGAGAGGAAGAGAGCACTGGAGATGGAGAGGAGGAGGAGGCAGGTGGGAATGGTGACTGCTGCTGCAGATGCTTCAGGAAAGCGCTCGCGATCAATCCGAGACATACGCGCAGCCTATGCAACTATGCCTACATGGTAGGAGACAAGGGAAGGAAGGAGGTTGGAGGGAGGGGTCGCAGAGAGGTCGCGGGGCAGGGAGGGCGAGGACAGAGACTGACGTGTGGATATGCTCAGCTACACGTGGGAAAGAGAGACTTTGCCAAGTCAGAGGAGTTGTACAAGTTGGCCTTGCAGGTCCACTACTCCCTTATGCTGCCATCATACCTCTTTCTCTCCACCCTTCCTCCCTCCCTCACCTCCCGCCTGACTTGGAGATTCCAGGTTGAGCCCAACCGGACGGCGACGCTTTGCAACTATGCCTACCTGCTCCACTCGGACCAGCGGCTGGCAGAAGCAAGGTTTGCCTTGCTTTCCTCCTCCTGCCCTTCCTCTGCTCATCCTCCTCCTGCGCAGAAAAATCTTCAAGATGGCAAAGGACTCAAATCCTGGGCATCCCTGGATCAAGAAGGTGCGGCACTTGCTCAGTATCTCCTGCTGCTGCTGATCTTACCCGACAGAACGAGCATCTCTTCTCTTAGCCAGTAAATCCTCTACAGTTTCTCTTTCGAGGCTTTCCCTTCCGACTTAGTCGCGGCCATGTCACAAGGCCGATCATCCGATGGCGGAGCCATAAATCGGAACCGTCATCGTACATACTGAGATGTCTCATGTCAAGTTGCGCATCTCCGGACTCCCGGAGGCTCCGGAGGCCCGGGAGGGCCCGGGACTGAGCAGCCGGAAGGCCGCCCGGCGCCGTGACTGCCGCCAGACTACGTTCAGGCCTCAGCCCCGATGACTCGCTGCCTGAGCTGAAGTGACTCAATTGAGAAACTCAGGATGGAGTGAAGGTCGAGACTTTCTCGAGTGAGGGACTAAGTGAGAGAGGCAAAGGTCTTAGGTCGAAGAAGAGAGATGAGGCTGGCAGATTGAAGATAAGGCAG
The DNA here is from genome assembly GCF_000315625.1 of Guillardia theta CCMP2712. Taxonomy (NCBI): domain Eukaryota; class Cryptophyceae; order Pyrenomonadales; family Geminigeraceae; genus Guillardia; species Guillardia theta. The sequence goes on from NW_005434668.1 coordinate 1,112,261, forward strand.
TCACGAGGAGATTCATCTGAGATCGCACCATTTGACTTACGGCCTCCAACAAGAAAAAACTCCCAAATCACATCGATTCAGTCTGTGCAATTACAAGTATTTTAAAACCTCTCTGCCGGACGAACCATTCACTTTGGGTAACTTGCAAAAACAAATTTTTAACATTTGGGAGGCATATTTCTACGAAACGATCTAAGTTCACCCGGTAAATGTTTATTTTAAATGAAGATACAACCCTCTTTTGGACGAAAAAATGTTATTTCAGATTTCTGACAGAAATTAAAAATTGCATGGAGGCCGTTCCTCTGCTCCTTTTCGTTCAGGGGGTGGGGGTGGCTCTTCTTGAAAGTACCCCTAATTTTGAGACATCTAATTGCTAAGAAGGAGGGTAGGGTACTCGGGGGAGAATCTCTCGAAGCTCCGAGTGGCTCCGCGGGGTGGGGTAGTGGGGTACTTTTTTTTAGAATGCACTTTTATTATCTTCTACAAGTGTTTTATGAAAAGTAAGGGTGGGGTACTTTAACGCTGGTTTAGAGGGGTGATTGTAGTGAGTAGCACGGGACGGCACAAAATGAGCTTGGCTTGATGCCTTGGTTTCGTACCCCCTACCCTACTTTGACCCGTGATCTCAAGGGAAAAAGAGGGTAGTTATCTGAAAGGGTGGGGTCAGGTGTAGGCAGGCTAGGTCGGGGTGGGTATAAAGATAGGCAAGGGGTGAACTCAGGCGCTATGCAGGGTACAGGAAGGCGAGTCGAGGAGTGAGAAAGAGAAGAGAAGAGAAGAGAAGAGAAGGAGAGAAGAAAACAAGCTCAGCAAAGAAAACGAACAAGAAAACAAGGAAAGAAGCTGAACGCAGAGCAGAGAGTAGATCTAAGGACAGCGAGGGAGGACCTGACCGAAGGGAGGATACCCGTTCACGAATTTAAGGAGACAAGTGCTACCCGGGACTTTGAATCGCATCGACCAGACATTTCGATGCTGGTTTGATCGCATTTTCGGCTTGTCAATCGTCCTCATTGTCTGCAAACTTGTGTGCTAGAGCGCTTCATTGCTCATTCTCGTCGTAGTCGCCCCACCATGGAGACCAGGGAGAGAAGGTTCTCGGTCGAGTCGGCCACCAAGAAATGCAGGGCATGCTCTTCCAACTTTGCCTTCCGCACGCAGTCAGCGCCTACACTGCGGCATTATCCCATGATACCAGACACACGAATGGGGGATGCGAGCTCGGATGGGACGATCGGCATTCCCAGCCCCTCCCCGCCGACCATCCCCATGGACAAAATCAAGTCTCCTCCCCTCAAGTCTGCACAGAATTTCTTCGAGAACTTCCTGTCTCGCCCGGGATCAAACTGTTCACTTCCCCCTGGCGATTTTGTGATTTGAGATGCGCAACGCTTACTTTCCTTTTTGTGTATGGCGTGTTGATATAAATACTTTAGTGATTGTAATGATTCTTTTGTTGATCTGGTGCTTTCATAGTAAAATTTATTTATGATATCTTGAAGTTTGCTCCCTCAACATGGCGAGATTTGTTCATCTCGTTCCTGTCGTGTGAGATAAAGAATAATTCTACAAGCGTACTGTGACATTTAAAACCCCTCTGATTCCACTGGACATGACATGCCTTCTGCCAACATGTTCATATCACTGTGAAGTTCGCTGTCCATGTCGTCCACCGCCATCTCCTCATCCCCTCCTGCATCGTCCGTCAGCCCCCCTCCTGACTCAAGGGAGAAGCTTCAATGGCTCACCAGGCGCCTCCTCCTCCTCCATCTGCGCGTCTAGCTCTTCCTCGAGATCAAAGTCGGCCTCCTGCTCCAGGGTCAACGAGCAAGCAGGTCAGGGGAGACCTCCTCCTCTACCTCTGCCTTCTCCGGCATGCTCTTGGAATCATCTGCAGGACCAGGCGACGCTGGAGCAGAGCGGCCGACGGCCGGAGTGCCTGAGGGGGTTGAGAAGAGGAAGAGGAAGAGGAAGGGAGAGGGGTACCAGGGTAGGAGGTGCCAGGGGTGCCGACCTTGGAGTATCCCTTCCACTCCCCCACCATTGTTTCGAGAGTCTTGAGTCTCTCCGAGTGTGAGTTGACCAGCTTCTGCGCCTCTGCCGCCAGTCGATCCGCAACAGGGGGGAGGTTGGGGAAGCGATCCTGAAAGGAGAGTGAGCGAGGGAGGGAGAGGTGGAGGGAGAGAGAGGATCGATGCAGATAAAGTGGGGAAAGGGAGGGAGGGAAGGAGGGAGGGAGGGAGGGAGGGAGGGAGGGAGGGAGGGAGGGAGGGAGGGAGGGA
>NW_005434668.1:1114645-1129152 GCF_000315625.1 Guillardia theta CCMP2712
GGGGGAAAGGGAGGCGAGGGAGGAGGAAGGAAGGGAGGCAGTAAAGAATAAGGTGAGGGAGGGAGGGAGGGAGGGAGGGAAGGGTTGGTAGGAGCAAGGAGAGGGAGGTAGGAGAGGGGAGTAGCTGTAAGACCTGCAGGTGGTCAGGAAGGTCTCTTGCTTGCTTCTTCTTAGCGTTGTTGTAGTCCTGGATCGAACCCTTGGAGATCTTGATGAACCCTGCCTTCTCTCTCGGCCTCTGCTCCTCCTCGTGCGCATCGTTCTCGAAAAAGCCCATCTGATAGTCATGATCATGATCATAATTAGATGAGGAGGAGGAAGGGGAGGAGAAGGAGGAGAGGGAGTATTGTCAATACCTTCTCTTTCTTCTTCTTCAACCTTCTCTTCTGCTCTTGCAGCCTCTTCTTCTCCCTCCTGCTTGCTGATCAGCTCCTCCCTGCCCGTGCTCGTGCTCGTGCTCGTGCTCGTCTCCCCCCTCCTCTTCCTCCTCCTCACCTCGCGTCTGCCTTCGCTCGCTCATCGTTTTGATCGTCGTTCATGTCCACGGCCCGGGCGTTGTGTCGTGCCACAATCTTGGCGACTTCGTCGGCATTCTTGATCAAAGTATGCTGCAGCGACTTGTGATGTCCTAGCAAGAGAAGAAAGAGCAACAAGGGAGATGGAGGAGGAGGTGAATGCTAAGACAAGCAGGAAATACAGGAGGAGACGTGCACAGGATGAGAATGAGAATGAGGATGTGGTGGAGGAGAACGATGATGATGATGATGATGATGATGATGATGATGATGATGATGATGATGATGATGATGATGATGATGATGATGATGATGATGATGATGATGATGATGACGATGACCACGACGATGACGACGACGATGATGAGGATATTAATCGAATGAATGAAATCGTCACCTTCCACTTGCCAGTCCCCGAGTGAGAATCAAGCTCATATCGCCACCGTCGGGCTATCGTCGATTTCCTCACCCCGACTGTGCTCGAAGGCGCAAACTCCTGCGCATGGCGGTCAGCTGGAGTCGAGCAGGGCAGGAACAAGTGCCCACGTCGATCTTGTCGTCCTCGTTCTCCTCCTCGCTCGACGACTCGGGCTCGTTCTGAGAGATCGTCTCGAGCATCTCCTGGAATATGATCTGCTTCCTCCTCGTGTAGTCCAGCTGGAACTTCTTGTCCTTGGGGTCATGCCGAGGGTTGAACATCTGATCTCTGACCGCCGGCTCTCTTGCCTTCCTGCTGCCCACCAGCAGGGAGAGGTTCAGCGGCACGCGGTGATCCGAGGAGTTGACGAAGGAGTTGGACACGTTCCAGGGGGCCAGGCTGACGAGTTCGAGGACGCACTGAGCTGCTGTGGGGATCAACTTGACGTCGTTGTCGGCGGTGGATTCAGCGAAGCTCTTGTCCTTGACGATGTCCTGCACGGACGAGGCGATCTCGTCCGCTTTCTGCACAGTCTTGATCCCCAGATTGCGCAGCCTCATCTGCCCCGCCTGCAGGCTCTCGAACAGACAGACGTTCTCTGGCGTGTCGGAGATCTCCATCACGTCCTTGGGGATCTCAAACCCTTCCTTGAGCGTCCAGTGCCCTCCCTCCCCTCCCTCCCTGTTGAACTGCGCGCAGTCCTTGAGCTGCTTCCTGATCGCCGTCTCCGACGTCGCCTTGAACTCATCGAACACCTCATGCGTGTGTAGGATCCCTCCTCCCTTCAGCCGGCCGTAGATGAAGTTGATAAGGTGCCGTTTCTGGTATGCCGCCTGCTCCTTGGAGTTGGGGGCAGGGACCTTGACGAAGGGATGGCACTGCCCAGCGCAGTAGAGCGAGTCGATGGGCTTCAGAAAGAACTTGTCGCCATTCTTGACGACCAGGAAGTCAGTCGGATGCGGCTCGTGCTTGGCGATCGGGGCTCTCTGCATGTTGTTCTCTAGGGCAGAAACGAACGAGTTGGCTCCCTCCGGTATGTCGCCGTAGAAGGGAGACTCTTGCTGCACGTCCAGACCGACCGGCTTGCCGTCGTTGAGATGCTCGGAGGGGATAGAGGGAGCAGGAGCATCGTTGCGGCTTCTGTAGTAGTGCCGGATCCTGGAAGCCATTCCAACGTTGGAGACGACGGGGGGGATCTGCTCGTAGTACTCGACAAGGAGCGCCTTGGAGTCCGAGCAAGTGACGTCCCGCATCTTCTTGAGCGCCTGGATCTTCTCCTCCGCTCCCTTGAGCATCTTCTTTTCCTTGGACTTCTCCGACGTCTGCAGCGGCCTGAACGTGATAACCTTGATCTTCTCCCCCTCAAACAGTCTCTGCCGGTGGAAGTTTGTAAGGTGCGCGTCTTTGACCGTGTTGCTGATGTTCTTCTGCTTCGCCGACTTGGTGCAAGGAGCGTTGAGCACCTGCGGCCGCCCGAGCTTGATCCTCGCCTTCGATCCGCTGCCTCCCTGATAGTACTGGTCGTGGGAGATGTTCAACCTCACCGACAGGTCCTCCAACGACAGGGAGTTCAGCTCGCATCGAGCGATGGTCCACCATGGCGGGATGCAGGTGTGGACATGCTCGCGCTTGGTGTGTGGCGCCATGATCACCCGCTGGGCAGAGAAGGAAGTCCCCTTCATCGCTCTCGGCAGCCGTCGACCCTTCACGACATACTTCGAGTCCATCTTCGCTGCCTTCCTGTCTTTGTCCTGCCAGATGATGTTGAGCAGCCAGCTCCCGTCTTCCAGCGCTTGATTGTACTCTCCTATCCTGACCGTGTTGGTGGGGTTCAACTCATCTCGCTCTATAAAGTACTTCTTCGCTTCCACTAGCCTCTGCTCAATCGTCGGCTCCTCCGACTGGCTCTTCCTAACCCTTGATTCGCCAAGAGCCCCCGAGACCCCTCGAGCCTTCTTGGCAACGTTGTTGGTGTGATCGTTACCGTACTGAGCTTCTACCATCATCCCGTCATCATCGCCATCAACGTCCTCGAAATCGTCACTGTCAACCTCTTCGCCCTGTCAAACGTTCTCAGCTCCTTCGTCAGGATCATTCTTGCATTCATTCACCTCATCTCCCTCTTCCTCTTCGCGCTCACTCTCCTCCTCCGACGACCCCCAGATAATGTTGTCCTCCCACATTTGCGACTCAATCGGAGCAAGAGGTCTGAAAGCTGCAGCTGCAGGCGCCTTTGCCGCCTCCTCCTGCACCTGCTGGGCTTCAGCCTTCACCGTTTCCTCGGGCATCACCGCCTCGTCTTGCGGCAAGGCAGGGGGCAGCTCAGGCTGAGATTCGTTGAGGTCCGTGATCTTCTTTTCCTCTTCCACGTCCCCTTCATCCTTGTCTTCCTCCTCCTCCTCAGGCTCGTTCAGGCCCATGTGATAATCTCGGAACCTCAAGCTTGCAGCTGCGGCTGCTCTCCTTGCAGCCTCGTCGACGAAGCGTTCTTCATCATCGCTCATCACTTCCATCTTGACGCTGGACGAGTGGGTGACTTTTCGGTTCTTGGACATGCGCACAGGGATGGAGGGCCCAATGTACATCTGGCTGAGAAGGAGCAGGCCGTTCTTCCTCAAGCTCGCTTCGGTGGCATGTATCAGCTCTGCTTGTATCACTCCGGCCTGAGACTTAGGAGCCTGCGGTGCGGCTGCCTTGTCCTCCTTGGATTTCTGATGCTCTTCATCTGCTTGCTCCTGCTCTTCCAGAGATTTCGCGTCTTGTTTGGCTTCATTGTCTTGATCCTTCTTGTCAGCAGCCTTCTCTTCCGCCTGTCCTTCCCCTTCCTCCTCCTCTTCATCGTAGTCATCATCAACTTTCCTGGTGCTTTGCTGCGCGGACCCTTGAGAAAGGGCGAGCGACTTCGCCTTTGCTACGTAAACATCTGTCTTGCTCGTATCCTCTTCCTCTTCCGCCACCTCCGTCTCTTTCGAGAAGTCGATGGCGTTAGCAGCTTTGGGGATGTAATCTGCATCATCGGTGACCGCGGTGTCCTGCTCGGTGATCGCATCTCCAACAATCGTGCTCTTCTCCTGCCGTGTTGTCCGCACGAGACCATTGACGGTATCTTCATCATAACCATCTTGATCAACCTCAAACTTCTCGTTGATGTTTCCCAACCATATCTTCTCAAGGAGCCCCGAACTGTCTGTCATGATGATGCAAGACTCTCGAGAGGAGGTTTAACTCTAGCTTGAGCTATTTCATCCTTGATTGTTGTGGAATCTGCAATGAAAAGCAAAGTTCAGATGTCAAGAGTGTTGAGAATTCGATTGCTTCTTGTCGAAAATCTGCATTTCATATTTTGACCTGATTCGCCCGCTCAGGCATGCCTACTTTACTGCGGTTACCTTCAAAATCTCACTATCTCAAATATCACATTCTCCCTTGGCGACCTATTCCTCGTTTCATCACATGAGTTATTCCATGATGAGACCATCCTTATCTATTCCTTCCCTTTCCACCCATTGACCATCATCTGTCAACAAACCGCACTCCACCCCCCTATCCACAAATCGTTACGCTCCGCATTCTGTTCATGTCCCTATATCGCTTGAATGTGCAGCCCTCCTGCTTGTCCTGTCCTTACGCAAGATCTCCTCTCCTCTCCTCTCCTCTCCTCCCCTCTCCTCTCCTCTCCTCTCCTCTCCTCTCCTCTCTTCTCTTCTCCTCTCCTCTCCTCCCTTCTCCTCTCCTGTCCTCTCCTCCCTTCTCCTCTCCTGCGTCCTCTCCTCCTCTCCTCTCCTGCCCTGCCTCCCTCCCTCCCTCTCCTCCCCTCTCCTCCCCTCTCCTCCCCTCTCCTCTCCTCTCCTCCCCTCCCGTCTCCTCCCGTCTCCTCCCCTCCCTTCCTCCCCAACCCTTCCTGGTGTCCCCATCATTGAAATTTCTGCCAACATTAGTGCGTGCAGAAAAGTAACGGAAATATAACGGTTAAATAACGTTGTCATCATTTTCAAAACCTATCGTAACCGCCAAGCTAGGAATTCTGGTTGAAATCGATTCCAAGGGTCTTTGAATCGATTTGAGTCGGGATAAAATCGATTCGGATCTATTCAAATCGTCGGGCATGCTATTGATTGTGTCCGCATGACGGAGCCAACAGTCGCGAGCAGCGGGAGGAGGAGGAGCGAGGTGGAGAGCGCGTATGGTCAAGATGAAGTGAGAATGGCGTGGTAACTTGGACGGTAGAGGACAGAAGCGGGTGCAGCGAGTACAAGGAGACATGGGAAAAGGTTCCCGCACTAGATCGCAACCCTGAATTGCAGTATCCAATGGTTGACCTGGTGTTGTTTTGATGTGATCATCGGAATGATTCGGAACAGTATGATGGCAACAGTGATCGTAAAACTCAAGTGTCTGATATCCCTCTCCTTGGTCGGTTCAGCACGGCTCCCACTTACATCATCGCTGACCACTTCGCCTATAAGGAATCTACTTCTTCGTGGAGGGTCAGAGTCGCCAGGTGAGTGTGTATGATGCTGAACTATCACTGAGTCAGTGTTGATGTAGGTACAAAATTGGATTGTCACGTCAAGCTGTCCCTGCCTCTGCAAGATTCTCTCAAGGAAGTGAAGGTCGTGGGGTCATGGGATGGTTGGAAGGCCCGTCACCCGCTGCAGCGGAATGAGGACGCGTTTGAAGCTTCTCTCAGCTTGCCAGAAGGGTTGTATGAGTTCAAGTTCATCATGGATGGAAGGTGGACAACGAACGATGGGTGGCCGCTATCCAAAGATGGGCATGGAAATGCCAACAATGTCCTCAACGTGACGATGCCGGAGGTCAAGATAGAAGAGGTTCAGGCTGCGGAAGAGGTTCAGAATACCAACGTCTGCAAGGCTCCTAGGAGACTGAGGTGACATGTCTCACTTGTTGAGTACAATGCTCATGGCGATCAAGGTGTGGGCTGTTTGCTTGGGAGAGCCTGCATACAGTAGCAGCTGGCGGGGTTGCCCCGCACGTAACGGAGTTAGCAGCGGGGCTGGTAAGAGCGAAGGGTGTAGTCACAGTTGTAGCTGATGGCGTAATATGACAGGAAAGAAGAGGACATGAAGTTCATCTTTTCGTCCGAGCTGGTTTCTCAAGTTTTGTTGGATGACTTCATGTAATACGCCAAACTCTTCAGCTCCAGGTCAAGACCCATACGCTTGTGTGCATGGGGTGCATTTGGTATGAATCGCTGAGAATGATGTGAAACGGATGGTGACGTTCGATTCCGACAGCATCGCATCCCGTACGGAAAGCATGGGGATATCGTGAAGGATTGCGACGTCATGTGTGAGCAGGCGAGACGAGCATGTGAAGATCTTTTTGTTCTGACTTCGTCGCTCCCTTCCAGTTCTTTTGGCTGTGCCAGTGGCTGGAATCTTTTCAAGTATATCTACGGGCAATAGCACACTTTTGTTCTGACTTGCTCGTCAGAAAGATTTTCACTTTGACATACTACACGCCCATGACTGGCTAGCTGCCAAGGTATGTCGCAAAGGGTATCATCCGCACTGATGTCCTTGACAGGTTATCGTCGCAGCCAAACAGTGAAAGAGAAGATTATATACGTTCATGATCTGATATCTGACTCAGATTCCCGGGAAGGAGGCACAGAGCTGTTGTGACGATGCATTCGACTGAATGGGGACGATGTGGGCAGAAGGTATATACCTGTACATACAAACACGTTCTGAGCTCCCACAGTATGCAAGATGGAAATGTGAAGGGCAGTCAGGCCTTATCAGAGAGATAGAACGTGCTGCCTGCGAGGCGGCCGACAGGTTTCACTCGCTGAAGTTGACGTGCCTGACTGCTGTCGCAAAGAGTCATCTGTGTGTCCGGAGTGCTAGAGGAGGAAGTAAGGATGTTGTACGATGTCCCAGGTCAGTGTGATCTTGCTCCGCCTCGTGATCGTGAGAGGTGGACAAGCGTACAAGACACGTACGATCTACAATGCGATCCATGTCCGTCAGTACGAGTGTGTTCAGGTGGACCCTGGACAGGTCTCAAACCTCCTGGGACTTTCTGTCGATGACTTCCAAGCAGATCAAGCGGCAGATAGGATTTGACTGGTACAACCCGATGATTCTCTTCGTGGGACGTATGGTAGAACAGAAGGTCAGTTGGCTCCTGACTCGCTTGTTCTCCGACCAATTGGACCTTACAGGGTCCTGATATCTTGCTCGACGCCGTGCCGCAGATCTTAGCAAACAACTCGGAAGCTCGGGTGATTTCATCGTACACATGCCCTTCACAGTCAAACACATCCCTTACGAATCTGCATCTCCTCCTCATCTCCTTCAGCTCTTAAAAAGGTGTCGCAGATCGTCTTCATCGGAAACGGCCACATGCTCCCTGACATGAAGGAGCGAGCGATTGTGAGTGATCCTGCCGTCCTCACGGGAGTTGACGCGCCTCTCCAGGCCCTCGGTGTGTCGCATGCCGTGCGTTTCCTTGGGTCAGCATCAGGAGATCCGCTCAAGATGTACGAGAAAGCCTGCGATGTCCTGGTGTGAACTTGTGGGGGTCAAGTGCAATATATCATGACCTTTCAGGTGGTTCCCAGTCGGAATGAGCCGTTCGGCATCGTCGTCTTGGAGGGATGGGCTTGCCACAAGGTGATCCGCCTGCTGCTTGCTCGACCCTTCCCCTCCCCTCCCTCCATCGCCCTCGAGTATGTTCCTGTTCAAGGCCCTCCCTCCCTCCCTCCCTCCCTCCCTCCCTCCCTCCCTCCCTCCCTCCCCTCTCCGTGTGTTTCATTCACTCGTGTCTTGAAGCCTGTTGTTGCTACCACGTCGGGTGGACCACGGGAGTTCCTGTGCTCTGAGAGGTGAAGGAGGAAGCCGGTAGAAGGTTTTCTGCTGACGATGGTGAACAACCAACGTAGGGAGGGTATCCTGAGTGATCCCGTCGCCGAGAACGTGAGCGCAAGCGTCACGAAACTCCTGTCCAACTGGACGAAGTTGCAGGAGATGGGGGAGAACGGATTCAGGAAGTGTGCAGAACACTTCAACTGGGACTCCATTGCACAACAAACAGAAGAAGTGTACTATGCAGCTGTAGGGTGAACTCCGTTTTTTCGACTTGTAACATTTATTACTTCGAAAATGAAACCAAGGGAAGAAAACATGTCCTAATCACAACAAACTCTCATGCAACAACACGAATATGTGTTTGTCTCCTATCTATCTATCTCTTCTACCTGTCTCTACCCGTTCTTCCTCCCTTCTCGCTCCTGGATACTACTTTTCCACTGATTCTTGTATGGATTCGCCATACAAGAATGTACTGCCTTTTCCCTTCAAGTTTCGAAAATTCAATATGAATTCTTGGATTAATTTTCAAACTATGAAGAAATACTTCAAGCATTTCATAATGAAGCCTTCGGGTCTCGGGATTGTTGGCGATGGTAGCGCTTACGGAGGCGCTGGTGCTGGAGAGGACGAGGGCGGAACAGCTGTCGAGCGTCAGGAACCTCAACTTGTGGGGGAGCAACCTGGAAGATGTTTCCATCCTCAAGGTCATGCTGCTCTTGCATCCTCTCACTCCGATCCGCTCCTCTCCCCGATCCTTCCCTGATCATCATGACAGCAAATGCCCAATGTCGAGGTCCTGTCTCTGTCCGTCAACAGGATCCGAACGCTCTCAGACTTCCGGCATTGCCTGAAGCTAAGTGAACTCTACCTGCGTAAGAATGAGGTGAAGAAACAATCGCTGTCATGGTGGGCTAACGCTTGTTTTTGTCAAGATCGTTGACTTGAACGAGCTGCGGCAACTGCAGCACCTGAAGAATCTGTCGGTCCTATGGCTTTGCGACAATCCATGCGTAAGACTTTCACAACGATCGTCAGAGCTACATGTGTCTTCTTGTTGTCGTCTCTGATGATTGTCTTGCACGTCATGACAGGTTGGTGATTGTATAGCTACGTACAGAGCACAGACTATAGCCATGTTGCCCAACATTACCAAGCTCGACAACATCGATGTGACAGAAGAGGAAAGGAGAGAAGCATCAGAAACCTATAAGAATCTTTCTCCAACAATGGCACAGGACGAGGATGTTTGCTGCTCGTCGCACGAGAAGGCAGACGCAGCAGCAGCAGCAGCTGAGCTCGATCGCCAAGAAGCAGACCGTTTCGAAGCTGCAAACAACGCCGTCCATACAGAATCGCAGAACAATATTCTTTTTGCTGTTCTTGCTCTGCTCAAAGAGCTTGACCGAGACGCATTGCGGACTGTGGAATCAGAAGTTCTTCACAGGTTGAGGAGCACTGATTCGTCCAGGAAGCATTGAGAACATCCTTCAGGACGTAGCCCTTTCTTTTATTGTTTTCCTCTCCGTATCTATTACAATGATTGTATCTTCTTGTCTGCAAAGCTTACATTTCACCTGGTAGTAGTGTAACAGTTACATATGTTCTTCAACATCTATCTTTCACGACAAGTCGCAAGTCTTTCTTCACTGTACAGCCTGAGTAGAACGACATCTGGTCTCAGCCGTCGTCAGCAGCGATCATCTTGAAATTTTGAAATGAGAAATGAGACTAGCGGCAGCATCTTCAGCATCTTACTTGCTGCCGCCGCAGGTGGTGGCAGTGAAGAACAATCGCAGTGCAAGTGTAAGAACTGGAGCTCTGTTTGCTGGTGCTCTGAGATGGATGAACTCTCCTTTCATCATAGTAGGGCACAGCGAAAGTGATAACAACATCTCCATTGAACTTCCCACCAAGCATTACCCTGTGAGTTAATCCAACAATCGTCGCCATCAAGGATCCTTGAGATGCAGCTCCGATCCTGCACGAGCCATAGACTCGTGCTGACTATTTCATCGAGTACGTCACATGTGCACCATCAACTTGTATGTGTACAATTCTGTGTGATCCCGAACGGGTATATACAATACTCTGTGATGTGATGAACGGCATCCGCTTTCAGCCTCTTCCAGAATCAACCAGTCTGTCGCCCTCTGTAGATCGTGACCTGTCATGCTTTCGTTCAGCGATCTACCTGATGATCTCGTCTGCTTCTTCTGCGCATCTTGCAGCCATGTCAGTCCATGCAGCTGTGCTTGCGGCATGCTGGTCCGCAAGTTGGTGGGATAAAAAAAAAGATCTTTTTTTAGTTGGCATTTCCGAGCCCGCCTCGGAGGGTTTTTGAAAGATGGCGGGAGCCATGCAGGTTGAAACGAACAAAGACATCTCGATGACATACAACACACATCATGTTCATCACATGCATTGTGTTCATCACATACTTCATGTGCATCACATAATTCATTTCCATCACATGCATCATATTCATAACATTCATCACAACCATCACATACCTCGCAATCATCGCATACTTTGTACACATCGCGTACAACACAGACGTATCATGAATTGATCTGCCTTTCGTCTCAAACTTATCCCGTCTGTAACCACACACTTGTCCGACCTGTCTTGACTAAGTATGTGTCTCACATCACATCATCCATATCCATCTCTCCTCCTCACCCTCCCCTTGCAAGAGTTTCTACCTCACATCTGCCCAAGGTGGTGGATGCATGGGCGGGGATGGTGAAGGCCATCACCAACCCAAGTCTCGGGAGCAACGAGGAGAGTCTGAAGAGCAGCCTGAAGGTGATCAGTGGCAGCGAACTATCGGAGCACGCAGTGGCATGGTTTCTTAACTTCTCGAATGCTGCTGTTTCAAGAGACATCTCGCCCAAGTGAGTGACTTCCTTCAGACGCATCCCTCCCTCCTGACTTTCTTGCAGCTTCTGGAGATTTTTGGAAGCGTACTCGGATGTCCCGGAAGACGACAAGAGTGCATGGACCAAGGAGAACATCTCGAAAGCGCTGGATCTTGCGAGCTCAAGTCTGGAGCGACAATTGGAGGTTATGTAGACGTTCTTCCTTTTGTTGTTTGTTTGACGCATGATCAAGGTTGCCAAGTTGGTAGCAGCAAGCCTTGGTTCAGAGTATCAGGTTGAGAGGAGATGCAAAGCAAACTTCTCTGCTGTCTTGTTTGCCAACGTCCCAGAGCACTTCTATGAGGTATGATGTGGCTGTTTGCGTTGTGTTTTGCCGATGCTGTTCGAACAGATTCTCTACTCTTTCTTTCAGAGCCATTTTGCTTCTTTCGAAGTTGAGGAGGCTGAATGCAACTACCTCCTGCTGGAAGGTTGAGAGCCAATGCCCTGCTAGTGAGGTTGGGTCACAGTGAAACAGTTGCGGCCGATGAGAGGAAGAATGATAGATTTCACAAACTTTGTCGTCAACTCCGACAGGTTTTCTTGACCTTCTGCCTTGACGTATTCTCCTCTTCCTGACTCCTTCGTACAATTCCGCTTTTCAGATCGGAGCGCTATCAATCGTAGAAGAAACTTTCGTGCCTTCGGAAGCCTGACCTTGCCTTGTCGCCAGGGCCACCATGGCGGAGAAGAAGGCGCTCATGTCGGCAAACAGAGTTCTGTCCATGTGTGAGAAGAAGTGGGAAAGTCAAGTGCTAGAGGAGGTCACGATATGGGCGAAGCAGAAAGTTTTCCCGTTTCTTCGTCACCTGCTGTTGGACCTGAACGAGGAGCCATGGTATGACATCGAATACCCCGACGACAACCTGGAAAACGCGCACATCAACATAACTCACAATGCCAATCGCTACGTTGTTCTGCAGCGCCGACTAGAGCTGTTCTTGTACGAGACTTTTAGGTGGTCGCTGACTTTTGAGCGATCGTATCCTCAGTTGTGTTGACTGCTCTGATCAGCAACCTGCGGATATCAGAGATGTTTGACATCATTGTCGAATATCCTGACTCCCTTGCAGCCATTGCGGACCTCAGATATGCCCTGGGCAAGACTCATCAGTACATGACAACCTGGAGCCTGCGAGTTCTCAAGTTTGGCAGGTTCTCGGAACTTGTGACGTCGTTGAAGATGGTCTTTGAGAAGAGACTCCTGCATGCGGGCGCGAACACGTCAGACATTATCACACAGTACATCTCTTCGATGAAGGTAACGGATCTCCTTTCTACATCTTCAGCTTTTCTTTCCTTCTTTCTTCCTCCATCTCCTCCTCTACCATCATCAGCAACACCTCTTGCACCACCTCCTCCTCCACCACCTCCTCCCTCCCCCCTTTCCTCCTCTACCTCTACCTCAACCATGTCCTCCTCGTATCTGCTTCCTGACAGTTCCTCCAGGCTCTGCACGACTTGGATCCTTCAGGGACGACGCTTGCCGTTGTGAGCAAGCCCATCCAACAATATCTGCGAGGACGGTCAGACTCGGAGAATTCTATCATCTCCTTTCCTTTCTTCCCGCTCTTCCTTCCTTTCTTGCGACTCTTCCTCTTCCTGCTCTTTCTCCTCTGTCTCTCTTCACCCTTGTCCATCCCCTACCTCGCTCCTCTCCTCCCTCTCCTTCTCTTCCTTCCCGCTCTTCTTCCCTTCTGCTCACCGACCATGGCAGCAATGACACGGTGCGCTGTATCGTGACGGGATTGACGGACGACAGCACGAGCGAGCTGTTCCAGGAGCTCAGGAAAGGGGGTTCGGAGAGCAAGTGGCGGCCGAAAGCTGCGGATGGGGATGCAGGAGACGAGGAGGACGGGAACTACGACGAGAGCGGGAAGGAGGAGGTGGAGATTTGGAAGCCTGAGGTCGTTCACTTTGGTGCTGCCCAAGTCTCCTACGGGAAGGTGAGGACGATGAAGCAGCAGGGAGCGAGGATGAGAAGAAGACGAGGATGAGGACGAGGATTTGGTGGTGAAGGAAACTTGCAGCCTCAGTACTTATGGGAGGAGGGGAGGGCAGGGATGGCTGATGTGTAGGATCAGGGCTCGCTCGACATCATCGGCATGCTGATCGACATCTATGGAAGGCAAGAGATGCTGATGACGTTCAGGGAGGAGAGCTGAGCATATCGCAGTGCGGACTTGTTCCTCAATGAATATTGCTCCCTCCTGAGCGACAAGCTGCTGGCTATGACCTCCTACCAGATCGACAAAGAGGTCCTTTCTACGTCTACTGCTCCTCTCCTCAGACTGCCTCCCTTGCTACCCCTTCTTCCCTTCCCCTCTCCCTCCTTCCTCTTCTACCTTCCTTCTTCTTTACCTCCCTTCCTCCCCTCTCCCCCGCCTCTCCTCCCCTCTCTCCTTTCTTCTCCTTCTCTCCTCTCTCCTCCCCTTCCTCCCTTCATCTCCTCGCCTCCCTCTCCCTCTCCTCCCTCTCCTCCCTCTCCTCCCTCTCCTCCCTCTCTCTCACTGTCCTTATCCTTGCAGCTTCACAATCTGGAGCTGCTCAAGATCAGGTTCGGCGAGGGTTCTCTCCACAACTGCGAGGTGAGCGAGGGAGAGCATGGCGGGTGAGAACGTCGAGTGAGGATGAGCAGGTCATGCTGAAGGACCTCGGGGACTCAAAGAGGCTGGACGCCTACGTACACAACGAGAGCAAGAAGGGAGCACTAGATGCTGAGGTATCTCCACCACCACCACCACCTCCTCCTCCTCCTCCTCCTCCTCCTCCTCCTCCTCCCCCTCCCTGCCTCTCCTCCTCCTCCTCCTCCCTGCCTCTCCTCCTCCTCCTCCTCCTCCTCCCTGCCTGTCCTCTTCCTTCCCAGTCAATCAACATGGAGCAGGTGGCGAGCTGGCTCAACGGGAAGATTTTGTCCGCGTCCTTTTGGCCGTCGCTCAACTCGGAGAACATCAAGATGCACCCGATGATCGACCAGCAGCTGCAGAGCTACGGGCGCTACTATTCCCTCCTCAAGAAGCCTCGAGCCCTCAAGGTACCCTCGCCCTCCACTGCATCCCCATCCTCCTCCTGCTGCTGCTCCCCACTCGTGACCCTCCCCCTCCCTTCCGCCTGCTCCTCCTTTTCCTCATCATTGCCTCCTCCTCCTCCTCCCCCTCCTTCGTGACCCGACCCCTGATCCCTACCCCTCCTCCTCCTCGTCCTCTTCCCCCTTGACGTTCTCCCTCTCCCTCGTTCCTGACTCTCGTATGGCAGTGGAAGCCAACTCTCGGAGTTGTCAAGCTCAACCTGAGCTTTGAGGACGGGAGGGAAGTACCTTTCACCGTCTCTCCCGTCCTCGCCAACCTCATCCTTCACTTCCAAGACAAGCCCTCATGGAAACTCGCGGAGCTCGCGGAAGTCACTGAGCTTGCAGTGGATGCGGTGAGTGAGAAGAGGACGAGGACGAGGACGATGCGGCGGGGGTTGTAGGCATCGAGGATGGAGGGGAGGCGGAGGAGGAGGAGGAGGTGGAGGAGGAGGAGGAGGAGGAGGAGGGACTGAGAACGGCTCAGGTGAGGAAGAGGATGGTCTTCTGGGTGGGCAACGGGGTATGTCAGGAGCAGCCTCCTCCATCGGGAGCGTGAGTGCAGCAGCAGCTCCTCATATGCCTTGAGTGACGAGCGAGCCGAGCAGGGGGATCGGGGAAACAGTGTACACAGTGGTGGAGAAAGCGACCGGACCTGTGATGCAGCAGACGACGTAATGTCTTGCTCCTTCCTGCTGATTCTCTTGCTCTGCTTGGCTTACCTCTCTACCTCTCCTCCTCCTCCTCTCT
>NW_005434668.1:1129252-1131553 GCF_000315625.1 Guillardia theta CCMP2712
AGGGGGGTGGAGTCCGTTTGTTGACAGATGATGGCCATGGGTGGAAGGAAGGAATAGATAAGGATGGTCTCATCATGGAATAACTCATGTGATGAAACGAGGAATAGGTCGCCAAGGGAGAATGTGATATTTGAGATAGTGAGATTTTGAAGGTAACCGCAGTAAAGTAGGCATGCCTGAGCGGGCGAATCAGGTCAAAATATGAAATGCAGATTTTCGACAAGAAGCAATCGAATTCTCAACACTCTTGACATCTGAACTTTGCTTTTCATTGCAGATTCCACAACAATCAAGGATGAAATAGCTCAAGCTAGAGTTAAACCTCCTCTCGAGAGTCTTGCATCATCATGACAGACAGTTCGGGGCTCCTTGAGAAGATATGGTTGGGAAACATCAACGAGAAGTTTGAGGTTGATCAAGATGGTTATGATGAAGATACCGTCAATGGTCTCCTCCTCCCTCCTCCTACTCCTCCTCCCTCCTCCTCTTCCCTCCTCCTCCCTCCTCCCTCCTCCTCCTCCTCCTCCTCTCACTTGTCTACTTCCGTAACGCCTCCTCCACCTCTTATTTCTCTTCTTCCTTCCACCTCTTGCTCCTTTTCTATCTAGTTGTGCTGCCTCCTGACGACATCTCTTCCGCAGCGACTTTGCCATGGAGGAGGATGACGCAGCTGCACAGGCTAACGATGCTCAGGTACTGGTTGCCTCTTTCTCTGCCTCCTCGTCTGACCTCTAGCAGGATGAAGTTATTCGCTCTTACGTCTTCGGCATGTTGACCAACTTCAAGGTGAATTCTTCATCCTCTCTCCACTTTCCTCCCCGTCTCTCTTCTCTTTCCTTCCCATCTCTTTCTTGTTTCCTGCCTATCCATCTTCTCTCCTCTCCTCTCCTCTCCTCTCCTCTCCTCTCCTCTCATCTCGTCTCCTCTCCCCTCCTCTCCCCTCCTCTCCTCTCCTCTTTCGTCCTGTTGCTTCGTCACTCCTACCTCTTATCCAATCTTCCTCGTCGTCAACAACTTTCCCTCTTCACTCCTCTCCTCGTACCTCTCAAACTTCTCCTTTCCGCACAACTATCCTCCCAGTCAACTTCTCCTAACACGCATCTATCTTCACAGATGTTACCTCTCGAGCGCATACATAACATGCTCAAAATGTTCGTCTCCGACCCTCCATACACCAAGAAGATCCAGGTAGACCTCTGCACCTTCTGTTTGTCATGACCTGAACATCTGCAAACAGGAACTAGAAAGTCTGCTCAACGCTCTTATCGCATCTGAGAAGTTGGAGTTTGATGGAAGCAATTATTCTTTGAAATCAAGTTAAATTACAAGTTCTCCCTCCTACAGTCCCACTCTTCTCCTCTCCCTCCTTTGAAGCGCCTCCTCCCTCCTTTCTCATCCTCTCCCTCTTCACCCTCCTCCTCGCCCCCTCCCTCATTCCACTTCAACTCGCTGCCCTCCCCTCCCCCCTCTCTCTTCCTCCTCACTTTCTCACTTCCCGTCGCCATATGCCTCCCCCAGCTCCTGCCCCAGCAGCTCGTGAAACTCCAGATACTTCAGCTGGACTTCTCCTGGGATATCTCCTCGACGGGAAGGGGGTTCCTCTAGTTTCGCTCGAGCTCGCAGCGCCTGCATGAAGGAGCCGATGGCGTCGGAGAGCGGTCCGCATGCTACCGCCATCACGTGCTCCTCGTCCACTTGACCCACCTGCCTTGAGCTGAGGGGAGGGGGGGGGGGGAGAAAAAGGAGGAGGCAAGGAAAAGAGAGGGAGGGAGGAGAGGAAAAGAGGTGGGATGAAGGAAGATAAGTGGGAGGGAGGCAGGGGAAGTGGTCGATTGTACCTCAAAGCTCCAGTCGCTTCTTGTAACCCCGTCTAGTTTCATCGTCGCCGCGTTCCTCCGCAGGATCCCATGCGTGTCCCTTGGCTGCACAAAGTTCAGAACTTATGCTCCCCTCCACCTCCTCCTCCCTCCTCCTCCACCACCTCCCTCCTCCCTCCTCCTCCTCCACATCATCCCGCCTCTGTTACAATGCTACACACCAGCTCCGTTCCTGCAAATGGGTGGCAAGCTCCGACAGCTCGGAAGGTGAACCATCAGCGCCTTGAGTGGACTTTCTGTCGGATGCTAGAAACACACTGGCATCAGATAGGAAGAGTCATTGGCCAGCTATCACTGGGGATTGCGAAGAACCGGTCAGCCGAACTCGAAGTCTTACTGCTATGCTGACACGGAGACCAATGGAACTCGTTGAGTAGCGTGCACCAGCTTGTTTAGCATAACCCCCCGACGATGCTGAATGTCC
>NW_005434668.1:1131653-1134153 GCF_000315625.1 Guillardia theta CCMP2712
TCCCTCCCACCCTCCCTCCCCTCCCTCCCCTCCCTCCCTCCCTCCCTCCCTCCCTCCCCTCCCTCCTCCTCCCTCCTCCTCCCTCCTCCTCCTCCTCTTCCCTCCTCCTTCTCCTCCTCCTCCTCCTTACTCGGCTTGACAGAAGTTCCTCCTCCACATCGAACTCGATCCTTGTCAGGGACAAACCAAGTCCAATCCCCACCGCCTTGATGTATGATTCCTTGAGAGCCCTACATTTCCTTCATGAACATCTCAATCTGACTGAGAGTGAGAATACCAGAACACGAAGAAAGCAAACAGCAACGCATTGCTATCCCTCCTGCAGTAAGAAAAACAAACTTTCATCACATCGTCCCATTCCAGATCTCGCGATACCCGACTTTTCTTATTTGGTTCCACTCGTGGCCGGTCAGACAGTCAACAAAGTCGTTGAGAAACGTCTCTGCGTCTTCTCCCTGAAGTTTTCTCAGCGCTGTCATGGCTATCAACATCATTCCTGACCATTCTTTGCGGCTTCACCGTCATCACATCTGTTCCCACCAAACAACTCTCTTCTGCCGCCACAACAGCCTGAAAACATCCAGCAAGCTCAAACATCATCAAGAAACTTTCAAGGGCATACCCATGATCCGTGGTGCGACAAGTTGAGGTTGTACCAAGGCATGACATGCCGACCTGAAACCACAAATGAGTGAATTCGCAACTACAGGCAACTAGCAATAGAGCCACCGTCGTCAGGTCCCTTCACATATGGCTTTCCTTCTGCAGTGCGACCGAAGAGGATCTTTCGACGTCGAGGTCAGTCAAGAGAGATGGTAGTAGAAGTTTCACCATGCCGAACGGTTGGTTCAAGGCCGTGCTTGCAGCATGCTGAAGCAATGTCCTGCCGGCCTGTATCGTCGGTGAGGACGAGCAGAGGTGGAGCAGGAGCAGGAGCAGGAGCAGGAGCAGGAGCAGGAGCAGGAGCAGGAGCAGGAGCAGGAGCAGGAAGAGGCAGTCACCAAGGCCAACTTTGCATCTTTCTTGAAATGAAAACGAGAAATCCTTTGTCTTTCCTACATCAACACTCTCAGAGCATCTTCTAGGTACTTCCCTCCCAACCTCGATAGGCTGCAGCCCCATCAGTAGCTCCCACTGATGCGGACTGGGCGACCAATGCTCACCAGCATAGACTGTAATCAGGCATTATTCAAACATTTCTGCAACATTAAGTTCGATCCTACTGCTCCTGATCCTACTGGCCTTAATCTTTCTCGTCCTCGCCAATGTCATTACCGTCGTCATCCTTATCATCACCATGCTTATCACCCTCATCAACATGATCATCACCGTCGTCATCGTCGTCATCGTCATCATCGTCGTCGTCATCATCATCATCCGCCTTCTTATCATATACAACTTCTCCATGGCGCTCCTCCCCTTCCCCTCCTCCTTCTCATCGACCTGCGTATCGGCAACTCATTGTCGCATCTCGGGACTCATCTAATATATAAACGACCCCTACCCCTCTGCTTGAGTCGTGGTACCCTGTAAAAAATCTGTGACCGTTGAGATACGAGGGGGGTAGGGGTTACATCCCGTACCCCAACCCCTTAAGAAAGTACCCCCACCCACCTAATTACAGTTCCCTTGCGTCCCTGTAAAAACTAGTGCAAGGGGGTTGCTACAACATGCACAGCAGGAGTGTAATAAGGCAGGAGGAGGAGGAGGGAGAAGGGGAGAGCAGGAGAGAGCAGGAGGCCAGGGAAGAGGAGAGATGAAGAGACAACATGAAGGGGAAGCATGAGAAGGTGAAAGTAGACCAATGAACAAGTAATGCTGTTGTAGAAGTTGAGACGCAAGGAGTAGTTGAGGGGAGAGTGAGAAGAGAGTGAGAAGAGAGAAGACGAGTAAGATAGCTGGAGGAGAAGCAAGAGAAAGGGGCATGTGAAGGAAGAGAAGGGACTTGATGTGACAATCTCTGTGCATTGATACAGCTGCTGCAGGCGTGTTGCTTGCTATGGCCAGCATGAGATTTGTGCTGTTGTTCCTCATGCTTATTTCTATCTCCGATGCCTTCATCGGCCATGGCTTCGCTGGCGTCAACCTTCCCCTGCAGAGGAAAGCTTACAGTGCGCACAAATCCCGCGGGCCCATCGTGAAATGCAACCCCGAGGACTCTCCCGTCATCTCAGAGAATTTTGACAGCATGTTTCGCAAGGACGGCACCACTTGGGGGTCAAAGTCGTATCCTGTCTCGACCGTCGAAGAGCCCGAGCCTCTGGACATCGTCACCAAGTCCATAGCACAAGCGCTCGTTACAGTGCTCAAAGGCTCGCTCGATTGGTATTACCACAAGAAATCTGACTTTGCGCGTTTCTTCGTGCTGGAGACGGTCGCCAGGGTTCCATACTTCGCCTACATGTCTGTTTTGCACCTCTACGAGAGTTTCGGGTACCACGACAGGGCTCACTGGATCAAGATTCACTACGCAGAGGCTGACAACGAGTAAGACCTTCAC
>NW_005434668.1:1135553-1163686 GCF_000315625.1 Guillardia theta CCMP2712
CCCCCTTCTGTATAAATACTTCCCCCCCCGCCGCCCACCGGGGGGGGACGCAAGTTGGTCAATATTGACCACGTCTCACTCACACACCGGTGAACCCTCACTCCTCACTCCTCACTACCTACCTCCTACCTCCTCTCCTCCTCCCCTCCCCCCCCCCTCCCTCCTCCTCCTCCTCCTCCTCCCGCACCTTCACAACTTGCTCCTCCTCTTCTCCGTCACTCTCGATCTCTGGGGCAAGTAGCATGCCTTGCACTGCAAACAAGGTGAACAAGGAGGAAGGAGGGAGGCGGAGCTAGCACCTTCCTCCTCCATTGCCTGCACTTGTTCGCTTCCGAAATCCGTAAACTGATGGAAGACGGCGTCATGGTAGAGGAGGACGAGTCAGGGAAGGAGAAGCAGTGAACGTAGAGCGGTGGAGGACTGGAACTGCAAGCAAGGACAAGCAAGGAGGGCAAGGTGGGGGGGAAGGAGGATGGAGGAGGACAGCAGGAAATCACATCGAACGCGCTGGCTCCACGCTGCACGGAGCTCATCGGGACTTCATCTTCCCATCCGGCACCTACGTCGAGCGGAGAGGAGGAGCTCTGTAAGAAGCAGTGAGGATGCGCGTCCTCGGAGGGAGGGAGGGAGAGGAACCTTGGGAGCAAGAGCATTGCTTGCGAGGGCCTCTAGCACCCACTCGTCATGCGCTTCCCTGAAGGAGTCGTCGGCGAGGAAGAGGGTGTCTCGTCCCGTCAGCTTCTTGAGGGCCGCGTGCTTCGCCTCTTTCTTCGTGGGTTTCTCGATGCGGGGGTGATGGAGAGTCTTGAAGAGTTTGGCTGGAGGAGGGAACATGTCAGAGGAAGGTGAGGAGAAAGGATCAAGAGAGAACTTGAGGAGAGCAGATGAACATGAGAAGACAAGGTGAGAAGACAAGGTGAGGATGAGAAGAAAAGATGAGAAGGGACGGTGAATATTCTTACGGGGAGGAGCAACGAGCTGTCTTTCTACAACTTGATCGAACGTGTGGATCGTGTTGAGCTTGTCGTTCGGCCTGACCTGCTCACAGCAATAAATCGGCGACAAAATTTACCTCCTCCCTCCCTTTTTCTTCCTCCTTCTGTCTCCCTCCCTCCTCCTCCACCACCACCACCTCCTCTTCGTCTTCCTCCTCCTCGTGCTCCTGCTCACCTTGTTGATCTTTCGGTCCTTCCTGGGAGGCTCCTGGTTGCTCGACCTCTCCTTCCTGTCCTGCTGAACTATCTCCCTCACTCGCGGCACCCTGCCTTTCCCCTTCCACAGGCTCTTCCCCTCCGCTGAGGCCTTGCTCACACCTGAGAGCAGGTGAGAGAGCGTGCGGGTAGGGGATGGATGGGAGTTCATGCGGAGGAGGAAGGAAGGAAGAGGGAGAGGACGTTCAGGACGAAGATCAGGACGAGGACGAGGACGAGGACGTTCAGGACGAGGACGAGGACGAGGACGAGGACGAGGACGAGGACGAGGACGAGGACGAGGACGAGGACGAGGACGAGGAACGAAGAAAGAAGAAAGAAGGAAGAAGGTGAGAGCGAGAAGAGAGGAGAGCGAAAGGAGGAGAGAGGAGTGGGGTGAGCGAAAGGAGGAGTGGGGTGAGGAGTGGGGTGAGCGTGTCGCGAGCAGCAGAAGAAGCAAGTAGGAGGGACTTACCAACAATCTTGGAGAGGTCGAGAGAAAGGTTATCTCGGGAGAGACTCCCCTCCTTCCCTTCCTCCTTGCCTGAACGAGTTTGACACGACGGTTGCCGAGCCTTGTCCTGCATTCCTCTTGACTCGCGAGCAAGCAGACTTGCTGCGAGCACCTCGAACTTGGTCTTGGATAACCTCGAGTACAAACAACGAGAGAGAAATCTCCTCGCAAGAGACTTGAAACAACAAGTCAACGACATGGTCAACTGATACCGGACTCACTTGTATCATAACTGCTGAATTCTCCCTCCGCTCCATCAGCAGGATTTGCTGCTCCAGCGCAACGTTCTGAGGCAAGTGAGGGAGAAATTCGGAGCAAACAATTCTTTCTCACCCTCCTTTCAGTAAACTTGCAAAATGTTCGCTAGAAACACAAGAGTTGTCAGATGACGAGTGGGATTTGCTGGAGCACAACCTGTATAATACAAGCTGCCATGTCTTCTGACATCTTTCTGACAGTCTCTACTCCTGTATGCAAGGAATGAACAACAAACATCAAGACAAGTAATCATCTACCGGCCGATGATGACTTCAGAGAAGATAAGTACATCTAACAAAACAATGAGTACAACATCTGGAAGGGAGACGACAGACGTTGAGATTCTCTCGAAAAGAAATAAGGAGGTTCATCTCAGCGAACAGATTTCGCGCCAAAGATTTCAAAATCTCATGCCGGCCGAAATCTTCTGCTGAAATTCTCTCCCGGTGTTCAACCTGGTGAGGGGTGTCAAAGGAAGGTAAAACGAGTACAATCAAACATCACAATCAGACTTTGCTTGACAAAAGCGATGAAGCTGGGACTGAGCTTGCTCAGAATGTTGTTGTTGCCCCATGACGAGTTTTCTTTCATCGCTTCCCTCATCCTCTTCATACTCTTGTTTGCATACGGTCGATTTCCAGTCGCAAAGAGAAAAGCAAGCATGCCAACAGACCAAATATCCAGCTTGTGAGGGTCTGAAACCTCCTCCTCCTCCTCCTCCTCCTCCTCCTCCTCCTCCTCCTCCTCCTCCTCCTCCTCCTCCTCCTCCTCCTTTTCATTGCCGTCATCGTCGCTAGAACTATCATCATCATCATCGTCTTCATCATCATTGTCACCATCATCCCTTCCGTCCTGTTTCCTGCCTCCTTTTCCCTCCCCTCTCCCCTTTCTTTGGCCCTCGTTTCGCCATCGAGAGGCTTCGGGAGCGACGAACTCGGTATCATCGTCAAGGGAGAAAATGGAGGTATGCGAGCTCTGCGCGAACAAGCCATATTCTCCGATCTTCAAGCATTCCACTCCCTCCTCTTGTCGACATGAGATGTTGTTAGGTTTGATACCATGCAGGATGAAGCCGAGGTCATGAACATATTTCATAGCGTCCATCAACTGCAAGCATGTGAGATAGGAGAGAAGAGTACATTGAGATGAGATGAAGTTCACCTGACTGACGTATCTGACGATCTTCCCTTCGCTGTGATCAGCATCTGCCATGATGTATGACAACACGTCTTGATGGTATGGCACTGCACTGATGACATAGAGGTTTGCAATGTCACAACAAACTTCGACCAAGTCTGCCACATTGATGTGCCGCAATTTCCGAAAGCTCTCCAGAGACGATCTCAAGAGAAATTGAAATTTCTTGGATCGCTGAGGTATCGTGACAAGGGAACAAACAGATTTGTCTCGTCGCCTCCTTGCCTCACTGACCATGAAGGATTTCTTCACAGATTTTGAGCCGAAGACATCAAACAGTCTGAAGAGCCTGGCAGAATTCTCATCTTTGGCCTTCCAATACTTGGACCAAGACATCTGAATCCTCTTTGCAGCGTCATCTTCACTGCATTTGTGTCTTTCTATAGTACAATGATCATCTTCTACCCTTCCTTCTGTTCTCAGTCCATCGTCCCAATCTCCGTCGCCTCTCCCCTTGGTATCTTCAACTTTCATCTCCACTGGTGACTTGTCTTTGCTTTGCCCATCCTTTTCTTCCTCCGTCTCACTGCCGCCTCTTCGAGCCTTGCGATAATTTTTCCATGTCCCTTGAATCTTGCTTGCTGCAATTTCTGAACTGCTTGTCTGATCTTTTGCACAAGTTTCTAACAAGCCAGATTCTCCCTTGCCATTCACCTCCTCCTCCTCCTCTTTCACCTCCTCCTCTTTCACCTCCTCCTCTTTCACCTCCTCCTCTTTCACCTCCTCCTCTTTCACCTCCTCCTCTTTCACCTCCTCCTGCTTCTCGTCTTTCTTCTCCTCCTCCTCCTTCTTGTTCAATCTCTCCACTCGATTCACCCGCTCTGGCCTTGGAATCTCCTTCTTCTTCTTTACGTTCCGATCCGTCAGAAATCCCCGAGCCTTCTCCTCCCCCACCCTCTTGTTTCTTCTCATCCCACTCCCCCTGAACGTTCTGCTACCTCTCGCACTGAACGGCACTCCATTCTTTCCTATCTTCGTCCTGAACTCCAACAGCTGCTTGCGAGCCTCCTGCTGACTTCTATCTTCCTCAAGTGACGATGAAAGCGCCAGGCACTTCCGGATCCGATCTGCCGTCCTCCTCCAGTTCTTCCTCGCTTCCTCGAGCTCAGCTGTGTTCCTCTGCACCAGGGAGGGTCGAGTCTCAGCACGAGGCTGCGTCTCCTCCCCCACCTCTTGCTTGTCCCAGCTCAGGTGGCGGAAGAACTCATTGAAAGTTACCATCGTCTCCCGCGACTCTTTGATGTTCATGGCATGCAGCAACTCGCTGCTGCGAATCTTTCCTTCCATCCTGAGGTTCTTAAGACCTCTCTCGACCTCCTGCACGCTCAGACTGTCGCCCCTGGACGTTCCCCTCTCGAAGAACACGAAAACTTCGGCAACGTCGTTGAAGCCTGCTTGCTGGAACAGCTGCTTCACCTCCCTCAAGATCTTCTTCTTCCTCTTCTCCTCCTCCTTCTGCTTCACCGAAGTGGCATGCTCCTTCTCCCTGGCCGGCTCCCTCGTCCCCGCAGGATCTCCTGCGTCCTTGCTCGTGCTCGCCTCCTCCTCTTGGCCCTCTGTGTCGTTCTGTGGAGGTATACCCGCCTCCTCTTCTCTACCATCCTCCTCTCCCGCAACGAAATCTCCTCCCTCCTCGCCAGCATCGGCGGGTTCATCAAGGGGCGAAACAGGAGCAAAGTCCTCTTGGACCTCGCTCCCGTGCTCTACCACCTGGTTGACATCTGCAACTTGCGGACTTGAAGCTTTCGCATCGTGACGCTCATCTTGAATCTGTCGAGTGTTTGCCTTACGATTCCTCGCTCTCCACCTCCTGTAAGTCCTCTGGATCAGAACAGCAGAGAGAATCTGTAGGCGGAGAAGTAATTCAGGATCAAGCTCTGAAAGATCCTCCTCCTCCTCCTCCTCCTCCTCCTCTTCTTGCCCCTCCCCCTGCTCCTCGTCGTCGTCATCTGAAGAGGAGATGTTGCAAGGGTCTACCACAGATACAACCTTTCTTTCCCGTGCTGTGCTGATACTCTCCCTATCCTCATTCCTGCCTTGTGACGCGTTGCGAGCTTTCTGGAGGTCAATTTGCTCGATGAGAGCTATCCGCTCTTCCGTTCTTGGGGTGTGTCCTTGAGAACCTCTCGAGATTTTCTTCTCCTTCTCCTCAACATTGAAGCGCACATTCCTCCTCATTGAATGTTGCGTTTCCCACAGTCTTAACTCAGCCTCGCCATCAACCTCATCAACATTTTCATCTCGGCCTCGTACTCCTCTCTCCTCCTCCCACGCCTTCTGATCCTCCGCCTCCATCCCTCGCCCTTCCTTCTCCTCCTCAGCACTTTCTTCCTGCCGATCTGCTGCTGTTCTTGATGAGAGCTGAAGAGCGCTCTCGATGATGTCATCCAGCACGCTCTTTGCTATCAGACCTTTCTGTCGCTTCTCCATCTTCTCCGTTGCTTTCACTCTGTCATCAAGCGCCTCCAGCTGCTTGCGAAGACGCTCCACCTCCTCCCGTGCATGCGCAGCTTCTTGCTCCGCCTCCTCCCTCCTCCTCTTCTCCTTCTCTGCCTCCTCCGCCGCCAGCTGGAGCATCAGGGCCTCTCTCTCCAGCCTCTCAGCCTCCGAGTCGAACTTGTTGGTGAACTCTTCGGAGCTCTGAAACTGGGCAGACGCTGACATCATCATCTCCTCCTGCTCCTGTGGCGGCTCTTCTCTTATCTGCTCGTCGAGCCTTTGGGACGGCTGGTGAGTTTGAGGCCTTCCCTGCTCCTCCTCCTTCCTTAGGGGGAGGTCAGCATCAGAGGAGACGTCGCTACCCCATCCTTCTTCCTGCTCCGACTGCAAGTCAGGGTCGACGAACTTGACGGATTTTCTTTGAGTTTCCGCCGTCCTCTGCCTTTGTGAAAAGGGCGGGGCCTTGGCTCTCTGTCCTTCTCGATGAGGTTGATCAACAGGCTCCTCCTTGGTAGTCTTGGGCTTCAGCAGAGATTTTGAGATTGGAAAGTCTTTGCGCAGACTGATCTCTTTCTCAGCGACAGAGTTCGTAATGTGTTGCTCACGATGCTTCCAAGCTTGTTCTATGAGATCATCCGTCACCTCGTCCAAGTTGTCCTCGGCTTCTTGCTTCTCTGCCTTCACTTGCTCCGGTCCAGGTTTCTTCCTGCCTTGGTTTGCATGCTCCCTTCTCCTCCACCTCCTCCCATCCTCATCCTCGTCATCGTCTCCCTCCTCCTCCGCCTGAGCAAGCTCCTGCTCGGCCTCCTTTCTCAGCCGCTCGACCTCAGCATTGTAATCCCGAAGGAAGAGAGGCGACGCGAGTCGATCGATAGGACTAGCAGTCTGGGAAGCTGAGTGCGGCGCACCCTCGACCATAGACGCTTCTCCCTCTGCCTCCTCCTCCTCCTCCTCCCCTCCCTCCCTCCCCTTCTTAACGTGCTTCTCTTCACTTCGCTTCCGCGCTGTCACCTCTCCATCTGACTCCTCCAGCTCCGGTCGAATCACAAACACGTTGCTCTCCTCCTCGTATCCCTTCACCACCCGGCGCTTCGGCTCCATAGCCTGCACGCTCACATCTGAAATCCAGCTCCTGCTGGTGTACGGCCTGCCCTCTGCCTGCTGCTGCTGCTGCTGCTGCGCATATCCTCGTGCAAGGATGATCTCTTTCTGCATGCGAAACTCTTCCTCTGTCAGAACATTCTCGTCCAGCAGAGCCTTCGCCTCCCTCAGCGCTCGAATGACGGCCGGGTCCATCACAGCAGCCGTCATGGAAGAACTGAGCCTCCCTGTCGACTGACGAGGAGAGGAAGTAGCATGAGAGTCAAACGTCTCCTCGTGCCTGGAGGAGAAGCTCTCTTCCCCCCTGGACCCATAGCTGCTCCTTCCTCTCCTGCCTTGTCCCCCCGAGACACTGGACCTCATTTTCGTCTCCTCCTTCTTGGTAAGCAGCGACTCGTTGACCCCCTTGAAGAGAGAACCCTCTGTGCTCGAGCTCCTCTCCTTCCCTCCCTCTCGCTCCTCCCTGCCTTCGCCCCACTTGGCTTTAGGAGCTCGCTTCGGCATTCCCAGGGAGAGCAGGAACGGGTCCATCCCATCCTCCGCTTCCCTCTTAGGGACAGAAAAAAACGTGACCTCCTCGCTCCTCTTGGGAGGAGCAAAAGCGACCAGCAACGCATCAGCTTCCTCGATGGCCGATGCAGGGTCGGCTCGCCCCTGATTACTGTTCTTCATCTCCTCCTTCTTCTCCCTCATTCCCATCACCACCTTCCCATCCTCGTCCTCGTCCTCGTCCTCTTCAGGGAGAGGTTTCACTGTCCTTGTTCGATCGAGATCTTCGACCTTCCTTCCCCCGTCCTCAACTTGCAAGATACCTGAAGGCTCCTCCTCCGTCTTGGAACTTTGTTCCAGTTTCAGCGGTGGGCCTTGAGAAATTGTTCTCCTCCCTTGCGTTTCCTTCTCTTCCCTCTCCTCGTTCTCCCCCCCCTCCTCCTGCGTCTCCTCCTCCTCATGACCGTAAGGAAGGATTTCCCCACAAGAACAATATTTGTCGTCAGGTCGGTTTGGTTCACCACATGCAGCGCAAACCTGAGCACCCTTGATATCCACGCTTCGCTCCAGCTCTTCTCTCTCCTCCTCCTCCTCCTCCTCACGCTTCTGACGTTCGTCTTCACTCTCCTCCTCCTCTGACTGCTCCTCCCGTTTTGACCATTGAGCAACCTTATCATTGTACAGGATGGCTTCTTGGTCCTGGTGAGAATGAACCTTCTCATTGGCGAAATTCTGCATCCTCTCAAACTTCTGCTTTCTTGCCTGACTGACCAGATCCCTCTTGTCCACTAACAGGTCAGATTTCTTGACAGACTTCAAGTTCTTCGGAGTTGGCAACCTTGCGTTCTCTTCTTCAACAGCCAGACGGCTCATCGCGTCTTCGACCTCAACCTCCTCCTCCTTTGGACTGAGAGGTCTCATCTCACTCTCAGAATCCGACTCAAAAGTTCGATCCTTGCTCGATCTCTGGGGTGCGATCTTTTTCACCATCCTCGCAGGTCTCAACTTAGCTTTCTCCTGCTCCTGCTCGTCACTTTCCTCTGATGACGAGATGTCCTGCCGAACAACAGGAGCAACCTGACTTCTCTTTACCCTGCGACGTTTCTCACTGTCATTGTTCACCACTCGCTGCTGGGAGACATTGCTATGTGAGTTCTCATCGAAGTTGGTCAATTCAGCCCTCAGAAGCATCAGCTCTCTCTCCAGCTGTAGTCTGTCTGCCCTCTCTTGCGCAATTTCTGGGTCCTCCTCCTCTATCACCTCTTCCTCCTTCCCACCATCTCTGTCTTGCTCTTCATCATCATGGTCTGGTTGGCTGCCCCTGATCCCTTCCCCTCTCCTTCTGCCTTCTCCTTCCGCAACGGTAGCATCCCCGTCATCCTGCAAGTCCTTGTCAAACCTTGCCGGAACTTTCGAGTTCGATTGGGAGGCAGCCTTCGCCTTGAGAGGAGCTAGTTTAGCTTCTGCCCTCAACAGACTTCCTTCATCGAGGTCGAGATTGATTGCACTCATCCCATCTCTCTCAGACCCTGCCCTTCTGCTCTTCGTGAGGTTCGCATCCGGGTCGAGCAATCCATCAGTCACATTGGGTCCCCTTCCAAACGTATCCATCCCATCCAACTTCGTGATCCTCCTGGGTTTGTCGCTCTTCCTCGCATTTCTCTTGGGCGCGACGATGTTGTCAGGAGCTTCTTCTTGCTCATCCTGTGCTTGACTCGCCGTGAATTTTGAATGCGCCTCAGACGGTTTTTGCGATGGAGAGGCTACAGTGCCTTGCTGTGTTGTTGCCATGACCGTGTGGCTCGAGGAGCTGTACACAACGGGGTCCATCTCTTCTCCATCCTCGTCATCGTACACTGCAGCCTGCTTCCCGCTCCCTCTGGCCCTGCTCTCCTCCACACCGCCAGCGTTTCTGCGGCGAGCTGTGGTCCTCGACAAAGTTGAAGGGAGGTCCTGAGGGGGCTCGGAGGCTAATTCTTGAGCCTCCATGCTCCCGTCTTAACACGTTTCAAAGTTTCGTCCTGATTTCATAGCGATCCTGGTCCCTCATGAAGCTGTAAGAGTTCAAGCATCAAACGGGATCTTGACCTTCGAATGGACTTGAAGGCAGCATACAACAATGCTACAACCACGAGCAGCTCCTTGCAGACTACACCGCTCCATGGTGAGCATAACGCCCAAGGATCAGTCTCATCCCCCTCCCCCTCCTTCTCCTCCATCTCCCGCCATCTCCTTCCAACTCTCTTCCCTTCGCCTGTCAAGCCGTTGCTGCCATAGCGAGGGACTGGGCGGGGACGAGGGTAATCGGTCAGAGCGGGGATGAGTTCTTTGTCGGGTGCAATGCGAGGTTGGGGGGCGCTACACTTGGTGGGTAGGAATGGTTGGAGGGCGGTGGGGCTGGCAGGAGGAGGCGCTATGGCAGCTGGAGCTTCGATGCTTCTAGCAGCTCCTCGCTCGCACTGCTCATCAGATGCTAAGAACGGCAAGTCGTGGTTTGTCAAGCCATGGACCAGCTTTCAGGCAGCAGCGTCGTTGCCAGACAAAGTAAGTGCCTTCCTGTTGTGATCGAGGAGCTGTAGACTTCCACCGAATGATCTGACGATCAGGTCCCTGGATACGAGCGCGTGCATGTCATCAAGAGGACATATTTCACGATATCATTGTTCACACAGCTGAGGGACTTGAATAGTTCTCAAGAGATATTCGTGAAGTCCGCCAGACACCTGATATCAATCATTCTCAGCGAAGCTTTGAACTTCGTTCCCTTCATGCCGAAGATCGTCAACACACCAGTGGACGGCGCTACTTACACGGGGCTGGAAATGACAGATGTCGAGAACTTGTGCGTGGTGAGCATTCTTCGCGCTGCCGACAGCATGGCGGACCACATTTCGCACCACCTGCCTGGGGTGAATGCTGCATCTGGTTCATAGGCACTTGTGCTGAAAACCTTCTTCTCAGTTGCCTGTTGGGAAGATTCTCATTCAAAGGGACGAAAAGACAGCCAAGCCGAATGTCTTCTTCAAGAAGTTTCCCAAGAACATACAAGCGTGAGTAGATGATCCCGGTGTCTCGTGAGTTGAAGGATATGAATCGACCAGGAAGCGAGTAATCTTGGTCGACCCTATGCTAGCTACAGGGGGGAGTGCAGCAGAAGCTATCCAGGTAAAAACTCCCCAAAGGATGGCCCTTGCTGATGCACATCTGGTTTCAGATATTGAAGGATGATGGTGTACCGGAACACTGTATCCTCATGGTTTGCATAGTCGCAGCAGATGAAGGGCTGCAGCTTCTCACCAAGAGGTTTCCTCAGGTCTTCTCTTTCCGCCCTTGGACGCAAACATATCGATCTGATCCCTGATGCAAGGTTCGAATCGTTTGCGGGGAAATCGACAGGGGATTGAATAGCCAGAAGTACATCGTTCCTGGATTGGGAGATTTTGGGGATAGATTCTTTGGCACAAACTGACAGTATCGCCCTGAAAAATTGCAGACCAAGCTCTGGTATGATGAAACGATTGTTTATCTCACTGATCTAACTACAAACAAAACAAATCTACTACACCAAATTTAGAAACAAACCTGAATATAGAATACTTTAAGATCTACTTGTAATGTGAGTGCTAATATAAAGTTACATTGTGCGGAAGAACTTTCCATTGCTGCCGGCATTATGAGTCAAGAGTTGACACTTGACAGGAGGGCAGCCAAAGTATTCAACTTCTTCATTCGCAAGGTTTAAGTACAATGGTGTCAGTTTCTATGCGTTCGACTAATGACTAAGGATCTATGGTTTTAAACTAATGGTCTTTGCACGCTTATGGCGACAAAACTTACAGGTACGAATCTCGTTGTTGCACTGAGGAATGGTGTAATCTGATGACGATTCAATTTCTGAATACCACGAAAACAAGTCAGCACGGAGTTTTTCAGAAAGCAATAACTCACAAGAGATCTGAGATTGGATCCTTTGCGGCAATCTTCTCATGGGAATTCTTTCCTGTGCAAGTAGAACAATCGCACATACTATCTCCACTAAGGCTGGCAAGGTTGTGGGGTTGAATGTCAGATGTTTCTAGAACCCAGGCCATGGATTCTTCTGAAGCGAGGCTATCTTCATTGTCTCCCACTTTCCTTGCGATGTCGTAAATATTCTCCTGACTGTGAGTTTCCGAGTCTGCTAAAGTCTGATTCAATTCTCCAAACGTGGCCATCGAGTCTTCGCTAGATGCGAAACTTTTTCCAGATTGCTGCTCTGTATTTTGACCAAGGTACGCATTTTCCTTCTCATCTACATGATGAAGAGTCTCTCGGGCCTTCCTATGTTTTGATTTGAAATGCCTTGTCCGCGAACGAAATTTGCGCTTGCCTTGATATCTCTGAATGACGTTGCGTTGATTTAATTCCGTCAAATCAATGCTGCAGTTTTCTTCGTTAAGTTTCCATGCAAATTTCCGATTTCCTCTAATGTTTACATGATGGTCGCGGTCAAGCAGATGGATATGCACGTCTCTTCCTTCGTATAACACCAAAGACCAACCTCTCGTTACCAACCCACGACCATTCGGATTCTTGACCTTCCCATCTGATACTTCCAAAACAACTCCTGCTGACCATCCATCTGTCTCTGGAGACCACTTTTTGTCCCATTTGACGCAGACCTGTGATCCTTTGGAGACTACAAATTCATTCTGCACGTCACGTGCTCGGTGAGTTGTGAAGGCATGCTTCAATTCATCACAGTCTTCTCCACCCTGATCATAACCTTTTACCCCTTCTGCCGATGTTTCATGTGAGAGACTGAAGGGTTCGAAGCTTTCTGCCATCTCCTTTCTCTCCTTAGCAGCCTCTGCAAGCTTCTCTGTCGTGCCCTTGACTGCGACTGCCATGAAGCGAATTCCGAACACAAACTAATAAACATGACCCTCAATTGACTACCCCAACAATGACATCCACTACCGGTACTTTTTACCTTTCTTAACCCCAAGATTCAGCTAACCCTACCCTACTTTTGGAAGAAGGTCATCATCGTAGGCGTGCTACCCCTACCGGGTACTGGAACCATGCAAAATAGGGTACGTGGTATCAATGATACCGGTTACTTTATCACAATATTTGGGGGTAGGGGTAACAATATAATCTTCATCAGGAACTTTTGAGAGGCCCCGAAAAGAGCTGGTAGGTTTGGAGGAGAAGTACGAACTATTGACGGTATAGGAACTTGTTTTTGTAAACCAAACCCTCTCTAACTAAACCTAAACTAATCCTGTTGTTCGATAGAGTAGTGGGGCCATGGCGGTGGAACGGACGCAATGGCTACCAGTCGGAGTGTAACGACAAACAGAAGACGAGAACAATGCAACTTGGAGGAGAAGAAGAAACAAATGACACTGACCGTTGTGTCCCCAAAAGAAGAGTGGGAATAACGTCGATTTTATCCTTCCTAGCACTTGTTTTGGCCTCTTGCGAAGCATCGTGGACCTCAAATACGCCTGTTGCCCTTGCTTCGAGAGGATCAAGCAGTTTAAGCTTGAGACTTCGAGGAGGAGCTGAAGGACAAAAAGAAAAACTTTCAGACAAGGAGGATCCTGTTTTTGAGGCCAGTTCAAAGTCAAGCTTTGCCAAGAGAGATAAGCTCCTGGAACTACAGAAGGAAGCACAAGCAAGATGGAAACGCGAGAAGGCACGCGATCTTGATTCTTTTGTTCATCTTATAGATGATATTGCTTTTAGGTGTTTGAAGCAGATTCACCTGATCAGAAAGACATCCAAAAATTCTTCGTAACATTTCCGTAATGCATATATGCAACACTTCCCGGCTTCGCTAACTACATGGATTGTAGATATCCGTACATGAATGGGCTCTTGCACTTGGGACATGCCTTTTCATTGTGAGATCGATTCTCTCTCAACTTTTTGCAACGTTGTTTGGTGGGAATGATTCCGAGTTCTTTAGAACGAAAGCGGAGTTCGCAGTAGGATATTACAGATTGAAAGGTTTTCTCTGCCTTTGGCCATTTGGCTTTCATTGTACAGGTTTGTCATCTCCCCTCATGGATTTGATCATCAAAGATATGGGCAGCAATAACATCGTAAAAACAGGAATGCCCATCCAAGCTGCTGCAAATCTACTGAAACAGGAACTGGGAGAAAGCGGTGGGCATTAAACCTCGTTTCACAAGAGATGCACGATTGTCATGCTCGGATATCTGCAGGTTGTCAATCGGATCTGGCTTCGGTTGGAAAGCAAAATACTTCGACGAGTGCAGGTTGAAAACGGATTTGATCTTTTGA
Organism: Guillardia theta CCMP2712; assembly: GCF_000315625.1. Classification (NCBI taxonomy): domain Eukaryota; class Cryptophyceae; order Pyrenomonadales; family Geminigeraceae; genus Guillardia; species Guillardia theta. The sequence goes on from NW_005434668.1 coordinate 1,149,036, forward strand.
AAGTTCTGAATTCTATTTGACGCAGGGAAATCAAAGAGTCAGCGTCAGGTTCAACCCCCGTGTATTTATGCTCGGCCACTCAGAAGTAGCCCCAGGTTTTGTTGAGCATGGGGATCCCAGAGGAACAAATTTCACTGTTTACAAATGCGTCTCATTGGTTGGAATACTTTCCTCCAAAGGTGAAGGTGGCAGGAAAAGAAATGAGCGGAGCTGAGATATGACAGGCCAAAAGAGATTTACAAGAGATGGGTCTCAAGATAGATTGGCGAAGATCATTCATTACGACTGAGGTTTGATTTCTAGCATCTGCATAAGTGCTTGCTGCAGTACCTGCCTGACTAGATATCAGGCTTCTCCGTGGTACGACGCTTTCATCAAATGGCAATTCAGAAGGCTTCAGGTCTGCGAACCTGAGCTATCATTTCGTCCAACTTTCTCGTCCTCTCCTGAGATTTGAAATGCAGTCTCTGGACAAGATCAAATTTGGAAAGAGACATTCAATCTATTCGCCTTTGGACAAGCAGATCTGCGCAGATCATGATCGAGCGGTCGGGGAGGGAGTCTGTCCGCAATCTTATACGCTGATCAAGATGAAAGTAAGTTTCTTTTGAATGACGTAACACTTGCGGTGACATTGTACAAAACAAGTTGTTGGACACATCCAACAAAGTGTTTGAGAACATCTCTTCCTACGACATATACCTGCTTGCCGCAACCTTGAGACCAGAAACAATTTATGCACAGACAAACTGTTGGGTCCTTCCACATGACAAAGATGGTAACGACGTGACATACGGGTGCTATCGCTCGCATGTTGCCAACGAGCTGTTCATTGTCGGCGATCATGCGGCTCGCAACATGGCGTTCCAGGGTTTGAGTCCCTCCTTTGGCGTCTCTGAATGCGTCGCAAGAATCCGAGGACAGGACCTCCTAGGGCTGAGAGTTGCTTCTCCCATCAGCCGTTTGGGAGAGCTTCGCATTTTTCCTCTCCTCAACATCTTCATGGACAAGGGGACAGGAATCGTAGCTTGTGTTCCTTCCGTTTCTCCCGAGGACCACATCGCCCTGCGTGACCTCGAGGCGAAGCCTAAATTTCGTGCCAAGTATGGGATCGAGGATAGCTGGATGGAGGGGCTGCGATCGGACACTGTCATCATGGCCCCGTACAAGAAGGATAAGGGGGGAGACAAGGAGGAGGAGGAGGAGAAGTGCGAGTGCATTGCTGAGCGAGCGTGTGAGGAATTCAAAGTTGCATCGCAGAACGACAGGAATTCACTTGAAATGGCCAAAATCAAAGCATACAAGATCAGTCTCAACGACGGCTCAATGACAGCCGGTCCCTTCGCTGGTCAACGAGTGAAAGATGTGAAAAATCTGATCAGAGATCAATTCATTGCAGAGAATTTGGCGTATGATTTCTCGGAACCAGAATCAAAGGTGAGGATGAGGCGATGGTTGATCTGTGTGACATGATGGAGAAAATATATGATAATGACGACCAAGACAGCAATGACGACCAAATTGAGAAGTAGGAAGAAGAGGAAGAAGAGAGAGGATGGAAATGACGATGGCGATGATAATGATGATGACGATGGTGTTGACGATAATGATGAAGATGACGATGACGATGATCAGGTGATCTCGAGGACTGGAGATACGTGTGTCGTGGCTCTTACCGACCAGTGGTATTTGAACTACGGCGAAAAGAAATGGAAGGCGCAGGCAAGTAGATTGGAGAAGTTTCTTCACTTCTACAACTCCTTTCCTTCCTTCCCTCCTCCTCCTCCTCCTTTCCCTCCACCCCCCTCCCCCCTCTCCATCCCCCCTTGCCGATCCCTCGTCGCTGCTGTCTCCTTCTCCCCTTACACGTCTTCCCACCTGCTCACCTGCTCACCTGCTCCTTCGCTTCTGCTCAACATTCCACTCATCCTTCCTTCCTCATCATCTCAAACCCACTGGCACAGGTGGAGCAGCACATCAGACAGGAGATGGAATTCTTCAGCTCAGACACCAGAGGACGCTTCCTCTCCGCCATCGACTGGCTGGAGGACTGGGGCTGCTCGCGCTCCTTTGGACTGGGAACGAAACTGCCGTGGGACGAGACTCAGGTCATCGAGTCGCTCTCCGACTCGTCCATCTACATGTCATTCTACGCCATTGCGCACCTGGTCTCGTCGTCCTCCCTCCTCAATGATGGCGATGAGGGTGCAAGCGCAGGAGCTGGAGCAGGAGGCAAGGTTGATATAGACCCTCACCTGGTCCCTGACGAGGAGTGGGATTACATCTTCCTGGATGCTCGCATGCCGGACCAGACTGTCATCCCGCAGGAACGGCTGAAGATGATGAGGACAGAGTTCAGATTCTGGTACCCGGTCGACCTAAGGGTGTCGGGCAAGGACTTGATTCAGAACCACCTTCTCTTCTTCCTCTACAACCACATCGCTATCTTCCCGCCTGAGCGCTGGCCGAGGGCTGTTCGCACCAACGGGCATGTCATGCTCAACAATGACAAGATGTCAAAGTCCACGGGCAACTTCCTGACGCTGCGCGAGGCTGTCGACCTTTACTCGGCTGACGGGATGAGATTTGCCCTCGCCTGTGCAGGAGATGCAAACGAAGATGCGAACTTCGAGCATTCAGTTGCCAACTCCGCTATCTTGAAGCTCACGTAATGATGCGCTACATCAGTTCGTTCTCGTCTTGATGACAGCGTTCACCCTCCCTCCCTCCCTCCCTCCCTCCCTCCCTCCCTCTCACTTGCCTTCCTCCCCTTCCCTCCCTCCCCTTCCCTCCCTCCCTCCCTCTCCCTCCCTCCCTCCCTCTTTCCCTCCCTCCCTTCTCCTACTTTCCCTCCCTCTTTCCCTCCTGTTCATTCTTCCTACTTGGCCCCCTGAGTTTTTTGGCAGGAATGCGTTGAGATTTTTTGAGACTTCAGTTGCGCTGCTAAAGGTGAGCCAAGAATTCCATGTCTTGACCATCACATCACAGCACACCACATCACATCACATCACATCACATCACATCACATCACATCACATCACATCACATCACATCACATCACATCTTCTTCCGTTTGTTTCCGTTCCCTTCGTCTGCTGCTTCTCAGCTCTCTTCCCTCTGCCCTCGTTTCGACCCATCTCAACTCACCTGATCTCACCAACTTCGTCAGGGAGAGAGCGGAGAGAAAGATTACACAATTCGCGATGAACCAGAAAGTCTCCACCTTGCCGATCGCATTTTCAGCAACGAGCTAGCAAGGTCTGCGAACATGATTGTTCATCTTTCACCTGAGTATGAACTTGTCAGGTACGCACGGATGGCAGACAACCACTATGCAAAGCAACAGTTTCGAGATGCTCTGATCTGCGGCTTTGACCTTCTGCTAGGCGCAAGAGACAGGTCAAACTCATCGCGCCCCTCGTTACTTGTGATGTCAACCCGTACAGGTATCGCAACATGGTGCGAGCCATGCACGATGGCGGCTATCTGAAAGATCTCCTCCTCCGCTTCCTTCAGTACCACACCGTCCTCATCGCCCCCATTTGTCCGCATTACGCTGAGCACGTCTGGTCGATGCTCGGTGTGAAGCAGAGCTTGTAATGGGAGGTGACTGAGATGGCAGGAAACGCGGATAGTGTGATGCATGCAAGATGGCCTGAAGTCAAAGAAGAAGATGCAGGTGCGGGGAGCAAGTTGGGTTGTCGTCAGATGCCTTAGGTCGAGGTGACATGGGCTGGGAAATCTGTGAATGTGCTATGATTTCGACGAGTGAGATGAGCTGAGAAGTGTCTTTTTGTGTTATTTTGTTGACCAGTGCCATGTCGTCATGTTGACATTTGACATGTCTATCAGCACTTACCAGAATGACCAACTACATCGACAAGCTCGTCGTTGAGCTAAGTGAGACTGTACGACCGCGCCAGCAGCTGGTTGACTGGGATCATGTCAGGGTTGCAAGTGGAGAAGATGAGCAAGAAGCAGAAGGTTGAAGCCGTGGAGATTTTCATCTCTACCTCCTGCTCCCCCTGGCAGGTCACTTGCTTAGAGGTAACCTCCTCCTCCTCCTCCTCCTCCTCCTCCTCCTCCTCCTCCTCCTCCTCCTCCTCCTCCTCCTCCTCCTCTCCCTTTCAAGTTGTCGATTATGGTGTCCTTGTTCACTCAAGACCCCTCTGCTGATACACTTGTATTGTGATATTCTGTGATGTACTTGTATGGTGATATCCTGATGTAGGTATATTGTGATATTCTGATGTAGCTGTGTTGTGATATCCTGAGTTACTTGTATGGTGATATCCTGATGTACGTGTATGGTGATATTCTGATGTACTTGTATTGTGATATCCTGATGTAGATATATTGTGATATCCTGGTGAAGATGTATTGTGATATCTTGGTGAAGATATATTGTGATATCCTGATGTAGATATATTGTGATATCCTGATGTAGATATATTGTGATATCTTGGTGAAGATGTATTGTGATGTATTCCGACATCCTTGTAACATGCATCTCAGATTCTTCGTAATCACTTAAAGGATGGGAAATCGTTCGACAAAGAATTCAAGAAAAGCCTGCTGAAACACCCTGACTTGCACAATCTGAGCAAGGCCGAGGTCCTCCTCCCTCCTTCTCCTCCCTACTCCTTCTCCTCCATCCTCCATCTCCTCCCTCCTCCCTCCTCCTTCTCCTCCCTTCTCCTTCTCCTCCCTTCTCTTCTAGTTACACTTCCTGCTGTTCCTCTCCCCTGACGCCGTTACCCCTTGCAGACGAAAAAAGTCTTGCCTTTCGTGCAGTTCCGCATCGACGAGTTTGAGCAGAGGGGGGAAGAGGTAAGAAATTCTTCCCCTCCTCCTCAAGGGATTGACTTTGCCTGCAGGCCTTCGAGGACGGGGTTCCCTTTGAGGAGGAGGCAGTTGTGCAGGAACTGACCTCCTTCCTCCTATCGGAACTTCCGCTCTCCTCTGTCAAGGTGTGCGACTCCTCCTAACTCTCCTTCTCCCTCCCCTTGCCTGTCTTTACTTTTCCCCTCCTCCTCGTCCCTTCTCCTCGCTCTGCGCGCCTGCGTCCGCCATCCACGACCTTGCTTTTATCCTCCTTTCCCCCTCCCGTTCCCTTCCGTCTTCTTCCCTTCTTTCCTGTTCTTCCCTCCTCTTCCTCCCCCTCCTCTGCTCCTCTCGATGTCCGTGAACGAGGAAGCAGGTCGTGAGATGGCAGGAAGAGCATCAGCAGCTGGTTGAGCGACCGCTGCCTGGAACTCCTTCCTTCCACTTCTCGTGAGTTCTTGAGGAAATGGAGACTAGGACGAGGAAGAAGAGGTGGGGGAAAGAGGGGGAAGAGGAAGAAGAGGCGGAGGGGGGAGAGTAAGAAGAGGGAGAAGGGGGGCGGGGGGGGGGGGGGGGGCCTCCCGTGTAGATATGAAAAGACAATTTCAAGTAAAAATATCAACCACGTCTCTCCTTGACACCCTCCACTGTCACAAAGAACCTCCTCCTCCTCCTCCTCCTCCTCCTCCTCCTCCTCCACCACCACCACCACCACCTCTACCCACTCTACGCTCCTTCCTCTATCGTTCTCTTCTGTCATCCTGCCTCCTCCACCCTTGATCCTCCTCCCCTAGTTCTCGTCGTCCTCGTTGTCGGATACCGCACATGCGTCTGCTCCCTTCGCCTGCTGCCTCTTGCAGTAGTCCAGCAAATGATTCCTGTCCACCTCCCGCAAGCCCTCCGCCACTTGCTCAGCAAAATCCATGCCCTGATTCAGCAGTCAGCTCCTCCTCCACTACCACCACTTCTCGTCCTCCTCCCCCTCCCCCTCCCCCTCCTCCTCCTCCTTCTCCTCTCATTCTTCCCATGAACTCCTTTCCCATCCGCCTCCTTCCTCCTCCCCCTCTCTCGCTCTGACCTCGTACAGTCGGAGCAGGTGGATGATGGCGCGTTGGGAGTTAGCGGCGACCTGACTGTCCTTGTCGCGCAGGGAGGCGAAGACGGGACCAGAGGCAAACTGAAACATCTCCATGCCGAGTCGATCGATTTGCTGCAATCGACTTAGAGGCTGGAGGAGGAGGAGGAGGAGGAGGAGGAGGAGGAGGAGGCGGGGGGGGAGGGGGATTGGAGGGATGTCTTGATGGAGGAGGATTTGGGAGGTTGTGCGGGGGGAGGGGGGTAAAAAGGAAAGAGGGGGGAGACTTACGACAATCCTGCAGGCAAGTTTGAGCTCCACCAGCGCCTGTGCCTTCACTTCCGGGCTGCTGTCGCTCACAAGCTGCACCAGCCAGCGCCAGAGCTGCTGCTCGACCACCTGCTGCTCCGCATGCGAGAGGAGGAAGCGAAGAGCTCCTCCGATCACCTGCCAGGCATGAGCGCCAGACAGAATAAGGACCAGCAAGGGCAGAAGGACTGGGAGAAGGAGGATGAAGGAGGACGAGGACGAGGACGAGGACGAGGACGAGGACGAGGATGAGGACGAGGACGAGGACGAGGACGAGGACGGGGATGGGGACGAGGACGAGGACGAGGACGGGGACGGGGACGGGGACGAGGATAAGGACGAGGACGAGGACGAGGATAAGGACAAGGACGAGGACGAGGACGAGGACGAGGACGACGAAGGAGGGTGGTCACACCTTTGCAGCTGCTTCTCTTACTGGCACTCTATCGTCACCGACAATGGTCTGCACTGACAGTCAGAGGAGGAGAAAAGAAAAGAAAAGAAAAGAAAAGAAAAGAAAAGAAAAGAAGAGGAAAGATATGGACCGCGCAGGAGAAGTGCGAGCAGCAGCAGCAAGAGGAGGAAGAAGTTGAGGCGCAGCGGCAGCAGCAAGATGAAAAGGAGGAGGAGGAGGAGTAGGAGGAGGAGCAGCAGCAGCAGCAGTCGCTCACCTTGAACCTCCCGGTCACCTTGACAACCTGAGGCACAGCAGCCGCGCGTCCCCCGAGGAGGAGATGCTTCAAGAGCGCGGCGAGCGCGAGAGCCTTCCCGTGCCTCTTGGTCCACTCGGTCTCAGCCTGCAGCAGCTCCTCCAGCTCCTCATCCAGCTTCCCTTCCTCACTGCTCGCAGCGTGCGCGCCCATGGCGGCAGCTGTGGCGGAACGGACGTCCTCGTCGTCGCTGCGCATGAGCTCGAGGAGGAGGGAGACGACGTTGGCGATGACGGGAGGGGAGGCGGAGGCGCTGGCTCTGCCCAGCACGACCTCGAGAGCCTCGATGAAGCTGAGCTGGACTCCTCCCTCGTTACTCTTGGCTCCCGCCAGCAGGTCGTTGAGCAGGGGGTCGACACGGGGGCTCATGCGGACAAGGAAGGACAGAGCGCGAATGGCGCGTCCTCGCACGACCTTGTTGGGCTCGGAGAGCGACTTGACGAAGGTGGTCTGCAGCTGGGGGAGGAAAGGCTTCATCATGATCCCTCCCTTGACGAGGAGGAGGGAGAGAGTCTTGAGAATCGCGCTCTTGACCTGCCAGGGAAACCTGTCCCCAATGATGCGAATCAGAGGGCCCGACATCTGTACCACCATCGGCTTCAGCGCCGCCTCTCCCGTTGCCTGCACCAGGATCCCCAGCCCTGCCGCTGCCTGCTCGCGCAGCTCGGGGGTCGACCCGTGCATGAGCGCCTGGAGGAAGAAGGGGAGGAGAGGGGCGAGGCCCTTGGTGCGGTTGAACCCGGGGACTCCAGTAGGAGGAGCCACGGCAGCAAGGGACTTGACCTCCTCGAACACAAGACCGACGTACTCCGAGCAGCTGACTGCTGGCGCCTTGTCGTCCTCCTCCTTGTCTGCTCGCTCCATCGCTGCTGTGAACGCGAGCAAGGCAGCATGTGCCTGCACCTGCACGGCCTCCTCTTCGTCGCCAAACAGATGCACCAGCGACCGCACGATCTCCGCCTTGTGATCCTCGTACTCGTGCTGCGTGCCAGCGCAGAAGGCTCGGAGGAGGCGAGCGGCACTGGCCCGCGTCTGTGCTGTCGTCACGTCCTCCAGGCGGCGCAGCAGCTCCAGCAGCATCATGCGAACGCCGTCCTGAGTGACAGCCAGCACCACCTTCTCGGCTGACAGGGCGATCGACTCCGGGTCGTCTCCGTCCACCATCCCGTCGCACAGGGCGGAGAGGATGGTGGGGATCTTGGACGACAAGGCGTCTCCTGCCACTCCAGCCAGCGCCCCGAGGGCCTTGGCGTTGGACGCGGACATGGGAGGGGCGGCAAGCTGCGGGATGAGGAAGGGGAGGACGATCTTGCCGCGGACTGAGAGGAGCTGGCGGAGGCCCTCGAGGGAGTTGGACGCCTCGTCCTCGAGGTCGGTAAGCAGAGCAGGAACGATGTCCTCGATCGCTCGCTGCCCAATGGCCTTGAACAGGGCGTCGAAGGCTCTGCCGGACGCCACGCGCACATCCCTGTCCCTGTCGCAGAGGGCCTGGCGGACAGTCAGGATGAGCTCGTCCATGTGCTGGAGGATCTGCTGCTTCTGGCAGTTGGCGATGACTTCGGAGAGTCCGAGGCAGACTCCGGCTCTCTCCAGCTCGTCCTCTGCCTCCAGGCTCCTCTGCAGGATGGGGATCACGTCGTGCAGGACGCGGTCGCCCAGCTTGCCCACCATCTCTCCCATCGACCTCCCGGCCACGAACTTCCTCTCCTCTGACTTGCTCGACAGGCAGCGGATAAGAGTGTCCATCAGCGTCCTCAGGATGTTCTTCAGCGTTCGCAGCTGCGACTGCACCACCGACTTCCACACCTGGAAGCTTGCAGAGCACACGGACTGATTCACGTCCGAACGCAGCATGTAGACAGCAGCAAGCAGCACGTTGCATCGCTCCTCCCCGAGCACCTCCGCGATCTTCGCCTCGCTGTTCTTGTCCCCCGTCCCCTCGTCCGAGTCCTCCACGGTCCCGCTTGAGTAGATCTTCCAGTTCCTCCCTGTGATCTTTGACAGCACGTCTCCCAGCAGCTGCACTGACGACGATCGGATGCGCCAGGCCTCGTCGAACAGCCCGCGCTCGATGGCGGGCAGCACCAGGGGCATGGCAGTGTCGGCGAAGTGATCGACCACGTTGTGTCCAGCCTTGAGGGCCACCTGCCGCACGGAGTCGCTCTCGTCGGCGAGCCCGGACAGGATGGCCGGGAGGATGCGAGGGATGAAGGATTCCAGACTCTCCCCCATCGTGTTCGGGAGCGCAGAGAGCAGCATGAAGTATCCCTCCCGCACATGCGCGGCCTTCGCCTTGCACTGCACCAGCACCTCCTCCAAGATCCCCTCCAGCCGATCCGTCGGGCAGGAGCCGAGGACCTCGGACAGACCCAACGCTGCTCCTCCTCGCTCCACCACGCTTTGGTCGGACTTCATTGTTGCAAGGAGGTACCTCTCCAGCTCCTCGTAGTCCTTGTCGTCCATGCTCTTCACCAGCGACCCGAGCGCCTTAGAGGCTGTGCTCCTCATATCGGGCGAGGGATCCAGGATCGAGTTCTTGACGATGGGCAGGATCTCCGGCAGGTACGGCGCTACGTCCTTGGGGTCCGCCACCAGGTTGCACATGTTGCCGACGATGGTCGCTGCCTTCTTCTTGAGGTCTGTGCTCCTGTGCTTCAGCCCTCGCTGCACCATCGGCACCATGAGAGCGAGCGAGGGAGCGTCGACAGCGTTGACGAAGGTCGTCTCGATCACAACCTCCAGTGCTCTCGCCGTCTTGTCCGGGTCTGACAAGGACTCGATGAGGATGGGAGCGATGGCCAGGATCTCAGGGTTCTTGATGACACTCCCGACGTGCCCCAGGGCCACCTGAGCTCCCTCCCTCACCTTCTGGTGCGTGTCTGACACGGCTGACGCCATGACAGGCACGATGGTTGGCAAACAAGTTCCCAGCTGACGAGGAGCGCAATAGGCCATGGCGCCGAGCAAGTCGAGAGCTGCGGCCTTGGTGCGCCATGCTCTGTCTTCGACACCCTGGAGGAGAGCAGGCATGACGAGCTTCACACCCTGGCCACTCAGCTGGGACATGACGGCTCGAGCCGACGACTCTCCCGCCTCCCGCACGGACTCGTCCTGGTCGCCGCACGAGTTGAGGAGGATGGGGAGGATCTGAATGACATAAGGCTCAAAAAGTCTCCCCAATCGATCGGAGAGACACTCGAAGCCGAAGAGAGCTCCCTGCCTCCTCCACGCGTTCTTCTTGTCGTTGGCTGCAGCCTGACATGCACGAGTGACAACCCTTCTCTCAAGCCTTCCCTTCCTTCCCCTCTCCTTCTCTCTCTTTCCTTCTCTTCCCCCTGCGCTCCTCCTCCCTCCCACGTTCTCCTCTCTTCCATGTCTCCTCTCTGCTCCTCAACGAGCCATTTCTCTTCACTCTCATCGTCGGCTCACCTGCAACGTCGGCATGATGTCATGCGCCTTGAGCGCTGAGATCCCGATGCCTTTGACCATCCCGGCGAGACCGAACGCAGCCCCTCGCCGATCCCCGTACGTTTGACCCTCCAGCATCATCTCGATCATCTCCTTCACCATCCTCTTCACCTCCTCCGCGTCATCAAGCATGTTCATGAGGGGTGACAGGGCCTGGGACGCCGATCGCTGAACAGACTCTGACGGGGTTCCGAGGGCGAAGATCAGCCGATTGACCACGTCCTTGACCTGCCCATCAGCAGTCAGCAGTCAGCAGCACGATGGCGGGGGCTGCAGACGTCACCTTAGGGTCTCCCTTGGGGAGGAACTTGGCAAGGGAAGCAAGGAAGATGACGCAGCCCTCTCGCAGCAGGTCCGCCTGCCACGTGCCCGAGTCCGGCTTGTTGAGCTGCGTCTGCAGCATCGTGCTCAGAAGATCCATGGCGCCCTCTCCATGCAGCTCGATGAGCCGAAGGCCGGCCTTGATGATGTTGGCCCGAACATCTTCGTCGGGGTCGGTGAGGCCCTGCTCCTTGTCGGAGACGAGGAAGGGGAAGAGGATGATAATCTCTCTCTTGGAGACGTGCTCTGCGATGGAGGAGAGAGCTGTGGCGACTCCGCTGCGGATGACGGGATCTCCCTGCTTCTCCTCCCCCCCCTTGTTCTCCGTGTAGAGGGTCTTGAGCTGAGCCACCAAGTCCGACGCGAGCCCGGGGCTCTGCTTGATGAGGGTGGACAGACAGTCTCCCGCCGCCTTCCTCGCGTTCTCGTGAGGATGTGCTAGCAGCTTCGTCAGCTGCTCGGGCTCGAGCGTGTCCGTCTTGAGGTTGCAGGAGGAGGCGATCTCAGACGCCATGCTCGCCACCGTTGCGTCCTCGTCGTGCTGTAGGAGGAAGAGGGTTGAGAGCAGAGCAGGATGAGGCTCCGGACCCGGAAGCCCCTGGACCCTCCTGAGACCCTCCAAGCAGGTGACGCGGACGGCAGGAAAAGTAGCCAGGCAGCCGTCGAGGAGCTCGCCGATGTCGTCGGGGGCGAGGAAGGAGCAGTTCCTGTGCAGAATCTCGCTCGCGCTCTTCCTCAGCCGAGCGTTCTGCGACATCACCTCAACCATCACCCCCACAATCGCAGACCTCGGCAGGTCCTCGTCCCTGTAGTGCATCCCCACCATCTCCACCGCCGCCTCCACCGCCTCCATCCCCACCGCCGGATTGAGGATCACGTAACGGAGGAGCGGGAAGAAGAGGGAGAAGGAGGCAGCAGACAAGAGGCCCATCATCTGGACGTTGCCATGGACAGCGTTGATCGCTCCTCTCGCGATGTTCCTCCTGTCGTAGTCGTCCCTCAGGCTCCCGCAGTGGATGGCATACAGAGCCTCGGCGATGAGGAGGGGGAACGATCGTTCGCAGGTGGAGGTCAGCGAGTAGATCACGTCGACGATCATGTCGGAGAGGAGGGGAGAGAAGGAGAGCGAGCAGATGCAGGAGAGATCCGCCAGGTACGCGTGCGCCCCCTGCTTGTTGCCGTCGCAAAGGGCCTTGAGGACGTTCAGCGCAGTCCTGACCCTGACAACCGCCTCCTGCACTCGCTCGCGGACCTGGTCCAAGGTGTCAGGTACAGTCCCGTCCTTCATCCTCGCCCTCGCCCTCCTCATACCCTCCTATTAGCCCTCCTACTACCCCTCCTACTACCTCTCCTCTCTCTTCTTCTCCTCCTCTTGCCTATTTCATGCAGACCCTCCCACTCGCAACGTCCATTCTCATCCTCCTCCTCATCATCATCATCATCATCATCATCATCATCACCATCATCATCATCATCATCCTCATCCTCATCCTCACCTCTGCCTCCTCCGCCAGCTTGGCCTTGAAGACAGCTTCTTCCTGCTTCGTCATCTTGGGCTTCTCCTGCGCCTTCTTGCTAGCCCCGAGCTCTTTGGCAAGGTCACCGTAGAGCTTCTTGTCTTGCTTGCTTATCCTCTGGTTCACGTCAACCCTCACCTCCGGCACGTACCCGCTGTCCATGCTCGGGTTCTTTGCCAGCTGCCCCTCGGGGGTGCGGTAGATGATGATGTCCCAGGAGGAGAAGGAGAGCGTCTCAGGCTGCAGGTCCTCCCGCACCAGATCCAGCAGCACGGGCATCAGCACGTCGACCGAGAGGATCGAGAGGGAGCGGAGACTCTCGATCGCTGCCCTCGACCTCGACGGGTTCTCGCTGCTTGCTCCCTCCTCGCCAGCAAGGAACTTGCAAAGGTTGTCCGCGTTGTCGCGCACGAGATCCTTGGTGGAAGAGCTGCTCTCCACCTCCATCTTCCTCCGCAGCCGGTCCCACAAGAACGGGACTCCTTCCTTGCTCCGCCCGTTGGCAGCCGAGAGGATAAGGTCAGAGTGCGCCATGAGCAGCAGCTTCGAGAAAACGTCGGGGGGGATGGAGGAAGGCACGATCGACAGGATGGCACGACCGTAGCGCAGGCTCGCGTGAGTTTGCGAGCTCCGCTCCTCGGAGCTGCCGGCTGAAGCCTTCGCCTCACTCAGCGAAGAGATGTCCTTATCCAACGTGTCGATCAGGCGTTCAAGCACGCCTTGCTCGCCCATCAGCTTCTTAACCGCCTGCGTCGCCGACTTGTGCACGGAGAACGTCGGGTGCGACAGGAGCTTGCAGAGAGCAGCAAACAGAGGGGAGGCATCCTCAGGTTTGAGCTTGCGCAAGAATTCTTGCTGCTCCAGGAAGACAAACTGGATGATCTCAATGCTCGCCTGCAGCTGCTGCTCGTCAAGCGCCTCGTCCTGGATCAGGGAAGGCAGCTGCGCGTTCTGGGAGGTCACAAGGTTCCACGCCTTGGCCTCGTTGAGCTTCGCGCTGATCTTGGCGTCAACCTGCACGAGGCGCAGCAGCAGCTTGAGCCCCATCACCGCAGGCGGGCGATAGGCGGGCTTCTTCTCCGCATTCTGCACTAGCTTGATGAGAGGGGCTGCCAGCTCCAGCCCGCTGCTCGCGGCTTCCGAGTGCTCGAAGCCATGGGCGATAGACTGCACTGCCGAGGCTCGCAGGACGTCACTGCTTCCCTCCAGGGTCTTCGACAACATCTTGACGTAGTCCGGTGTCACCTTCCCCGTCCTCTTCACAACCTTCCCCAGCAGCTCGAGGCCGGCACACTTGGCCTCTTCGTTCAGCTCCTTGTCCGTCATGGCCACGAGCTGCGCCATATTCTCCTCGAGCATCGGAACAATCCCCTTGCTCTTGCACAGGGTTGCAATCAGCAGCAGCCCCTTGAAGATGCCGATCCTCTCCTGCCACGTTCGCAGCTGACCTTGCTTTCCCTTTCCGAACAGAATCTTGGCTAGCTCGCTCCCCAACGCTGCGAGAGCTGTCGACTCGCTGCTCTGTCGCGTGAGAGCAGCGAGCAAACTCAGCACGGCATCTTGAACTTTCTCTTGGGTGACTCGCTCCCGGACAACGGTTCCGAATTCCTCCAGATACCTTGACATGTCGATGGTCATAGCTTCGATGGAGGCTGAGAGAGACTCTAAGTAGAACTCGGGGGTTCGGCGGAGGATGTTCATGCATTCCGGCACGAGCTTCGCCACATCCTCGTGAGTCAAGAACCGCATGAGCCCTGAGAACGCCTTGGTCAAGGCCTCCGAAGGCTTCCTCCCCTCGCGCCCTTGCGTCGCCTCCTGCACGTTGGCGACGTACATCTTGATCAGATCCTCCTTATGCATCGCAAACTCCTCAGTTGCTCTCTTCGAAGTCGAGCCCCAGAAACTGCACAGAGCGCTCGAGCCTCCCAGCACCTCCATCGGGTCCTTCATGGCTGACGCAGACGCCAAGAACACCTTGAAGAAATCCTTGATCCCATGGAACAGCAAGTGAACTCGGGCCATGCAAGACTTGACGAGCTTCGGTCTGGCATGAGAGCAAACCTTTCCTAGCGTTTGACATAACAGTGGAGCGCATTTCGTAAAGAATATATCAGAGTCTCCTTCGGCTGACTTGGAGACGTGGAGGAGAAACCGGCTGGTGCAAGAGACGAGAACCATCCAGGCGTGCGCGTCCGTCGCTCTCTTGCTGCCGCCGTTAAGGGCAGAGAAGCATCCCTCGTTGCAAAGCTTTCCACCCCTTCGCAGAACAGCTTGAAACAAGCTGAGGCTCGTTCTCCTGGTTTGCGGGTCATACGATCTCGACAGGCTTTCAACAAATATCTTCAATGTGGACTTCAGTTCTTCCTGTGACATTTCATCTGGTGCAAAGAGTCAAAGGCCGTTGACTAGCGCCTCCTCCTCCTCCTC
>NW_005434668.1:1163786-1166649 GCF_000315625.1 Guillardia theta CCMP2712
GCAGATGAAATACGATAGGCATGCGTGCAAAGACCACTGGCAACTCCTATTGTCTCTCTTCCTCCGCTCCTCCCTCCCCACCCTCCCTCTCCTCTCGTTCGTCCTCTCGCTCCCCTCGCCCCTCCTGCTCTCTCCCAACCCGCTCACTCCCCCTACCCTCCCCCATCTCCCTCACGTGATCTCTCTCCCTCGCCCTCTCCTCTCCTCTGTTTCGCTCACTCGTGGCTCTTGTCCCAATCCCCCATCGCCATCCTCTTCGTGTCCTTATCCCTTCCTTCCTGCCTTCCTTGACCATCTCTGACCTGATCCTTCTCTGCTTCTCCTCCTCCTCCTCGCCTCTCCTCCTCCTCTTCGCCTCCTCGTTCCTCCTTCTCTCATGTCTACATGCGCGTGCTCCAATGCTCCCACACCCCGACCAGGTGCTATGACCCCACCCTATATGCTCCACCGGAGAGGGTTGTGGAACCCCACACTTTAGCCTCTCTCTCATATCATGATGACCGGTACTTCTATATTGTACCCCCTTGAGATGTCTAACCCACCCTGCTTTGCTGGGTTTTAGATCCACGGCAGTCACCTCAGTGACTCGCCAAGTTCCGCCGGCCCTGGCAACGGACCGGGTCGCCGGCCCGCGCCGCCGGGCGGCCGGGCGGCCGCCGCTGCGGTCCACTGCTTGATCGGACCGACGGGCGGGCGGGCCGGGCCGCCGCGGGCCGGGCCGTACTGAGAACAGCGGAACTGATTCAGGGTTTACAAGGACTAATTCGATTCTTAGTATTTTCTTCATCTTTAGTAGGATCATGGCACTCAGTGACTCTTGAATGGAATCCGACTTCTCTCTCCGGGCCTCTCTCTTCTTCTCTCTCCCTCTCTCTTATCTTATTCTCTATCTCTCTCCGAGTCATGCCCTGCATGTCCGGGAAGAGTCTTCTTCACAATGGACAATCCAAGTTGAAACTGAACTGACAAATTACTACTAGCATGACAGTCTACTAAACTCGGTCTTGAGCAAAAACTGTCTTGTTACAACTAAGGTCGATATGGTGTCTGCATTCAACTTTGGCACAGTACACCCAGCCACAATTTGTTTTGATAATGATTGATCTTCGAATGTTCTCTAGGCCGAAAAACAGAGGCTATTGACCGGACATGCAAGTTGCCGGAACTTACACTTGGAGCTAATTTGATTCTTATTTTCACTTGATCTTTGAGTAGGATCAAATGGATCTGGCGGACGCGGCCTCAGTCCGAAGTTGTCAGACTGTCTGACTCCGTCTGATCACTGTCACCCGAAGTTCAACGGTTTTTAATCATGCAGAGACAGCTCGCCTCAGTGATTCTTTTAGTGAGCCACGGGGGCAGAGACTGTGTAAAAACCTGGCTTTTTTAAAATAGGGGGCCGAACGTGATGGAGGGAAATTGAACGAGGAGAAGGACAAGAAGGAGAAGGAGAAGGAGAAGGAGAAGGAGAAGGAGAAGGAGAAGGAGAAGGAGAAGGAGAAGGAGAAGGAGAAGGAGAAGGAGAAGAGCAAGACAGATTCTCAGGAAGGAGAGAGTGGACAGTTGGAGGGACGTATCAGCGAGCAAGTCCAGACATAAAGTCTGATCCCCCAGGATCAAGATGTGCTTTAGAGAGTTCATGGCAACCAGATCATTTCATCTGCTCCTTTCTCTTCTCTTCTTCGCAGAGCTGTCCTTCTCATGTGCTGCATACATGATCAATGCTCCGCTGTCTTCTGGCATCTTCAGCTCAGCATCCCCAGCCAGACTACGAGGCATACCAAGAGCTCGAGCTCCTCCATCGTCTCTGGCCAATAATCTCTTCATGAGGAGGAAGAGGAAGGGAGATCAGCGGAGCCGCTGGGAGACGCGCCATGTATCCGACTCCGTGCATGCCCCACAGCCCGCGGTGGACGGCATGGACGCAGGACAGACGCGGGCGGCCAAGATTGAGGCAATGGCAGCAAGACGACAGTCAGGGTTGATAGTGGTGCTCGAGGACGCGTCGGATGCTCACAACGCAGGAGCAGTGATCCGCAGCTGCGACGCGTTCGGAGTGACGGAGATCTGGTTCGTTCACAACGGGATCAAGGAGGGGACGAGCATGCGACCGTACGTCGAGTCAGGACGAGCGTTCGACCCGGAGTCGCACTCTCTGCAGGAAGCGAGCTCCTCTGCAAGCAGGTGAGAAGGGAGGGAGGAGAGAGAGAGAGAGAGAGAGAGAGAGAGAGAGAGAGAGAGAGAGAGAGAGAGAGAGAGAGAGAGAGAGAGAGAGAGAGAGAGAGGAGAGAGGGAGGGAGGCAGGAGGAGGGAAGGTGGAGGAGGAAGAGAGGGATGTAGGGGCACAAGAGGAGTGACCGAGAAGATAGAGTCCGATGCTTCCTCCTGTGAAGATTGAACGCCACCACCAGCTGGTTGCCTCCAGTCAGTCGAGGGGAGCGAAAGAAAGAGGGAAGGGCATGAAAGAGAAGAGGAGGAAGAGGGAGGGGGAAGGAGAAGGAGTGAGGTGATGGGGAAGAGGGACGAGGAGCGAGGAGATGGGGAGGGAGGACAAGGAGGGAAGAGGGAATAGGAAGGAGGAGGAGGAGGAGGAGACCGGTAGTCCTCAGCACAGAGATGAAGGTAGCAAAGAATCATGCAGATCTGAAGGAAGTCAGGGTGCAAACGAAACTTTGTGATGGTTGAAGTCGACTCACCATTGCTGATGATGCGATGAGGACGAGGAAAACCAAGAAGAGAAAGCCGAACAAGTAGTAGAAGCGATGCTGTGCGAGCAATCAGAAGATCGTGGTGATGGGGGAAGAAATAGGCGGGGGGTGGTTTGTAAGGAAGAAGACAGGAAGAGGACGAGGAGAAGGAGGGG
>NW_005434668.1:1166749-1185741 GCF_000315625.1 Guillardia theta CCMP2712
GGAGGCTTGCAGGGGAATAGAGGGTGAGGAAGGAAGGGTGAGGAAGGAAGAGGAGAGGAGAGGAGAGGAGAGGAGAGGAGAGGAGAGGAGGGGAGGAGGGGAGGGGAGGGAGGGGACATGAAAGCGGCTTCTGCTGATGCATCTGAAGGTGGGTCTCTGCCCGGACATTCATGTCAACCAAGGAGGCGCTAGAGGAGCTGAAGGAGATGGGATACTCCAACGTCTGTACTTGCTTCACACAGTCAAGCAAGTCTCTCTACCGCTGCTCCCTCCTCCAAGATAAGGTCCGATGCTCTTCCTCGTCCTCGTCCTCGTCCTCTTCCTCTTCCTCTTCCTCTTCCTCTTCCTCTTCCTCTTCCTCTTCCTCTTCCTCTTCCTCTTCCTCGTCCTCGTCCTCGTCCTTCGCGTCGTCCTCTTCCTTCGCGTCATCGTCCTCCTTTTCCATCCCCTTCCTCCTCTTCAACCGCATCCTTCATTCCACTGTTGCTCCTGCTCCTCCTTTCCTCTGCCATTTTATTGTCATGCCCTCCTCTTCTCACTTACAAACTTTTCAGCTTGCGCTCTGGGTCGGCAACGAATTCGCTGGGTTGTCGGATGTTGCGATCAGTGCAGCGGATGTAGAGGTGACGCGAATCTCTGCTCTCCTACCTCCTGCTCTCTCCCGCTCCCTCCTGATCCCCTCCTTCTCTCCAACTCTCTCCTGCTCCCTCCATCTTGCTTCCTGCTTCCTGCCTTTCCTTCTCCCTCCTCCTTCTCATCCCATCTTAGCTCCCTCCTCCTCCTCTTCTGCCGTTACTTTCCTCTGCTAAACCCTTCACCCGTGTCTCCTCGTTCTCTCCTGCTCTCGGACTGACGGGAAGACAGTTGTACATTCCCATGCGAGGAATGATTCAGTCGCTGAACCTCTCGGTTGCTGCGGTGAGATTGAGTGAGGAGAGAAAAGTGTGGATGGGTGGTGGGGTGGTGATAAAGAGGGAGAGGAGAGGAGAGGAGAGGAGAGGAGAGGAGAGGAGAGGAGAGGAGAGGAGAGGAGAGGAGAGGAGAGGAGAGGAGAGGAGAGGAGAGGAGAGGAGAGGAGAGGAGAGGAGAGGAGAGGAGAGGAGAGGAGAAAAGGGATGGACGAGGAGTGCCTTTTTCAACAGGAGGAGGAAGAAGAATGAAATGACTGCAATGGTAGGCAATCTGCTTGAGTGAAATTTGTCGTCAAAGATCGCAGGAGAACGATGGCGAGAGGTTTGAACCATGGCCCCTTCCCTTCCCTTCCCTCCTCCCGCTTCATCATCCTCTCCATCTTCCCTTCCCATTTCCCTCCCTCCTCCTCTTCCACCTTCCCGCCATCACCTCCTTGCTCTCTTCCTTTCCTCACCACAGATGGAGCAGGTGGACGCTGTCGCAAGAGGAGCAGCAGAAGATTGCGGCCGCCATGCAGTACAGGAGGTGAGGGAGAGGAGACGCGTGAGGGAAGTGACGTCATGGCAGACGCGGGTTCCGAGAGAACGTGAGCAAGGAGAAGCGTGCGAGGTGAGCGAAGAGGAAGGAGGAGAGGAGGATGGGAAGACTGTGTGTGGAAGAGAGGAGGATGGAGATGGGGTTCAGGAGGGGAGGAATGGAGGGGTGGGGGGTCCGGTTGAAGTTACAGCTGGTGCTGACACGGCACAAGGATGGAGAAGACGTGGAGCTACCTGGTGCAGCAGTCGACCAAGGTAGAAGGACCCCTTGCGCATGCTGAAGTCAAGTACGAGTAGGACGAGAGGAAGAGCACAGCTTGTAGCTACTTGTTTCCTCCTCCTCCTCCTCCTCCTCTCTAGTCCTGCGTGTAGCTGTAGGCATTATCCACATTGAAGTAAGGAGAGAGAAAACTGAGCACAGCGGCGCATACGGCGACACCTGGAAGTTGAGGATGAGAAGGAAGATGAGGAGGAGGAGGAGAAGGATGAGGAGGAGGATGAGGAGGATGAGGATGAGGAGGAGGAGGATAAGGAGGAGGAGGATGAGGAGGACGAGGAGGAGGGATGAAACACCTGCTCCAGTGCTGATGTAGGACTGCCATGTCTCTTCCTCCTTAGCTGCTGCTTCCGGCTTTTCATCTCCTCCCTCCTTCCCTGCTCCTCCCTGGTTGCCATGGAGAGTAAGGTAGGAAGCAGTAGGAAGGAAGCTACCTCCGCCAGTGAAGTCGACGATTCTTCTCCTCCTCCTACTTCTGAACAAGTTTCCGAATTCATCTTCGACATGGAGGCTGAGGTGTATCGCTCTCCTTTCTCCGACGAGATCTGCGGGGAGCAAGCAAAGTCCTCCTCCTTGAGCTGCACCGTCTCCTCCTGCTCCGTCCTCCTCTCGCCAGGTGTTGAGCTCCCTTCTTCCCGTACATGATCTGTCAATGAGATCCAGTGAGAACGAGGAAGGGACACGAGAGGAGGAAGCGAAAGGGAGATCATGGCTGGTTGTAGTAAATGTTCAATGTTGTTCTGGAGGAGGAGGAGTAGAGCAGGTGGAGCAAGAGGAGAGGGAGAAGGAGGAGGAGCAAGTGGACGAGGAGGTATAAGACGCTGACTGCTACCGTTGTGTTCCGCCTGTGGAGTTTGCTGCAGGAGAACTCGAGGCTGTGGATGAGTAGGAGCAGGAGCAGGAGCAGGAGCAGGAGCAGGAGCAGGAGCAGGAGGAGATGTAGGAGTAGGGAGAGATGTCTGCTGCTCCTTCCTTGGCGATTTCTCGGCCCCTTGCTGCTTCACGTCGTTCTTGAAACAATCTTGCAAAAACTGGACGACCTGACACGCAGCAAGTGACGACGGACGCGAAGGAGAAGGAAGAGATGGAGGCAACAGGAGGAGGAGGAGGAGGAGGAGGAGGAGGAGGAGGAGGAGGAGGAGGAGGAGGAGGAGGAGGAGGAGGAGGAGGAGGAGGAGGAAAAAGCAGCAGGAGAAGGAAGAATCGGCAAGAGGAGGGAGAAGGAGGAAGAACCTGGTCTCGGAATTCGCTGGGACGGATGCTATTATGATCGCCTTGAAACACATTGATCTCCTTCCTTCCTCCATAATGCTGAAAAATTTTCTGCGCGTGCGAAGAAAGAACAAGCTGAAGGAAAAGATTTCAGCAGGTGGGAAAGGAGGGAGGGGAGGGAGGTGATAGCAGGGGAGCGACTGGAGGGTAGACATCGAATTGGAGAGGACAGGAAATGAGGGGGAAGGGAAGGTTGTGACGGGAAGAAAGGAGTGAAAGATCGACAGAGGAGAGGAGAGGAGAGGAGAGGAGAGGAGAGGAGAGGAGAGGAGAGGAGAGGAGAGGAGAGGAGAGGAGAGGAGAGGAGAGGAGAGGAGAGGAGAGGAGAGGAAGGGGAAGGGAGGAGAGTGGGGGGGACGCGCCTGGTCGTCAGAAGCGTGACCGATCAGGCAGGGACAAGAACATCTCGGAGCCACTGCAAGAACGTCCACGAAATTGATGTCGAAGTCAGCTCTGCAGAGCAAGTCATCAGATGAGAAGCGAAGAGAAGAGAAGGGAAGGGAAGAGGAGAGGAGAGGAGAGGAGAGGAGAGGAGAGGAGAGGAGAGGAGAGGAGAGGAGAGAAGAGGAGAGGAGAGGAGAGGAGAGGAGAGGAGAGGAGAGGAGAGGAGAGAAGAGAAGAGAAGAGAAGAGAAGAGAAGAGGAAGGAGGAGAGGAGAGGAGAGGAGAGGAGAGGAGAGGAGAGGAGAGGAGAGGAGAGGAGAGGAGAGGAGGAGGACAGCAAAGAGATAGTTTAGACTTCAACGCATTTGAGGTGTCAAGAGATTTCAAGGTTTGGCTCACTTGGAGAGGACAGCTACTCGAAGACTCTCGACAGCATCGTCGATCATCGACTCTAGAGGCACCAGAGGAATCTTCCCGACATATTTGTACGCCAACTCGGAGATGACCTGCAGCATCAAAATTCAGATGGAAATCCGCGGCCATCAATCCATCCATGAATCCTCCCTGCCTCCCTGCCTTCCTTCCTTCCTTCCTTCGAGCCCTCTATATCATTCCTCACTTCTTCCTTCCTGCCCTCCTCGTCTTGCCTTGCCTTAACTGCCTAAGATCTTGGTCTTTCTTCTGCCTCCCACGCCTTGTTCTCCCTCTCTGTCTGTTTGTCCCTCACACACACTCATCAACCTGTCTAACAGACGTGTAACAGCTGTCGAGCACCATGCCGCTGATGAGGTGATAGTAACTGCAGCAAACTCACTCACTTGTCACCTCATCACATCAGCATCAACCTCTCATCCGCAGCGACAAGCATCGCAGTCGCTGCCCCCATGCTTCTTCCGTACAGCCCGATCTGATAGACCGTAAAGATGTTGCGAGCTTGAGGCGCCTCAAACAAGATACCGAAGAGATGTTGCGGTTAGAAGACAAATAATCCAACACGCTCTTCAAATCATCACTGCACATTGTTGTCAGGGTTGCAAACGTCCGATCATTTTCCCTCTCCCTCTCCTTCTCACCATTCTTTCCACCCTAACGTCACTATGTCTCCATCCGACAGGCCGCAGCCACCAAAGTCAACCGTGAAGACTGACATCTGGAACCTGCAGGGTGAGAATGGAAAAGATGCGCAGAAGAGACCTGCTCCACTAAGAAAGAATCCACAACATCATCAGCATCAATGCGACTCCCGCTGTTGCCGTGAAGGTAGACAACACAAGGGACTGGGCTTGTAACCTGAATGGGAGTCAACGATGAAGACCGCATTCCAACAATATCACCTTCATGGTTTCTTTCACGACAGGGAGATACAAACTCCCCCGCAAGACAAGGTTCCTCCTTGAAACGATGTCTACGTCCTCTCTCGTACACATCTGCCCCTTGACAATGTAGCGATTGGGCCCCTGTACATCGTCATGGTCATCAGAACTTGAGAAACAGAGCAGGTCAGACAACCAGGTCTGCCACTTTGTACTCCTTGCGAGGAGGACGGTAGATCAAGCCAGCAAACATTTCTGCCATCTTCGGGTTTTGTTCGCTCTTGCGCTTGCACGCTCTTGCTCCGATCTGCCTCTTTGCTCCTCAAGTTGTCATGCTCAAGCAAAGATCTGCCAGCAGGAGCAAAACTGTCTCAGCCTGAAAGATAGATAGACGGAAAAACGCATCGAGCAACTTGCTCTCGGATACAATCAATTTTGGGAAATATGCATAGCTCCGAATGAAGTTGATAGTCCTAATCTTTCCTGATTAAGTAACGTGTCCTGTCCTGTCCTGTCCTGTCCTGTCCTGTCCTGTCCTGTCCATTGAACAATTGCCTTTACTTTTCGCATTGTTCGCCTACCCTTTATCTTCGGCTTTGCTCGGCTACGTTCATCACCTCCTCCCTCTTCTGCGTACCTGCTTCACCGTTCCTCTGCTCTGCTCTGCTCCCCTCTGCTCTCCTCTCCTCCCTGTCCTCTTCACTCGCCATAGACTTTTCACCTCCAACAATCCGATTAGACCTTTTTGATCCTGACCTCTAAATCTCAATGGTAATGATCTAATCTTCCACTAATACAAATTAACAGTTCTTAATCTCTGAGTGGCTGGCGGGCAGCACACAGTGCCAGTCCGCTGATCGGATCCGCCGGGTCCCCGGCGGACCGCCGCGGCTCGTGTGGGCTGGGCCCGGGCCCTGGCGGTGGGCTTCACCGTGAAGCCCCCACCGTGGCACTGCGCAGGTGAACTTCAGTTGAGTCCGAGTAACACTGTTACCGTCGGCGGTCGGATGCCTCGAAGCATACTAGGCTACTGATATAACACACGTGACAAGCCACGGTAGGTTGTAACTGACTCAGTGTGGTGTGTTCATTGCTAAGCTCAAAGAATATCTCACGAAACCTCTACTGTCCTCGCCCCGTTCTCATTTTCTCTCTTGTTTCTTCCGAGTCTTGTGGTGTTCTTAAATTTCTGTCCAACAGCAGGAGCGTCTCCTCCGTCCTTGCTTGCATCCTTATCGGCCTGCACGCCTCCCTGTGAGAACACTACAGCTCGCAGCTTTTCAGCTGCATTCCCATTCGCATCCTCCGCCCCGGCCTTGTTCTGAGCCTGCAACTTTGCCTTCGCTGTGTATTCCACAACAAGTCTTGCTGATTCCATCACGCGTGGGTCTGATTCGCCGTAGTAGGCTTTCAGGATCTCGTAATTCTTGTTCTCGTTCTTAACAGCCAGCGGGAACGCCTGCATCCTTACCAGTGCCACAGCAGTGGCATGGAAGGAGTTGGCAGTAGCAAGGTGTTGCTCACCCAGCATGGTCTCATTGATCTTGAGAGCTTTGTGCAAGTATCGCAATGCTGTCTTGACATGATTCAAGTCTAGGTGGATCATCGCGGTGTTGATGTAGATTCCAGCCACGTCAGGATGATTCTGACCGCACTGCAGCTGCAGCAGATATTCTGCACGCCCCATGTACTGCAAGGCCCTGCGGTACTGCTTGACATTGTACGAGTACAAAGCAAGATTGCTGTAACCCAAGGCCACCTCAGGATCGTCCCAACCCGAGACGATCTCCCAGATCACAATCGCTTTCTGCTGATACGACAGTGCATTCGCGAAGTCCCCGATCTGCTGGTGTACGAGAGCCAATGTCGAGTAGCACGACGCGATGGACGTATGGATTGGCCCACACGTCTGGTGCAGCACGTAGAGCGCCTCGTGCAGTGCCTCCAGCGCGCGGTGCAGGTTTCCAATCCGCTGGAACTTCTTCCCTGCTGACAACAATTCCTGCGCCTCCTTGCACTCATGAGAAACTCCCTTTGTGACAGGAAACAATTGAAGAATGTCCTCCTGAGCAAATGGTTGCGGGGCCTTGAAATCATACTCCCTTGCCTGGAAAACAAGCGTTATCATAGACACTACCACGAGTCAGTAGCACCTGTAATTGAATGCCAAACCGTTGGCACACTGCTCGCAACAAAGGAACACGGCCTACACGATCCAAAACCTTCATACGATCTTCCTCCAAAGTGAAGCTAAAGGGGGGGGGGGGGGAGGGTGGAGAAACACACAATTAGTGTTCGTTGAAACCAAAATATCAAGAAATACCAGAACTTCGACTTCGATTCTTGCTGCAAGGATTCCCACAAAGATGTTGATCCATACTCGCTCAGGGGGCCCTTGGTGTCCAATTCAGATGCGCCCATGTTTCTTGCTTGCTTCTTCTTTTTGTTTTTTTTGTCGTTCCCATCGGCAGACTTCCCACCTCCAGCTCTCCCGAGCAAGCAATTCAAGAAATGAGCACATACTGAAGCAA
Source organism: Guillardia theta CCMP2712 (assembly GCF_000315625.1). Taxonomy (NCBI): domain Eukaryota; class Cryptophyceae; order Pyrenomonadales; family Geminigeraceae; genus Guillardia; species Guillardia theta. The sequence goes on from NW_005434668.1 coordinate 1,173,974, forward strand.
GAAAAATCAATAACCACATCAGTTACCAACACACAAAATGCTCACCGAAGGCCAAATGACTCGGACCAGTACGAAGGAGGCCAGACCTCAAAATGTACTTGCAGCAACGAGCGATGATCTCCCTTTCACATAGAATTTGAACAAAAGGAATCTCGGCTGCAAGCTCATGCAAAGATCCGAGATAGCGCATGTTGACTCCATGAGAATGCAAGGCTTCCTTCAGCTGCTTTCCCTCAACTGGTGAAAGCTCCAGAAACTTAAATTGGTTGATAAGGGAAGGAAGCACTGTGTCGACAAGGTATTTGCCAGCCTCAACAAGCTCAGCTTCATCTGCTGCTCTGTCATCGCAGACTGGACGCCAGGATTCCTCTGACAGATCCTCGGGATTCCTAACAAAGTTTACATTGAACGCTATCTTGGCGAGATGGTTCTTGGCTTCTTCTTCACTGTGCTCCTTCTCACTTTCAGCTGCCTGGTTCACACTGGCGATTACTTTAGAAATGGAATATGACCTGATAAGTTCAGGGCGGAGAAAAGCAGAATCAGCACGATGGTCGTTCACATTCATATCAGGTGGCATTATTCGGAGCAGATCCAACAAGTACTTCCTTCCATCGACGCCACTTATCATCTTGCATTCAGCCGGAAAGCAAACTTTGTGTTCTGTACCAGATCCATCTACAATCATGCTTTCTTTCATATGCATTTTTTTTGCAATCTGCAGAAGACTCTCGTGTGATTCTGGTGTCCAGAGATACTTCTTGCCATTTTCCACAGAGCCGTGCAGGACTGAATTGATCTGCTCTCCTTGCAAAATACCCGGGATAATCACTTGTGCAACAACTCGAGAGCCCCTGTAATCGATTAGGGCGGTTGCCAAGGTAAACAATCCATCTGTCTCAAGCGCATTGATTTGAGCAATCCCAATCAAATCCTGGTTTGTTGAAATGTACGTAGCTTGCTCACTGAAGTAGGCATCTTGTGACTTGTCCTTGGACATCGTTGCGTATGAAAAAAATATGTTGTTGTACTGGAACATTTGTTCAGAGATAGGATCCATGGGGTTCATCGAAGGAACACAGTTCTCTACCACAGCGATTGCACCACGAGTAGCAGCTTCAAGGAAATCCGAGGTCGTCTTAAACAAGGTACGATCGCGGAGGAAATATTCTCGTCGCATCGACTTTGGAAGTTCCTTCCCACCTTGATACTCTTCATTCCAATCTCGAGCACTCGCACCAACTTCCAAACCGTAGACAGAGACCAGGGAGTCTTCAAGTCTGCTGGGATCTGGTGAACACTCTGATTTCGTCGAAACCCAACTAATGAATGTTGATTGTGAGGACCATGATTCGAAGGGGTCTCGTGCTTGGCGGCTCGAAATCAGTTTAGTCCAGTTCCTCTTGAAAGCAGACGAGATAAGGCAAAGGAGACCAACCAGCGTGTAAGACGTCTGAGAGTAAGTCTCATGGTGCAGAGGATTAAGTGCTTCCCCATAGATTGTCCTATTCACAAAGAAGCCCCTCACAGATGCTGTGACACAAACCCGACGGTCGTCAGCAAGAACCACGTCGTAATAGGCGATGTCACCCTGCACCTTTCTGTACCCAGGAACAGGGTTCAAAGCAGACAGAGAAATAGATTTCAGACAGCGCGACTCTTTCAGGGACAAGTCCATGCCAAAGTCATACGCGAGGAGTTCTCTCAACGAAGAAGTCTCAAGAGGCCCTCGGTCTTCGTTCTCACCATTAGCCAACCGATCACCAGCTTCTTGGTCCAAGGCGGACAGAACTAGCTGACCTTCACTGTTCAGAGTTGGTAACAGCTGGTACACTGCATTGCCGGGCGTGACTTTAGGCGGAGCAAGGATCTCACGCAGCTTCTTGACGTGAGCACGCACCGAACGTTCCTCATAGCAGGCCTCCACCATTTGCAATGAGATTTCAATCTCCTTGGTGCCTTTAGACTGCCTTGCAGTCTCTTCCTGCTCTGGAGTCGCCAAGGTGTTGATCTCAACAAAGTCATTAACATCGGCACCGTCATGTTTCAACAGGTAGTGTGTGAAGTAGCAGGTTTCCAGAGTCTCCGACAAGAAATGCCTCACATCCAACAACGTATCACCGGCATTGAGTGTCGGTTCTTGAGTAAGGTTTCCTGCCAGTGTCTTGATTTTCACTTTGTAAAGCAATTCATTCGCCATGGAGTTTGCATCCTGCTCTGACTCCTCTGCGGTTCCATTGAGCTGGCCGTTTGGCAAATCCTTGCCGTTGCTGCAACACAAGAGCAATCACCAACATTTCAACAGCAGAACAGGAACGTACCAGCCTTCTGCACTCTCCATTTTGGCTGTCACCTGTCATTCCAAGGGGTTAGACGACTTGAGGGTAGCATTCGAAATTGTGGTCCACAGGATAGACAGAATAGAAAACTATGTGACAGTTTCTGCATATCTAACACATGTGTCCAAATGAAATCATTAGCACAGGGAGAAATGAACGCTATGTATTCAGACTTGCGCGAGAGCACGACAACAAGATAGCGCTATTGCTCCTAGCATGACCCAGCACAGAGTGACAGCCGAAGACGACAAACGCATCGCAAGCTCTTCTGCACAAGCTTCCCTTCTCCACCGCCCTCCCCGCTCCCCCTTCCATTGCGACCTGCTGCCGCGGCACGAGCAAATGGGGGGGTCCACAAGGCTCTTGAAGGGGGTGGTAACTCCACCCCTATTGGAAAAGGGGGGTGTCACCTACACCCCCAGGTGCCAGATGGGAAAAGAGTGGGTACTTTCAGGGAGAATACTGGGGTGCAATAGATTGTCTTTGATGGATTAGGGGTGGTGTGAAATGGAAACTGGGGGGTCTCACAGCTTGGGACTCAAGACAAAGGGGACTGTTCGTATAAAAGATTTGTTTTTGACATATATAAATTCAAAATTGTTTTTATCATGTACAAATTTTCTGGTTGAGCTACTATCAAGCTTCTACAGATTTACAACCTTTTTGCAATAACTCTTTTAATGGTACAATAATTCTCTCATTTATGTGAATTACATGTTTTTAAATAGGCTTGTACCTCTTTTAAAAATGGCCACAAACCGCATATGTGGGATACCCCTACCCTGGCCTTCAACATCGATAATAAGGTACCCTACCCCCTTTTGTATCTCTCGCTCAGTGATCATCTACCCACCCCCACGTGACACGATTTGGTGGAGGGCACTGCTAGCTCGCAAACACCAGCGTTTGTACGAGACAGTATAGAATGTTTTTGATAAAAATACTTTTTTGAAAATACTCCAATTGCTCTTATTTGAAGCAGTCGTCCAAAGATTGTTACTAATTTTGAAATTTTGAACAGAAAATATCAAATAGTTTGCTGACTGTGTCAGCAGGTCGCTCAAAAGGCTTGCGATTGCGGCCTAGGGAAAAGTATAAGATATACATGAAAGTCTATGACTGATACATCATCCGTGTTCAAGTCTTACCCCCACCCGTCCAAATATAAGATAAAGTACCGGGTACTCTTCCAGGGGCTACCTGGACCCCTTCGTGTAGAGAACAACTCGGGGGTGGGTTCAGCTCCTATACCGAGAGGGAGGAGCGGGGAGAGGCTACCAGGAGAGTGCATGAAGAAGAGACAAGCACCTCAATGGAATCTCATTATCCCTGTCATCTTCCTCACTCATCCCATAAGTCCTCTCCTCATGGTCCAGCATGTGCCCCCTCAACCTTCCAAGTCTGTCAAAGAAGACTCGCAGCAACAAAGGCGAGCGAGCGCATGAAATTCACCCTCCCCATCATCTCCCTTTCCTTGATCTCAGCTCTCCTCCTTCTGGCCGGCAACTCGTCAGACGCCAAGGTCAGTCGGCCTTCTCCTCCTCCTGCTGCCACCTCGTTCCTCCTGACATAGCCTCGACCTGGTAGATCGAAGCTCCGCTGACGGAGCAGAAGCAACGCCGTCTGCAGCTACACGCAGGGGAGAGGGTGTACGTTCCGCGATCGGGAGCCATAGAAGCTGTGAGCGCCAGAGGAGGAAGGGGATTCGGTGACCACGTGGCAGGTCGGATCAGGGGTGGGCTGGCCGGTGTACTCGAAGATCCGTGCGGCAAGTTGGAGGCAGCAGGAGCATCCTTATGCTGGGAGCTTCGCCGAGACGAGGAAAGGGAGGGGAGGCAGATGGCCCAGGGTGGGGGAGTATGGAGATGTGCCACGGATGAATCAAGACCTTGTGAATGATGAAGAGCTGAACAAGGTCAGAGCCCTGACTTGCTTGCTTGCTTGCTTGCTTGCTCTTTTGCTTGGTTGGTTGGTTGGTTGGTTGGTTGGTTGGTTGGTTGGTTGGTTGATTCCAATCCTCTTGTCTGGCAACTGTCTTTCCTCCTGTCTCTCTGCCTTCGTCTACCTCGTCCCTTCTGACATCGCTTGCTGTGCCTGAAGGCTCCTTGTAAAGAGGATCCGATCTCGATCGAGTGCACAGGAGGCTTCGGAGGAGGGATCAAGAGCACGGGGGGTCCGATGAACACAAGGTGAGAGGAAGGAGCGAGGGCTGGCGACTGAGAGGAGCGTCAGGGTGTTTTGGAGGAGAGACAACACGTTAGGGTGGCAGCAGGAGATGGACGGACCCGTCGATACCTCGCCTGACTTGCAGGATGCGCATGATTTGATGTACGGGTTCCCGAGAGACAGGAGGATGGGACTGACAAAGCTAGAGAGCTGATAACTTGTGTGTGTGTCATCAACAGCATCATCATAAACTACAAGAGCTTCTACAGTACAACATTCTCTCAAATCATCTACATACTTCTCCTCCTACTCCGCCGTCGTCATCACGTCACGACTGTTACATGCTTTGTGCCAGTCGCTGGATCTCTAGTTTGAGCTGCAGGCAACGTCAGCAAAGGAGGAGAGGACGGTGAGGGACCTTGGCTATCTCCACGTGCTGCTTCCTCGCAGCCTCCTCCTTCTCCGCCAGCTTCTTGTTCAGTTCGACTTTCTCGCACGTCCACTCAGTTTCTTTTTGCCGATGCTCCTCCAACGTGTTGCGATGGTGTTCCTAAGATCCTGTCAGACTCTCTCTGGTCGCTTCCTCACCGTCCTCCAGCCTCATCCCTCCATCATCTCCCTCCCTCCTGTCCCCCCTCTTCCTCCTCTTCCCTCTGTCTTCATCCCATACGCATGTGCTCAACACGCCTCCCCTCCTGCTCACCTTGAGGATATTCAGTTGTGTGGTCACCCGGCCAAGGTTGTCAGAGAGCTGCTTGATCTGAGCCCCGATCATTGCAGGGTACTTGCTCCCCGGCTGTGTCTCCTGCACTCCCTCCTGCTCCCCCTGACCAGCTCCCACCTCCTCCCACTCCCTCCACGCTTCCTCTACGGCTGGAACGTTCCAGTCCACATTCACGTCCCATGTCTTCGCCTCGTAGGGCACCAGAGTGTTGTGCACCATGTTCAGCACCGCTGCCTCCCGCAGACTTTCCAGCCACTTGCCCAGCTCGCCCTCATCTTTCGCCCTGCAGTAGAGGTGCCTGCACGCGTCTGGTCCCCGGTAGAAGAAGCCGCTGGGTCTCAGCTCGAGAGTTGGGATTCCGATCTCCTCCACGTCCTTGGCCACCTCGTCGGTTCCCGGAGGACCGTTCCAGTGCGTGGCGGAGGAGGCGTCGAGCACGAAGTAGCCATCGAGCACAACCTTGGACACGGGCAAGGCTTCAGTGGGCCCCGTGAACAGCAGAAGTTCGTTTTTGCTCAGGACAGCCCACAGGGTCTCCCACTTCCTCTCCCCCTCAAGCAGGTTGTTCAGCCACGCGTTGGGCAGTCGTATACCGACTCGTACCTCGTGTACGAGCAGCCAGCCCTGCCTGCCGTTACCCTCGGTGACCCTGTCCTTATCCTTGTCCTTGTCCTTGTCCTTGCCTTCTATTTTCGCCTCCTCTCGCTCATCCTTTGGTGTCTTCTCGGTCTCAACCTCCTCAGATCCTTGCGGGCGCCCAACTGTTTCTGCTCGCCGAGGATTCTCTCCACCTTCTCCTCCACCTCCTTCATCTTTCTGCACTTTCGCGTTCTTCTTTCTCGCCCCTTGTGTTGGTTTCTTCACCTTCACTTCGCGCAGCTCCTCTTCCAGTGCCTCCTTCCGCCCCTTACACGCGAGGGCCAGGAACTTCCGGTCGGCTACCCGAGCCTCATGCCTCGTCTCGGTGCTCAGCTTCATCTCGCTCCTGGCCATGACCCCTCGGAGCGCGTCCGCCTCGTTCGACCCAGCGATGGTCACACCATCCCCCACGCACACGAAGCTCACTTTCTCCTTGAGCAGACGCAGCAGCTTTGGCCTCCTCAGGATCATCTTCTGCTTCTCAGCCATTGTCAGCGTTGCCGCCGGCCTTTCCTCCGGCTCCTCCTCCTGCCTCTCCACCGCCTCAAACATCTCCTCGTATGCCGTCGAGCTCCCCTCGCCCTCGCGTTCAGGCGGATCTGCTGACAAGAGATCGTCATGCGGCCCGTACGGCTGCTCGACGAGCCCGCGAGACACGCAGGGGCCTCCTGTGGCTGACAGTCAGGGATCGCAGGCACAAGAGAGGAAGAGAAACCTTTCTGGGCGTTGAGAGGAGCAGCATGCCCCTTCATGTTCTTGCCGAAGAGCGAGGACTGAACCTCATCGAGGATGGATGACACGTCGATGTTTGGATTTAACCACAGCACTTGACCCTGCGAGTCGACCTGATACGCGGCCTCCTCCTCCTCCTGCCTCGCTGCCTTTGCGTTCTTGTTTGGCTTGAACCCTTGGCAGATCTTGTCGAAGCAGAGCTGCCAAACTTTTCCGGCCGTCGATACCTCAACCGACATGGATTTGCTGACAGCCACGTTCATCTCCTCAACGGCTGTGATTAGAGCTTGTAGCTCCACGATCTGCTGAGACCCGTTCTCTCCTCCGCCCACTCCTGCAACCGACTCGCCCCCACTGGGTGACGCCTCTGCTGGCTTCCAGCTGGGGTGGAGGGGAGGAAGGAAGTCCAATAGAGAGAGCGGGAGGTCGAAGAGCGAGACGAGCTCCCGGATGTTCATCACCAGCTTGTACCTCAACGTGAACAGCTTGTCCGGCTGGACCTGAGCAGCCAGGGCAGCTCGGAGAAGCGCTGGAGGGTAGCGATCGCAAGAGCCTGTTCCGAATCTTTCCAATCCTTCTTGCTGCACCAGGTTTCCCTTCAATCTCTCAGTGAGAGACTTCTGCTTCGGAGGCTCCAACACTCCCCCGTCCTCTTGCACTTCAACTTTATCCCAAACCCTGAAGTTCTCCTGGAATCTCTCAGGATCGGAGATTACCGAGCCTCCTCCCCACATGTAGACGTTGCCTCCTCTAGCGAGCGCGGCAGTCCTTGTCCCCCCGCAGGAGATCTGCACGATGACAAATTTCCTCAGACAGTTTACACGAGTCGGAGTCAGACTGTCCTCCTCCCTTCCGCTGCCCAGGCTGACCACACAAATCAGTTCACGTCAGGAGGAACGTACAGGTACCTGAAGCCTCTCCCGGACCCGAAGCAGAAGATGTCTCCTCGGATCGTCAGGTACGCGCTGTGCCACCTCCCGCACGACATGCTCACGATCGTTCGATCCTCCGGCATTGGCAGCTTGTGGGGGCTCAGCACCTCAGACGTGTGTCCGAGCCCGTGGCATCCTCCCGTTCCTCTCCCCCAGCCCCAAAGTTTTCCATCCTCTGTCAGCGCTAGGCAGTGATGCTCCCCGCACGCGACTCGGATGATCCGATCCTCCTCTCTCAATCTCACCAGCGAAGGTTCTAGTCTGTCCTCACGGTCGCCGAGCCCAAGGCAGCCATGTTTCCCGCTGCCCCAGGAGAACAGCAGCCCTCCTCCTGTGCACGCGAATGTCGTGTTAGTCCCGCAGGCGACGTAGGACACGACAAGGTCTCTCAGTCTCAGCACGAGGTTCGGCGTCCACTGATCATGTCGCTCGCCATTCCCGAGCTCTCCGTTCAACCCCCTCCCCCAGCTGTAAAGTTTTCCATCCTGCGTCAAGTACGCGCTATGGGCAGCACCGCAAGCGATCTGTACAGCCGTGCAGTTCTTCTTCGTGCTCGCCAGCATCTTAGGCGCCGAGCTGTCTTGAATGTTGCCATGGCCCAGCCGCCCGTTCAGTCCGATGCCCCACGAGTAGATCTGCCCGGACGAGCACAGGGCGGAGCAGTGCTGGGGCCCGACGGCGACTTGGATAACTCCCTTCTCCTTGAGGCTCTTGATGGGCTTCGGGTACTTCTCGTTGGCATGAGACCCGTGCCCGAGGCAGAGGTTGAACCCTGTGCCCCACGACACCGGGTTAACAAACACGTTCCTCCTCCTCCTGTAGAACCGCCTCACTCGGCGAACGCGCCTAAGCCTTGCCTCGAAGTCGTCCCTCGGCTCTAACTTTTGGTCCAAGTCTGCTAGATCATCTTCACTGTCGCTCCCGCGCTCATGATAAGCTTGCCTGTACAACAAGGTATCAAAAACCTCAAGGTCAGAAAGCCGATCAGAAGGCTCATCAAAAGGCCTTGGGTAATGAGTGGGAGAGAGCACGAACACGTCATTACCTCATAAACTCTGCACGAGATCTCTCGTTTTTCTCCTCGTCCGACGTGTCGATATCGGAGCTTGCAGTCGAAGGTTCACTCGTCCAATGCGAATCCGCATCACTTGATGGCTCTGACTGTTGAGACGCGGATGCGCTGGAGTCAGTCTCCTGCTCGTCCTCCTGCTCGTCCTCCTGCTCGTCCTCGTCTCCCCTCTGCGACTGGGCGGATGCTTCAACATGAAGAGTCACTCCTGGTTCAATCTCATCTAGGGAGTCAATCGGACACAAGAGGCGTTTCGTTTCTTTCACTGGAGACTCGCGTGGTGACGCAGCGGCAGTTACAGGCTTCTGGTGAAGAGGTTCCTGGCAGATCCCCTTGGGTGGTTTGATGCTGGCAGCTGCTTCTTGAGAGTCGTTCGCGGCCGCTACTGTAAGAGGCAACTTCCAAGCCATCAGGTTTGGCACGGGAAACTCCTTCTTTCTCCCCTGACTTGAAAGCAGCCCGGGAGTTGCGAAACCCTTCGTCTCCTCGTCCTCAGCGGATGAGATGAAGGACGAGGCAGCAGGCGTGCATGAAGCAACGACCGGCATGCGCGAAGCAGTAGCATCAGTCTGACAAGCAGCAGCAGACGATGCCTTGCAATTCGATGCACTCACGTCTTCGCTTCGTTGACTTCGAACTGCACGCTTGGCATCAAGTGTTTGAGACGGACTAGCCTTCTCGACTGACAGTGTTGACTTGAGGGGGAGGTTGGAGTTGATATCATCAAAGTCGTCAAGCTTTCTACTTTCAGGCGTACAGGGAGTCTCTGAGATGGTGTTGGTATCCGAGTTTGTCTCCCACGTCTGGTTGTGACTTGTCTTGTCATGATGTTTCACTTTCTTCTTCTTCTTCTTTGCTGCCGGAAGAGAAGCAGCAGCTCGTAACGCCACATCCCACAGAGAAGACTCATTGATGAGCTGCCACCAGGTTCCAATTTCATTCTCAGTCTCAGCCCTCAGCAAGATCTTGCGATGTGTTCCCAATAGTGTGCTGATAGCGCTGTTCTCAAGCACCAGAGTTCGCTCAAACGATGAATGCCGTTGACAGATGCACCCGTTCAGTTGGATCGACAGCATACTCTCGGACTGATCGTTGAGCAGAGCGACTTCTTCATCCTCATAAACAGCAAGTACGCAATCTTTGAGCACTATCCATCGAGTCTCGAAGGTAACAGCATTGCTTTCGAACCATCTCACTCGCTGCTTCTCCTCGAAGAACTCCAAGGGTCCTTCCCGACTAGGAGGCAGCATAGACTCTCTTCCTAGACGTGACATGTTTGTCTTGGCTGCAACTTGCTTCGATCACGACTTTCCAGTCTCAAACATCCTTGTTGAACTTCAAATAAAGTAGTTGATTCATGCTCCTTTTCTTTGTTCCTGTAACAAGCACGACCCACACATCCTCTGCCTTCACTCTGCTGTTCCTCCCTCCTCCTCTATCTCCTCCCTCCTCCTCCTCCTGCTGCACCTTCGCTCCTGGCTACTTCTCACCCAGCCATGGCGGCCCTTTCATCACTAGAGGTCAGACCCCTCAACCCTGAGAAATCTTTGCTACCCCATTGAATGACACCAGAACCCCTTCATTACCACAAAAAAGATATGACCCCTGGTGATATTCAACCCACCCCTACCCCCACGGGATCTGATGTACCCAACTTGTGAAAAATGCGAAAAATTTGTTGGGGGCGAGTAGTGGAGCACAAAGGGGAGGAGAGGAAGAGAAGGGGAGGAGAAGGGGAGGAGAAGGGGAGGAGAAGGGGAGGAGACGATAGATCAGAAGGTTAGCAGAGGATAGAACAGCAGAGAAGATAGCGAGGATCACCAGCAGAGGGACGAGGAGGAGAGAGGAAAGAGAGGGAGGGAGGACAGAGGTAGAATGGCAATCAAAGTGACTGTCAACGGAGGATCAGCAGCGTGAACGTGGAAGAGAGGATAATAGTTGGGTGAAAGGCACTTGTTTCCTACTTGATGAGCTCGGAGGCATGCGAGGTGAAGAGCTAGATGAATGAGAACGGACTCGGGCTTTCAATCCGTCCCCTCGGATTTCTAGAAATCTTGTTCGCCTCCTTACTTGTCTTCATGAATTTCCTTCAAACTCTGGGCTATCGACTCTCCCTGCCAGCCAATGATGCTGCACAGTGCAGCTTAGCCCCACTGACAAGAGAGCTGGCGGGAGAGCACTGGGAGGCAATGTTCAACGAACTTGTAAGGTACAAGCAGAATCATGGGCACTGTGTTGTGCACAAGTCAAACGACACGAAGCACCTTTTGAAGTGGATCAAAGTGCAGAAATTTCGCAACAAGAAGTTGTCGAAAGCAAGGAGGTTCACATATGGTCAGGCTGTAGACACTGATCATGCGGAGATTGAGCTGCAGAGGCTCTTGGATCTGGGCCTGATCTTCAATGCCAAGGAGGCGAGTTGGGTGAAGTTCTTCGACCAGTACGTCGACTACATCCGCACGTACTCCGACACCAGTCCCACGTTTCGTTTCCCTCAGAATCCATCGTGAGACTATCTCCTCGTTCCGCTCTCTCACTGACGTGCCTCCTCTTCCACCCCCTCCTTCCACTCCTCCTGGCAGGCTTGGCGTGTGGGTCGCGCGGCAGCGGCAGCTCTACCATCGCGGGATGCTGCAGTCTCGTCGGTGGAGGAAGCTTCAGGCCATTGGGTTCGTGTGGAGCGTCGCCTATCCCTGTGAGTGACTCGCCGATGCTGCGGATGCGCTTGCGACTTGCGGCTGACGCTGCGCTAGTAAGGAAAGGTCCGACGAGCCGCGCCATCGTCGCTCCTCAGCTGTGCAGCAGAGAGGTTCGTTCCCTCCCGCCCCCCCGCCCCCACGTGAACTTGGGGGCAGGGGTGGAGGGTCAAAACTCATCAGAGGGGGGTGATGTGAACTTGGGGGTAGTGGTGGGATGATCCCTCTGTTATGCTTGAAGGCACAGGCAGGGCTGGCGAAGCGATGGCTACTCAAGCGATAGAAGATGCCTTAGAGAAGAAGAGACGGGGAAGAGAAGAGCAAGAGGAGGAAGAGAAGAGAAGGAGAAAAGTAGAGAGGTGGCAGAGTGAGCATGGTGAGACGAGGGGACGGAGGGATGGGATGGAGAGGAAGGTTGATTAAGCCAAGGAAAGCTTGTCAGCCAGCCGCCAGCCAGGCAGGCAGGCAATA
>NW_005434668.1:1185841-1222117 GCF_000315625.1 Guillardia theta CCMP2712
GACGACGGTTCCGTCCCCCCCCCCCCCCCCCCCCCCCCCCCGTCTTGTGCTCGCTGCCTTCTCGTGGTCCCTGTCCTCCTCCGCTTGCCCTCCCTCACCACCTCGCCCTATGCGTTGACGAGCAGGCAGGCGTTCGACACTCGCAGCATGGAGCAGCAGGAGAACGAGCAGGAGATGGCAAGTCTGGGCAATCAGATCGACTATCTATCGCAGAGAAACGTAGCAGGGCTCGTTCAGTGTGGCAGGTTTTACACCCCCGCGGAGGAGTCGAAGCAGCAGTCGCTGCAGGACATGGGCAAGGAGGATCTGAACGAGGAGCTGAAGGAGCTGGCGCATCAGAGGAGCAGGCTGACTGTGCTCAACCTGGTGAGTTTCTGCACCTCTTGCCTTGCTGGCCCTCACTCGCTCCTCTTGTCTCACAGAAAAGCTCGATGGTCGAGTCTGAAGCTCTCCTTACCTCCGCCGATGACAGACTGACAAGACTGGATGAAGACCAGGATGAGACGAGACTCAATGAGTACAAGGACGACGATGACGATGTTGAGGCATGCAGGCGGGGATAACGTGGATGAGGAGGAGGAGGAGGAGGAGGAGGAGGAGGAGGAGGAGGAGGAGGAGGAGGAGGAGGAGGAGGAGGAGGAGGAGGAGGATGGTGATGTCGCCTCGGTTGCATGCTTGTATATTCTTTTGTCAAGTACATCCGAGAGAAATGGCTCCGGCTTGCAAACTTCCACCCATACTGATCAATCCTCCCTCCCTGTCTCCCTCTTCATCCTCCCTCCTCCCCTTCTTCCCCTGCCGTATCCTGCCTCCTCTAGATCACATCTCTATTCCTCCCATCGACAACATTGCACTGCATTCCTTCTCCTCCTCTCTTTATCTTAGCTCCTCCCTCCCCCTCCCCTCCCCTCCCCTCCCCTCCCCTCCCCTCCTCTCCTCTCCTCTCCTCCCTGCCCCCGACTCCATCATCCCGCATCCCCTTTCCCGGCCCGCCTCTGGCCATATTCCCCCACAAACATGCGTATCCCCGAGGTGCCGGTGAGGGTGGTGGGGGCAGGAGGAGGAGCAGGGGAGGACAAGAGCGTGCAGCAGCTATTCCAGGGCAAGAAGAGCATCCTCTTCGCCGTCCCTGGCGCCTTCACCCCGATTTGCAGGTTGCCAAGTTCATGGCATGCTTCTACTCGCTCTCTGAATGCTTGCTACCTCCCTCCTTGCCTTGCATGCTTCTACTCGCTCTCTAAATGCTAGCTACCTCCCCCCTTGCCTTGCATGCTTCTACTCGCTCTCTGAATGCTTGCTACCTCCCTCCTTTCCTTGCATGCTTCTACTCGCTCCCTGAATGCTAGCTACCTCCCTCCTTGCCTTGCATGCTTCTACTGATACTCATTCGCATTCCAGCGAGCAGCATCTTCCGGGCTTCTTGGCTGCCCACGACAAGCTGAAGGCGCAGGGGATCGACATCATTGCCTGCATCAGCGTCAACGACCCGTTTGTGATGGCGGCATGGGGAAAGCAGCAAAATGTGGAGGACAAGGTCGTCATGATCGCGGACGGGAACGGGACGTTCACGGAGGCAGTGGGTCAGCTAGTGGACGAGACGAGCTACGAGATGGGGATGAGGTCGGAGAGGTACGCGGCTGTCTTCAACGAGCAGATGGACTGCATCTACTTCGGCAAGGATGATCTGTCCTTCGCTGAAAACATCCTCGACTTCCTTGCGGGGCGAGAGAGCGAGCGAGCACCGGAGCCCCGCCAATGCCAGTGTGACGTCTTTACGTAGAGAGAGGAGCAAGGGAGCCGGTCGCTCAGGACGTCTTGCAGTTCCTGTAGAGCTGACGGACGATGCCTTTCAACGCGGGGATGTCGCGGGCGTTTGGAAGGTCCTTGACGAACATGTCCTTGGCACCTGAGAGAAGAAGAGACGAGAAATCACTAAGAAAAGATAAACTGGACATTACAAGCCAAGCAAGACAGCGCATGACCCAGATACGATAGGAGAAGAGAGGGAGGGAGGAGAGAAAGGCAAGACGAGAAGCACAGGACATGTCCTCACTCTGCGAGAGAATGTTTCCTGGGACCACAGCGATGCCTGCCATCACCCACTCCATCCTCTGGTTTGGCATGAACTGGCACAAACGCGTCAGTGGACGGGGAGCGAGCGAGCTGGAGGTCACCCGGCCCAGGTCGTACAAGATGGTCGCCACGGGCTCCACGACGACTGCGGCAGCCTCAGCGAGGGACTTGCGTCGCCTTCCTACCTGAGGGTTTCGTGGTGATGGCGTACATCAGCGCTTGTACCATCGACTGCCCTCGTGGCTGCGTGACCCACAACTCAGTTCCTCGTGCCCTCCCTCTCCTCTCTTCGCCCCTTCTGTCCCTCCCCTCCTCCCTCTCTCTCTGCCTCCTTCTCCCCTCCCAACTTCTCCCTTCTCTCCTGTCACCTGGGGAGAAGTTCCACAGGGTCCAGGGCCCTGGCCGACGAGGAAGATCATGGCTGCTTCGCGATCAGCCCGGCAGAGCTCATGGTTCTCCTTGTTAGCATCTGACAGGACCACGTTCTCGAAGAAAGAGAGGATCGCCTACAATATGTCAGCTGCCTCCTCTCCCCATCCTCCCCTACCCGTATCGCTTCTCTGTGCTCGAGTTTGGTGTAGAGGGAGGCAACCCCGCAGGAGAGCGCATTCTCACCCTGCGCGTGTTCAGTTTGTGCGGCGAGGAGAGCAAGAGGAAGGTACCAGGGGGGAGTTGTAGACCACCTGAGGAAACCTCCTCACAGCCCTGCGCCTGCATCAGTGGAGGGGCAGGAATGCAGGAATGGAGGGAAGGGGAAGCGAGAGGGAAGGAAGAGGAAGTGGAGTTGAAGTACAAGGGAGCACGAGCAAGAGGGGCAGGAGGAAGAGGAGGGTCGGTAGCGCAGCAGCAGAGTTCTAGTTCACCTTTCCATCATCTCGAAGTATTCCGTCACGATGTCAGGAGAATTCACGAAGGCCTCTCCTGACGAGAAGACCTTATACCATTTCAGTTCGTCTACGCACGCGCACGGGCAGAACCTGAAACGTCCTGGCTGAAAGTGCTGCCAGCATCTCCGACAGAGGTCCCACGAATTCCTGCAAAGGCTGGTCATCGATCCGGAATGGGATCAAGTGCGAACGGGACCTGATACTTTCCAAAGAAAGAAACGACCGTCGTCACAGCATAGAGAATGCACTGTGTGCGTGTTAGAAGAACTTGTCGTTGCTGTTCTTCAGTCACCGAGAGAGGGTGTTTGATGTACGCGTTGACAGCTGACGTTGCAAAAGGAGACAGGAAGGCCTTGAACTCCAACCCGATTGCCTGGACAATGTTCAACGATAGCACCAAATATGAGAGCAGCTAGCAGGGAACTTTGTGTGCACATGGAGAGAGAGATAGAGAGAGAACAGAAGAATGTGAAATGACGATGATCAACACCTGGATTGCACTTCGGATGCAGCGACAAACATCCTCCATGAGAGATTCATCTTGTCCGAATAGAATGATGCTCTAAAACAATCACAGATCAGTCGTGCTGTCATCACCAACAAGGCAACAAATTACCTGCTCAAACATCGGCCAAGCCTGTTCAGCAACGGACCAACTTGGTCAGCGGAGGAAGGGAAGAGGGGATTTCAGGGGAGAACACTCACATTGGCAAAGCTCGCAGCCCAGGCTTTAGCAAGGACCTGAAAGCGAGAGTGAAAACACTTCACGCGCCAACGTCATCGCGTCACCTCCTTGTCGCACGACTTCCTCCTCCCTGACCTGTCGTCGCACGCAGAGACGCCTCCTTTCCTGCAATCCTGTCACAGCGGCAGGAGCATCGCCAGCACCTACAGCAAGGTTTTGAGCTTCTTGATCTGCATCGACACGCGGGTCTTGTCATGCCGCTCAAGCGCCGCCATCCCGTCCTGACCCACTACGTGAGAAGTCTCCCAATCCCCAGCTCGACCTACCCGGATCGGAGGGCTCGACACGATACTGAGCATGTGCGCGATCTGCTCGCTTGGAATCCGCGCCAGCACGGCGCCGAACCCTTCAAGGATTTTCTCCTGCTGCGGGAGTTCGAGAGAGTCGATGTTGTTGTAGATCTGCATCAGGCCCTCCAGGTTCGCATTCCCCGCCATGTGCTCAGCGCAGTCATCGCAAAGTTCCTGCGGCCAGTCAAGCGACAAGCCTTGCGGACATTGGGAACCTGAAGAGACTCAGCTGCCAACGTCCCCGTCTTCGACGGCCCCAACCCCTGAGGCCACGTCATCCCCGCAGCCCCAGCTCGTCGTAAGCTCACCCTGACTACATACTCCAGCAGCGGCCTCAAGGCCTCGGGATGCGAGTTCAGCCAAGGGGAGAACTTGGCGATCACAACCGTGAAGGCCTGAAAGATCCGTCAGAGTTGTCAAGCAAACGTCAGAAGACAAAATTTCGAGGAAGTGAGAGAAGGAGAAGTTTACAGGGAAATGAGAGGAGAAGGAGCATTGTAGAATCACCTGACGTACTCTCTGGTGCTCGGGCAGGTGTGTGTAGAGACTCAGGAGGGCTGGAACAACCTCGTTCTCATCGGTTGACACATGTCTTGCTAACACCCTGACAGTGAACAGACATCCTTCCACCGCCCTCCATCCGTCCTCATTCCATGAACAACTCTGTACGCTCTTCTGCAGTTCCGGCAGAACGATCTTCAAGCATCTGTACATGGTGACTTGGCAGCCTCATCCTGGTCAAAGTCACGGTCCTCACCGCAGGGATCCTAGCATGGAACACAGATCCAGCACAGCGTCGAACAAAGCCTCTAGTCGAAAATTTCTGAATTCATCTTGTTCATTCTCCTATAAAACTCTTTAGACTTCCCTCAGAGTTGCGTTAGACTTGCCTTCCACTCTTCATGCTCCTCCGGAAATGTCGCAGCTCGAACGAGCACGATCATCAGCTGTGAGAGTGGAGCATCCATGGCCTCGACACATTTGAGACGAGTCTGAAAGCTCGGGGTCAAAAGTGAGCAAGGAGAGAGAAGAAGTTTACGTCTTGAGGAAAATCCTTCATGGCCTCACTGAAGGTCAACATGTCAACATGTATTATCCGCAAGACTTGCAAGCAAACCTCAATCGATACCAGAAACCAAAAGTGATCGATGCGATCCGTCGATCAGGATTTGAGGCGCAGAGGCAGATGAGATTGATCATCCTCACTGCATCTGGAGATGCTTGCGCAAGAATCGGAGCATAACTTTCTCCCATTTCGACCACCACTCGTGTGATGGATCGCCCTAAAATATCGTCTTCTTCATGCAGTGCTTTCTTCACCAAGCCCTCAAAGGTCTCCAAAGCTGCAGTCAACATCTGAAAGATCGGAAGTCCCTTGGGCATCTCTCGAGATATGTACGCAAGCTCGCACAAGAGATCTGACGCTGCCTCACACAAGTCCGCATCCTGGATGGCTGGGAGGGCAGCATGTACGATTGGACTCTGAGCAACGCTCCCTGTCAAGACAAGCGACTGTTTTGCTGCCGATGATTACCTGGACCATCTGCTCGGCAGGCACTGTGCCGAAACGCAGCCACCGGCAGAAGCAGGTCATGACCTGGGGCTCATGTCTAAGTTTCTTCTGTACGTGGACTTGTGTCGCCCACCTGCCCCTTGCCCTGCTTGGCTTGTGCTCCATCCCCTTGCAAGCTTGAAAAGCACTGCATCCGCTTGTCAAGAATGATGATTGACTATGGGAAGGGTCTGAGACCTGGTGCGTGAAGTTGAGGACCGCGAGAGCGGACTGGCAAGCGGAGGTGTAGAGATGGTGATGTTGGTCGGGCGGGAGATCAATTGAGTCCTCCTGAACGGCGAGGATTCAACGTCACCTCTAGCCCCAACCAGGAGCGAACCTGAACGCGAGCTGCCTCCTCTCCTAGTAGGGTCAGCAAATCCAGCAGAACGGGCATCGTGTCCGGAGAGGATCCCATGGCCTTGCAGACCTCCTGCCTCAACGTCACGTGGAGCTCTAGCAGATCACGGCAGCCGCTTTACTTCAACGATGTTCGATCGAATCTTGTCGAACTCCCCAGCATACGACGAAAACGCTAAGCAAAGTTGCTTTCTTACTGTTGGAGTGTCAGATAGCAGTGATGTCCTGCAAATGATCAACCTGTCATTGGCCCATTTCTAAACTTGTAAATGTGTGCCATCAGTGATCCTGTGCGCAGGCTTCAGTTGTTCCCGAACAATTATCACGAAATTTCGTTGCTTCACCCCCAAGCGCCTCTTGGGCTTTGGCATCGAGCTGCTCAAGATCCTGCAAGAAGGTTATGGCATGAACTCTCATATTATCTCATGCGATTCTCACCCCTCGAACAATCTTGGATTTCAATGTGTTTGCAGCAAAGAACTGTTCATTCAAATCAGCACACAAACACAGAAACTTGAGCATCTTCTGGAAAGAAAGGAATAGGTCTGTCGAGAAAGTATAGAACGACAAAGAGAGAAGGAAATCAGGGAACGAAGCATCTAGGAGCATCATGAGGGATGAGCACGAGCAGGCACCAGTGTTTCCTCGTTGAGGCCTTCTGTGTGTAAAAGCTGTTCGAGAGAGGCCCAAGCTCCCTCTGTCCTTTGATAATCCTAAACACCATGCAGATGATCAAGGGAAACACGTCTCCTCCCTCCCAGCAAAATCTCACTTTGAGCCATCTGTCCGCGTCCGCAATCTGCTTGTCATGTCCATGATATAACAGCTGAACCTGTTGCCAAACCTACAAAGAGACCAACATGTCATGTTCTCTGAAGCCCCACCTTTTGAAACATGCTCAATCTTCTGCTAAACTCACTTGCTCTGTTGTAATTTGTGCTGACATGTGGAGTTAGTTCGTCGGCTTCGGCTCTTATAGGTTGTTGAAAGGGGTTCTGCATTAGGCAAGAGTCAAGAGAGAACTACAGTGAGGGAGGGTAAGGGAAAAGGAGCAGCGTTTTCAGAAATTTCGCAGCAGTCGCATGACGAGACTATCAGAATCAGAGGTTTCGAAGGTGTGGGAGAGCCGAGTCTTCGCCTCTACCTTCTCATATGCCCCGTTCGACGCGTCCCCGGTCTTGGTTCACCATGGCGCCAGAGCCTCGTGCATAACCGGTTCTCGGAAAGGGTACTTGAAAAATATAAAAATTAAAAATTATAATTAAAAAGTGCTTCAATGTAACAAATTTCCATTTTGTGAAGAACTTTTTTTGAAAATTGACAGCTCAAGATGTAGAATAATTATGCTATCTTCGAAAAAAAATAAAATTCAATTATTCGAATCATCATACCCGTTACATTCTAACCGTATATACCCCACCCACTGATTCATACCCCTACGTACCCACACGTACGGATAGACCCCCTCGTGTCCCCCATCTCTACCCACCCTTGCTCCTCCCTGCAGGGACACCCTGTGTCAGGTGTGGCGCATGGCGGTATGGCGGTATACAGCGTATGATGATGCTGGCAGCGATAGCTGAGGTTCGTTGATGGATGGATAGATTTTAGGGGAAACCGCGAGGAGGCAGCGGCTATCCTCTGGGAAAATCTCTCGCTTGAGGCTTCTATGCCCCTTCCATGAATCACTGACTTGCTTTCCTGTTCCCTTTCTCTCGCAAGGCTCTCTGAAATTTTAACCAGTGAAAGCTCTGTTTGAAATGAGCAATAGTAAGAAGCTTTTCGTGGTTACTGGCGGCACCGGATTCGTGGGCGTCGAACTGATTCATCATATCATAGGGCAGGGTCATCGGGTACGCGTGTTGGTTCGCACGCCTGACAAAACCTTTGAGGCCCTCAAGAATGTCGAGTTTGCTTACGGTAGCGTCACGGATCAGGAGCTAGTGAACAAGAGCTGCGAAGGTTGCAGCGGGATATTTCATGTGGCAGGAGTGGTGGACCATTCACGATCTGCCGCACCTTATGTGTACAAAGTGAACACTGATGGCACACGAGTCATCATGCAAGCGGCGATCAAGAACAAGTGCAAGGTTGTCTTTGTTTCCACGTCTGGAACGACTGCAGTGAGCAAGGATGCTAAGCGAATAGCAAGCGATGAGACGGACTATGCCATGGACGTGATCTCCAACTGGCCCTACTATGACAGCAAGCGGCAGGCGGAAGAGCTCGCTCGGGAACTGTCCAAGAAGCATGGGGTGCCTCTGGTGATTATTCGACCGTCTTCCATTCTCGGACCCGGAAATGTTTCGCTGGCATCGAAGAAGAGTCTGGAGTATTATCGTCACAAGAGCATCTACAAGTTCCTCATGAAGAAGGTGCCCTGGGTCCCCGGGGGTGGGCTGAACTTCTGTGACGTGCGCGACCTGGTACCCGCCATATACAAGGCCATGGTCACTCCTGAAGCGAACGGGCGAACCTTCCTCATCGGAGCCGTCAACATGTCACTCGCCCAGTTCTTTCAGGCGCTGGAGAAACAGACCGGCATCGCCGGACCGAAGCTCGTCGTTCCTTTCTCTATCGGTTGGAGCACAATCAGCGCTCTGAATGCAGTTCGCAGGGTGGCAGGGAAAGACCCGCTCTTCGACAAAGTCGTCATCGAGATGGCTTATCACTTCTGGTACTTCGACGCACACGCTGCTCAGGAGATCCTCAACTTCAAGGCAAGAGACTGGCAGGTCACAATCAAAGACTCGGTACAATACATCTGTGAACATGGACACTTGATGGGTCTGCCTCATGGCGTGCCTGTTTTACCTGCCCCAAGGTCTAAGTTGTAATGACGCATATCAGCAACAGCGATTAGACTTGTAATGACACATATCAGCAACAGCGATCAGACTGTATTTACCAGCTCACCAGCTTTCATGTCTTCTCAAGATTCATTTCTCGTGGCTTTCAGGGTGTTTTTTCTTAGCAATTCAAGTTATATACACTCACTCTTCAGCAGTAATATCTTGTTCTCTCCTCATCATCCCCATCCCTTCTCCCCTTCTTTTCCGCCCTCCTCGCCCTGCAGTGATGAAGCATTGCACAGCAATCTCTGCTCGATGTGCCGGGTGGGGTAGTGTACCCTATCTTGCAAGGCCTGCAAAAGTTGAGAGAAATGAGGGGTAGTCTGATTATCGTAAACCAAGGGGTAGGGTGGGCACGTGCGGCAATGGCGGTCGACATTGAAGATGTTGGGCTGATGATGGGGAGGGTCAGGAGAGAAGATGAGATGGAGGTGAGGAGGATGAGGCGAGAGCAAGACGCGGAGGAGAGGAGGATGACGATAGAGCAAGGCGACGAAGTCTCTCTGGGCCCATCGTCGCCTCCTTCTGTCTCCTCTAAAACCTCCACGCGGTCTGTCACTCCGACCAGGAGGTCAAGGCCGTCTAGGGAAGTGTACGCCAAGCAGAGCACAGTGTCCAAGGCAGATAGGAAGGAGTTCGGTGGTGATGGCAGCATGATTCCTGGCATGCAGCGAATCTTCCTCAAGACGCAAGGATGCGCTCACAATGTGAGTGACGGCGAGTACATGGCAGGGCTGCTCGCCTCCTACGGCTACGAGATCACGGAGACATGGTCGGAGGATGTCGATTGCTTCCTCTTCAACAGCTGTACTGTGAAGGGGCCAAGTCAAGACTCGTTTCTCAACATGGTAGCCAAGGCAAAGTCGTCTGGGGCGTCAGTGGTAGTGGCAGGTTGTGTGCCTCAAGGGGAGCCGGGACGAGGAGAGTTTGACGACGTGAGCATCATCGGTACCCAGCAGATCCACAGAGTCGTGGAGGTCGTCGAGGAGGCGATCAAGGGAAATACAGTGAAGCTGCTCGGACAGAGGGAACGGCCTGCACTTGAGCTCCCCAAGATCAGAAGGAACGCCTTGGTTGAAATCGTACCGATTAGCATGGGATGCTTGAATCACTGTACATACTGCAAGACAAAGCATGCCAGAGGTGACCTGGTGTCTTACACTCCTGACTCTATCGTTTCGAGAGTCCGGACTGTGATAAGGTAGATGTTGCCATGGCCCTTCTCTCCACTTACCTCCCCTTGCCCTGCAGCGAAGGCGTGAGGGAGGTCTGGCTGTCCAGCGAGGACACAGGAGCGTACGGCAAGGACATCAACGTGTCCCTTCCGTACCTCCTTGGCGCGATCGTTGACGCCCTGCCTGATGGAGTCATGCTCCGAGTCGGAATGACAAACCCCCCACACATCTTAGAGCACAAGGAAGCGGTTGCGAGGGTGCGTGTTGGCCCTGCCATTGTTACCCACATCTTGACATGATCTATCAGGTGCTGAACCATCCCCGCGTCTTCAAGTTCCTTCACATCCCTGTGCAGTGCGGCAGTGACAAGGTTCTCCAAGACATGAAAAGAGAGTACACAAGAAAAGATTTCGAAGTTCTGGTGGATTACCTGCTTGAGCACGTGCCAGATATCACTATAGCAACTGACATCATCTGTGGCTTCCCGACGGAAAGTGAAGAAGATTTCCAGCATACTATGGATCTCCTCGACAAGTACAAGTTCCCCATTGTCAACATCGCTCAGTTCTACCCTCGACCCGGAACTGTTGCAGCAAAGATGCCGAAGCTGCAGAGCGGGGTAGTGAAGGACAGGTGAGATTGACTTGCTCCTCTCCACTGCCTGATTCTCCTCTGCCGTGCCCCAGGTCGAGGCGAGTAACAGCTCACTTCGAGAGCTACCGCACGTGGGATCACCTGGTTGGGAGGAAGGAGCGCGTGTGGGTGATAGAGTACGGAAAGGACGAGAACTATGTGGTAGGACACACGGCAGGGTACACGCAAGTGCTGCTTCCTCGGGACGCGAAGCTGCTTGGTCGGTCGGTGATAGCGCAGGTGGTGAGTGCAGACAAGTGGAGTGTGAAGGGGGAGGTGGTCGAGGTCCTTGAGGAGGAGGCTCTCCCGCAGGTCAGCATCGCCCGCAAGAACATCCTGCCCAGCCCATCCGAGCTGAAGGCTCAAAAGCTTCATGTGGCTGGGAGAAACAAGGTGACCAACATCATCGATCAAACGGCTGCACATGCAGAGCGATCGAGGCCCGGGAACTTCGGGGCGAAGAATGCCTCAGCAACTGCGTCGAAAGAAGATTTGAGGAACAGATTCTTCTCGTGGCTCCTCTTCGCGTTGCTTGTGTTATTCTTGCTCTGTGTCATAGATCCTTTCATGACCAGCTGCGTGACGGTCGGCTGTGTACTCATGACTGCTCAGCAACGCAAGAAGGAGAAATCGACGAAGAAAGAGAGCGATTGTTGTTCAGGTGGCTGTAGCGGCTGCGATTGTGGTTAGAGTGTATTGATATCTGCATGCGATGAGGCAAAAACTATTGAAATGAAGATGATCGAAAATACGAAGCGGAGATACAGAGCGATAGCTGTGTTAAGTGCTTCTGTTCGGCTTTCCGATGCGATACACTTGAAAGCCAAGCTGCTCAAACCGTCAACCCATAAAGGAGGGGGAAATCATAAGAGTTGTACTCGCTCCATCTCCTCCACGTCGAAGAGCCCGCGACTATCAAAGAGAAATGGCGGTTTAGCCATTGAAGCGCATGCCTACAAGAGCATCAGGGGGGGGGAGGGGGGCCGAGGGGCAGATCTCGTCAACTTCACCAATCTCATGTCAATCTTGGCAAACTCCGGCCATTCCGTCACCAAGATCGCAGCGTGAGCGTCCTGGCATTGGTCTTCCGTCATGACATGGAGGCAGCGATTTTTCAATACCTTGATGGCATCCTCTGCAGACCTTGCATGCGTAATTTGCAAAGGATGATAACCACTGAGATTGTTGGCAATGACCTCAACAGAAACCTTCCTCTTCGTCAATCTCCTCGTCCTGCTACACCTACTTCTCTTTCTCCTACCTGGGGATCGTAGATAGCGAGCTTCCCACCTTCATCTAACAGCGTCTTGCAGATTTCTATTGCAGGAGATTCACGGGCATCGGAGGTGTCAGACTTGTACGCGAATCCCAAGATTGCAATCTGTCAAACAAATCACACAGATCTTGAAACAAACTCCCTGTCAACAACCTTCTTGTTTTTTATGTTCACCATAGTGTTTACGATATTGTCGCAAAAGCGTTTTTTCTGGTACTCGTTCATCTTCATCACCTGGCTTGCCAATCAGTTGCTGGTGACAATACTTGAACAGACCATTCGCCAGTACTCCGCGATGTCCGTGAGCTGCAAACTTTCACAAAGATAAACAAGCATGGCAAGGTTGGACAAGAGTGTCGGTCCTCCGATGCCCGGACAAGATCGGAGGTACCCAGACCCGATGCGAGAATCGGAGCCAACCACCTGGAACGAAGCATTACAAGTGCAAAACATGACCGATCATTCTCACCCGCATGACTTCAGTCAGGTCAGCTCCAGTTCTCTCGCAAAGAGCAGAAACTGCGTTTGTTGATGATATTCTTTGAGCCTTCATCGCATTCTGTGCGAGCTTTGCAAGCTCGGCAGACCACAAGTTACTGTGAACGATTCTCTCCCGCGGGATCCACTTGCTCAGCAGCTTTGTGATGGCTTCACTCGCGATCACCCCAGCTGGTGTGTCATGAGCACCGAGCAGAACTCTGGAGGGACTTTCCAGGTCGGATAGTGCTGTCCCCCCTCTGTAAAAGGAGGGGAAGCACAACACCTCGTACTTGGCAGCATCGCCAACGGCATGCAAGACTTTCCTCATGGTCTCGCCAGTGGTCACAGGAATGGTGGAACATTCCACAACAATCTTGCACTCGCCTTGAGAGTTCTCAGCAATTCTTCTCGCCATGTTCTCCCAGCCCGAGAGGTCGGCAGCACGTCCAGAACCAACACCGCTGGTCTTCAGGGGGGTGTTGATACAGACAAAGATTGCTTGGGATAACTGGACAGTGGATTGGATGGAAGAAGTGAACTGCAGATTCTTTCCTCTCAGGCTATCGATAAGTTCTTGCATGCCTGGCTCGTAAAACGGAAGCTGTCCAGACTGGCAAGCGCACACAACCGCAGGGTTGTCATCGAAGATCATAAATTCAACATCGGGCATCCTGCCACAGACACGCTCAAAGAAGGGCCGAGAAAACAAGTTCACCTCACTTCTTCGCCATGATAGCAATCGTGCTAACACCGACATGTCCTGCTCCCAAACATCCTACCCGCTTGATAGGCTTCTCGTGGAACAGTTTGGCAAATTCATCTGTAGCAGAACTAAAAGAATCTGAACCCATGATGGCAAGAACGGACGATCTGAGAACATTTTCAGTTGAAAATATGGATGTTACACAGGAAGAGCTCTGTAGATTAGTTTTAACATCAATATTATGATGGGAACTTGCACATAGGCTAACTCGTGTCTCGTTCTCGGCAATCATTCTGCCTTTCCTCCCTACAAAACTGCATTCCAGCATTCTCATTGTCATTCAGACTGATGCACACCTTTGATTGTTCTCATTCTCTCCTCTCCCATCTACTCCCTCTTCCCTCCTATTCACTCCCTTCCTGTTCATCGCCAGCGCTCCAAGTAACCACCCCTACCTGTCCCACTCTCAATACCCCTCTCTCCAACTAAGACCACCCCTATTCTCGATGATGGTATTCAACCTTAGCCCCCTACCCCCCATTTCCCCTTCTAGTTACCCATCCTACCTCAGATCGGTCCAGCTGATCACCCGGCGGCACCGTCATCATTCAACTCAACTGAGGTTTACTCAAAGTTAAGTTAAAAATGAGTCTACCGTACCGTACCGTCACTGACCGGGTGAGGCCCGGCAGTGTCCGGGGAGCGGCCGGGCGGCGCCGCGGGCCGCGCGCGGCCGCAGTGCCCGGGACTCGGGCCGGTCAGGGTAGAGGACCCGAGGCCCTACACCGGCACGCCCGGCTACCGGCCGCGCCGGGCACGCCGCCCGGCCCGAGGCCCTACCGTGACCGGCACGTATGCCACCCGTGCCAGTCAGATAGCGCCGAGTTAAGACCCGGAAGTTCCGGGCCGCCCCGGGCCCGACCGGGCCGGCCGCCCCGGGCCCCCGGCCGTGCCAGCGTGCGGCACCGTGCCCCGGTGCCGCCACCGTCGTCACGGTTTACCGTGGTTGACTAAATCCTGAGATCGGATCCCCAGTTTGTTTTTGAGTGAGGGCTGTTGATTGCAATATATTCGAATACATGAGTCTTTTTATTTCAATATTTGACCATCAAAAAATGTGCTGTCAGGAAATAATTGTCTATTTGGTACAAATTTGAGAATGTGAAGTTTGTCAAAGGGGGCGACGGCCTCTTGTATGCCTCATGCGAACATGCATCATGGCCTGAAGGAGAAATGGAGGAGGAAGAGCAAACGCCTGAGATCTAGATTCATATGCGTCGCTGATTCCATAGCATAGGTGAACACTGATCAGTCCTCTGCAAGTGCATACCCTGGTTGCGATGTATTCAGAAGGAAAATGAGATAATAACTTTCAGCCTTGACTGGCATTCAACTAACCCGAAAGTTCTCATATCATTGGAACCTTACATGTATCACAGGCATGAGCTGAAGCAAGACTCAATCTCGAAACCGTCGACGAGATGAAGTGCTATTCAACATATTTCGGATGGGTTCTTGTGGCAGCGGTTCTCCATCAGATAGAATTGTGCACAAGTTTCTCAACCTCTTTGTCAAAATGTTTTCTCTGGAGACCTACAAGTAGGCATGCAGGCATTCAAGTCAAAATGCAGCTGGTATGTGAATCATGTTCTTTCCATCTACAAACATTTGATGCTGATATGAAAAATTGTAGGAGGACGCGAATGATAAATTGAAACCACAACTTTATCAAAGAGTAAATGCAGCAGACAAGATTTCGGATGAGATTCTATCTAAAAATGCAGACAAACAATCACTAGGAAAAACAATCGATATCTTGCTCAAAAGCGTTCAGGGCCGCCAAGAATTTCCCCTATCGGCATGAACAAAGTTTTGAACGAGAGGGGAATTTCTCAACCGGACACGATCCTTCCAGCTAATGACTCAGGAGATCACATCACAGATTGGCAGGTAAAAGCAAATATGCTTCTGTTTGCAACAGGAAGCAAAAATGACATATATCTGCAGAACTCGGTCCTGGATGCAGTCTCTGATTTCCATGCAAAGACTCGGTTTGTTGAGTTTTGCAACAGTCATTTGAGCTAAACATTTTGGCAGGGATGTTTGCAACGTGCATCCTGAGAATGCTTGCTTGCTAGATGATATGTAAAGTTACAACAATCATGAAGAACCCCCGATTATCCTGATCAAAACTTCTTTGCCCTGTAGATATGCGAATGTGGAAGAAATCTTTTATGCAGACAATGGATGGCAGTTACCGACGAATGAAATCATTGAGATTCAGGTTGAAGCTCTTCTTGATTCTAAATATTGATACTGAACATTCATATCTTTCCTTGTACCAGGCTCAAGGTGGCTTTCCAACGTACGGGGAGCTCCTTCCTTCTGGAGTTGATGCGCTCGTGCAACTGACGGGCATGGACCAACAAACGGTGATGACGTGCGGGATGGGAGGGGGAAGGAAAATGCGGTGGTTGCGTCTACTGTAATGGTTGCCATGTACTCTGAGGATTGAGACACGCGCAGGTTTTCTACGATCTTGGATCTGGAACAGGGAAAGTTGTCCTACAGGCTCTCGTCGCTCACAGGAGCAGTTTTGGTATTGATGCACGAGCAGGTGGCTCTTTCTGCCCCTGTCAAGAAGGCTGTAGGGATAGAGCTGTCGCCAACCCGTCTCGAGTATGGGATCGAAGCATTGAAAGAAATTGAGAGCAGAGATGTGAAGCACGCACCTGTGGGATACAAAGATTATCATTAATAAGTTGCTGATGCCATAAGTAGGTTCACTTCTTCGAGGACAACATTCAGAATCAAGTTTACAAAGTGATGCATGGCCGTTATATGATGAGAATGAGGTCAATGCTGAGATGTTTCAGGACGCAACACATGTGTTCATGTCATCTGTTTGCTTCGGTTTGCTCCTGTTGTAACCTCACGGATGTCCTGACAATCATACAGATGATCGACTTTTACGATGCGTTGCAAGAAATCTGGTGAAACTCCTTTCTTCTGTGCAAACATTCGTTTGTGTTACCAACTTCTTTCATAGTACATGTCAGAGAGTTTTCAGATCCTGGTTACTCTCAGATCCCTACCACTACAACCGTGAGTGAAATCTTTGAGCATATAGCATCGGCTGATGTCCCCCAGGTACTTGACGCTCCTGGGCCGATGCAATCTTCCTTGCAGCTTTCATGGCGCTCAGGCACGCTGTTTTTCTACATTCCAGCTCATGACATCTCACTAGCCGTCGTACGTGTACGTTCGTCATGGGTTGAAGAATGTGAGGTGTGTAGCTTCAACGCAGCAGGTTGACCTGCCTGGCCGCAGGCACCCATCGCTGCTCTCGCGCACTTCTTCTGCGACTCAGGCGTCTGCTGGCTACCCCCGTACTTCTCGAGCTAATCTAGTTCTCATCGCTCTGACGCATCACGCTTACTATCAGGCACTTGCAGGAGGATCGAGAAGTTCTGCATGTCGCAAAGATTTGAGTGCTCATCGCTTATGTTATTGTTTCAGTGCAACTTAGATTTGTGTGCTCATGTTAAATCTTTATTCTTTCGGACCGTTTGGCTTCTATAAAACTTTACTCAAAGTATATTTTTACGGCTCGACCGGGCCCTCAGCCGAGCCCGACCCCGCGGCGGGCCCAGCTCGCAGCCCGGCCGGGCCGGGCGGCCAGAATCCGAATCAGGCTGGAAGCTCACTGAGAGTGACAGTGAGCCTGGCACGGAGAAAAGAAGAGCCCTCGGAGGAAGGAGCGTCGAGATACGACCCTTCCGAGGCAAGTCCTGTACTACCGGTCAGTGCTGGCCTCGGTTTCCTGCCCATGGGTGGGGTACATTGATGGAAGTTCAGGGGTAGGGGTAGCTCAACGCCTCACGATGGGTTGCAATACAGTGTCAGCATTTTGCATGGAAAAGTTGGGGTGGGGACAATCGAGGATGATTTTAATTGGGGTAGGGGTGATCACAGTTGTGTGAAAGGGTGGGGACGTTTTATGGCACATGGTGGGTGGGGGCAGAATTGGAGACGGTGGTATCTTTGGAATTATTAGGGTAGAGTGGCTGGGGGGTCGGGGTAAGGAAGGACATGGGAGATGCACAGCAACAGGGGGAGGAGAAGAGAAACGGAGGCAGTCTGGTAGATGATTGATATCATGTTGTTGTGGTAGATATCGAACATATCTAGGTATGTACCAGCATGAGATCAATCCAGCGAGGAGAGAGACTGACTACTTGAAAAAGAACCTAGATTTGTGACAAGGGTATTGCGAGACTAGGGGTGTAAAGTAACATCCTCGATCTGTTATTTTTGAGGATAGTTTTCAGGAATGTTTTTTTTGTTCATTTCTCATCAATTATCAACTGATTAATTTCTTTGTTTCTATACTATTTCGTTCGCTGCCATGCTTTTCCCTTGATTTTCGCCAACCTCGTTCAGCACGAATAATCCATAACCCTCCCAATCTGACTCACGTGGTTCAAGATGAATAGGATCATTCGAGCGAGCTTTGTTCCTGCCAAATCCTACGTTCCGTGTAGGTCAAGGACATGCCCTCATACCCTGAAGGCAAGGTCCATGAGTTCAGATCACAAGATCTATTACACCTTGACCGACGAGGCTCCTCTGCTTGCCACTTATGCGTTTCTTCCCATCATTCGGCGTTTTACAGATCCAGCGGGTGTCGCAATCGAGAAGAGCGACATCTCTGTGGCTGCACGAATCCTTGCTCACTTTCCCGAGAAATTGAAACCGGGCCAGCAGATGCCGGATAATCTCGCTGCTTTGGGAAAGATTTCTTTGAAGCCAGAAGCAAATATAATCAAGTTGCCTAATATCAGCGCTTCCATCCCGCAGTTGTACGAGGCCATTGAAGAGCTACAGAAGAAGGGCTATGATGTCCCAAGCTTTCCCCAAGTGCCAAAGAACGACGCAGAGCACGAGATTCATGCACGATATGCCAAAGTTGTATATCGCTAGAACTACAAAATGTCTGAAAGAAGTTTCTCAGGTGCTTGGCAGTGCTGTAAACCCAGTATTGCGTGAAGGAAACTCTGATCGCCGTGTTGCGCTTCCTGTGAAGGCCCATGCAATGAAGCACCCTAAGAAGCTTGTAAATCATATTGGCTGGAAGTTTCTTGGTTGAATGATGATTCCTTACAGGGTGCTTGGGCTAGTGACAGCAAGACTCACGTGTCACATATGACAGATGGCGATTTTTATGGGAGCGAGAAATCCTATGTGATGCCAGAGTCTGGAAGGTATCAAACCTCTACTCTTCTTTTTCACTCTAATGACTGTGTAACAGCATCAAGTTTGAATTTGTTGCTTCCGATGGGAGCGTGAAAGAGCTTCGCAAACCGCTTCAGCTTCAGGTAGTGTGTCTACATCTTCGAATGGCGATTTTGTTGAAGAAGAAATTTTGTAGGCAAAAGAAGTCATCGACGCAAGTATGATGAGTGCCAAGAAGTTTTCTGCTTTTGTTGAGGAGCAGGCACAATGAAGTAATATCAATTCAACATTCACTGATTTGCAAACTGCTAGATTGCGGATGCCAAAGCAAAGGGCATCTTGTTCTCCCTGCATATGAAGGTTCTGGGCTTGTTACATTCCTCATACGCCCTGAAGAAACCATTTCATTCAGGCTACCATGATGAAGGTCTCTGACCCAGTCATGTTTGGAAACGTCGTCCGAGTTTTCTACAAGGTACCTGTTCGCCTTTTTACGCAATTGCTTAATGCGATTTCGAAGGATGTATTTGACAAGCACAAGGACACCTTTGATAAGGTGCTTTGATCAATGAAAGAATATTTCATTTAGATATCCAATTCTCTCAGATTGGCGTGAATCCAAACAATGGGATCGGAGATGTTTATGACAAGATCAAATCACTTCCTGAAGCGCAGGTTCACTAGTCGGAACAGAATTGTAGTCTTGATTGATTTCTATGTTTTCATTCGATTTCAGCGGAAGGAAATTGAGAGCGACCTGATGAAACAATACCAATCCCGTCCTGATGTCGCCATGGTTTCTACCTTTGCTTTTTCGAAACTTTCTTGATCCTGGGACTCAGGTTGATTCTAGAAAAGGAATTACCAACCTGCATGTTCCGAGGTGAAATTATGAGGAATTAAGATTTTCAAAATTTCACAAGATTCAAACAGCGACGTCATCATCGATGCATCTATGCCCGTTGTGATCCGTGACTCTGGCAAGGTAAAACATATTTGCTCTGTACCATGCGCATCTGAACATTGGAATGAAGATGTGGAACAAAGAAGACAAGCTCCAAGACACAAAGGTGTGCGTGATTAAATTGACATCTGAATAGCATGAAGATTTAAGGCAAAACTTTGTCCAGTGTGTGATTCCGGATCGATGCTACGCAACAATCTACGCAGAGATGATTGATTACTGCAAGAAGAATGGGCAGGTGAACATAACAACGACTTGAACGTTGCTTTCTCAAAGGGCCTGTCGTGTGCAGTTTGATCCCTCCAAGATGGGCAGTGTGTCCAATGTGGGTCTTATGGCACAGAAAGCTGAAGAATACGGATCTCACGACAAGACCTTCATCATGCAAAATAGTGGAAAGGTATGTATCCAAAGCAACCAATGAGAAGTAACCGCAGTGATTGGAATCTTTCAGATCCGAATCACCGATGATAAGGGCAAAGTTATCTTCGAGCATGCAGTCGAGAAGGTATCTAATTTGTTTGCCTAAAGCCTGCAAATAGTCATATTGTAACACAGGGAGATATTTGGAGGATGTGCCAGACGAAAGATGCCCCAATCAAGTGAACAACAATGACGATTCTTAATGGTCACTTATCAGGCATTACCCCAGGGATTGGGTGAAACTCGCAGTCAATCGTGCAAGAGACAGCAATTCGCCTGCAATCTTTTGGCTCGATGAAGCCAGAGCTCACGACCGGGTTTTGATTGACAAGGTTGGCAATCATTAATTTTTTTTTCATTCTAAAATCATTCAGGTCAAAGAATATCTGAAAGAACACGATACCAAAGGATTGGATATTCGCATCGAGAAGCCCACTGTGGCCATCAAGATGACGATGGAACGGTCCACGTAAGCTTTGACATGATATGGGCAAGGAATCATGCTGAATTTCTTTTCAAAAGTGCTGGAAAGGACACGATTTCAGTCACCGGCAATGTACTTCGTGATTACCTCACAGGTTTTCGGTCGTGTGGCTTGGCTTTTTGTAAATTTTGTCCTTTCAGATCTCTTTCCCATCCTCGAGTTGGGAACTTCAGCGAAGATGCTTTCGATTGTGCCGCTTCTTGCTGGTGGAGGATTGTACGAAACTGGAGCCGGTGGCTCAGCACCGAAGCATGTCCAGCAATTCGTTGATGAAGGACATCTTCGATGGGTCTGTTTTTTGCGGTTCACGATGATGACTCTAAATTGCTGCCGCTGGTCATTTAGGATTCGCTTGGAGAGTACCTGGCCCTGGTTGGTTTGTTATACCCGTTTTAATCTGGTTCTCATTCAATCTAGGCTTGTTCACTAGAAGACATTGGAAACAAGTCCAAGAATGTCAAGGCCGTCAACCTTTCCAAGGCTCTTAACACGGTAAAATGGTTTGTGTCGGTTTCAAACTTGGTGAATTTTTTGGTGAAGGCTGTGGGTGCATTGTTGGAGAAGAATCTCTCACCGTCCAGGAAGGTACTGGATTCATGAGTCCTGTCTTGGTTCAGAGTCTCAGTTTTTGTGAGGTCAACGAGATCGACAATCGCGGCAGCACCTTCTATGTTGCTCTCTTCTGGGCTCAGGCGATGAAGCAATACGACCCCTCTTTTGGGTGAGCGGCGCTTAGCTACTTGTGTTCGAGTGACCATGTCATAGCGAGCTTGCGGATGCGCTTGCGGCTCACGAGAGTCAGATCATGGAAGATCTTATCAAGTGTCAGGTGCTGCAGAGCCTCATCCTACTCCGAGTGGTCTTGACTTGCTTGCGATGTGAGCAGGGCAAGGCTGTAGACATTGGAGGTTATTACAAGCCCACGGATGCTCTTGTAGCTAATTCTTGAGAAATTCTGTGAGGATTGATCTTTGCGTTTGTCAGGCTGAAAAGGCGATGCGGCCAAGTGAGACTTTGAACAAGATCATTGGCAAGAGCTTTTAAGAAGATAGCCAACTGCGACCTGGTGCAAACTACAATTCACATGTCCATAGGAAGTCTACATAAAGCTTCAAAGCTTGGTCTTTTGGCTGAACCGTCTGCCAATTCCCCTCGCAAAATATCTGATACGCATCCATACCGTACTCGCCTATCCCTGTGGGCATCATGAGTGGGGCGCGTAGACTCCGCTGACCCTTCACCAGGAAGGTCAAGGGGGGAGAGCCAGTCTCCTCGCAAGAATGCTCGACTGAAGGCAATAATGGTCCTGCATCCCCGTTACTCGGCTCCCTTCCGCCGCCTCCATTCACCTGCTCCGGTTTTTATGCATCCCCAGCGGCTGTAAGATGGCGCCGATGGCGTGAGCATCCTATGTTGGCTGAGAACAAGAATCTAACAACATAATCTCAACCTGACTGGCGAGAACTTCTATGGTGGGAAATCTGTTGAGAAGTTCAAAGAGAACTCGATCCACCTGTTCAACAAGTGGCAATCAATCAATGTTTTCCAATCCACAAAAAGAGCAAGTGAGCTCACGTTCCGTCGGTTTGTTCTGTTCAAGAGGATACATGATAACTGCAGGACTGCACTGAGAGGGACCAGAACAAAATTCTTCATCCCTTACCAACAATTTCCAGGGCTCAGGCCACACGATTTCCTCAAGCAGTCCGTACTAGAACAAGTTTCAAAATGACATACGTTGCACGGTTGACTCACAGGGCTGGGAGGAGGAAGCCATTGATGTCTCCTGTAACACCATTAGTGGACAGCACCTGGACTTGATGAGCTTGTGCTATACGATACTGCACGACGAAAGAGCGCTTGGTTCTTGCGGAAGATACCAGTCCTACCACACTGCTGCACGAGAGGTGAACAGATTTCAATCTTTCTCCCCTCCATGAAAGGATCCTGTTCGGACAAGTTCAAGCTGATGGATCTCCTGAAATATAAGGCAGTCAACTATGAATTTCAATTCAAGGGACTACAGGAAAAATGGGCAGAAGTCGCCAGAGTCCTTTCCAATGCAGAAAAATTTGCTCTGGACAAATGCATGTGCAACACGACCACAGCTTGCCCAACGTTTCTCTGTAACAAAGAAGTGACTTCGAACTGTTTTTGACGATCTTCGTCGAGTGTGTTCTGGCATAGCTATTTGTGAGAGTGAAGTGTTTAATTCAAGCATTGCTTCTGTTGGTCAGGATCAGAATTGTCCTATCGTCTCGTGAGTCAAGACCTGATTGCTGGGAGGCGCAGGAGTTTGACGCCTCAGCAACGGATGCAGAGATTTCTGACAAGAGATAAAAATTCGCTTCGGAAAATGTGAAACATTGTCCTGAAAGCATGATATCAGACTTCCTGTTTCTGCCTGCTGGCAAATGCCTGATGGAGCAACGAATAGAACTTGGCTCCTGCTCGTAGGTGAGCCTCTCATAAATCATGACGGCATCACACACCCGGCTCTCTCCATCTTGGCGTACCACCCGTTGAGAAGTGACTGGCTGCCCCCTTGGGCTTCAACCCATCGTCTCAGCCTGTGCATGTCAAGAGATGAAGCATCAACAGCGCGCCCTACCTCGCAGCCTCCCTAGCAGGAGCATAATGCAGGAAGTAACATCCCTTCGCGCAGATGTGACTGGGTTTCTTGTCAGCCAAGACACTATGGTCGCCTTCATCACCGGGGTCCCATAGACTGAAGAAGTTCGCAGCCTTCCATGTCGAACTGATGCCAAGTGCGTCGTCTTGGCGAGCAGGACATGTGAGATCTTGATAGTGACTGAGCGAACAACCATGATTGGGTTGTTAGCCAAAACTCTGACAGATGATGTTTGGAAAGCATCTGGTGAAAAATTCAATTTACTCTTGATGTTTGTGGGCTGCGAGGCTATACCTGTTTCTGTCAAATACGCAATTAACTGCTATGCATGCAAGGAGGTAAAGAACTTACCACTTCAATCATCAGATACTCTCTCCTTGGTAGAGATGAGTTTTCAACGATGTATTTGAGTTGACTGGTTGAAATTCACGATCCCTTACAACGGTGTAGAGGGAGGATTCACCTATAGGTGTCTTTCTTCAGGCTGTCCAGTACTGCTTTTCTCATCTGGGGGCATAGCGCTTGCGAGTCCAAAGTCTCACTCAAACGTCAGAGTCCAAACTTTACAGCAGCGTCTTACCTTCATGTACATGTGCTTCGCTGCATTGAGCCTCCGCTCGGACTGTCGCCGCGGGATCTGCTTCATATGTTTCCACCTGAGGTTGATCAGCTGCGGAGAGAGAGTTATGGAGCCTCACAAGGCGACGAGTTGCTGCAGCTCTCTCGTCTGAGAATCCATGCCGGATGTGCTCGAACTTCCTCCTCCTGTCCCTCCCCCCCTCACCCGCCACTCCCGCGCCATCTAGCCCGCGCCAGGCGACACTGGGTGAGACATGGCGACCGACTCGATAGTGGGACCTGTGGAGGGATGCGGGCCCAGATCTGGGCCCAGATATTATTTCATGAGCGGGGACGAGGCACTCAAGTTGGGGAGTGGCGAAATGGCGGGCGGGGAAGGCAAGAAGTTCATGGAGAAGATGATGGAGAAGAGCCGACGGCATGCAGCACCTGAGGCCTCAGACATTGAGCGACTGCTTGATGAAATGCAGAGGATCGAAGAGCCAGAGAGTTCAGATGCTGAAACTCAGAGTTCGCGCCATGTCAACAGGAATGATGACGTAGACAGCGAGAGAATGATGAAACAAGATTTTATCGAGAGGAGAAAGCAAGTCACACCTGAGAAAGTCAGAAACTCTCGTCAGTTGCGACAGCAGCATCAACACCTTCTCAGTGGAACCGAGGGCAGCGACAAGAAGAGCGAGATTCTTAGTGGAAAGATTCTTGCCCTTCGAAGCAAGCGTTATGAATTGATGCAAGCATTAGCTCAGTCCCATGCCCATGAAACCTTACATCCGAACCAAGACGACGCCATGCCCGTTCTGAGTGATGAACAAGCAATGGCAGGAGCGAGTGAAGCATCTTCCGTGAAATCTTCGCCCGCCAAGGATGTTCCCACGGAAAGGCAATTAGAGCTTGCAGATATGGAACACAATAGTATGCTATCATTTCAATTCGGAAAAGACCTTTTAATCCATCAAGATATGACTGATACATTTGGAAAGTCTGGCCAGGGATGTGAAGAGCAGTCTTGCATTTTTCTGGAGAAATCTATAAATGATCACTTGCTTTTGATGCGACCTCAAGATTTCATCAATGGTGCGATGAAGCGTTCTGTCTTCTGATATTGATGTGCTCATTTTGCAGGTCGACTAAGTGAAACTTTGTTGAATGAGCCTGATCAGACTTGGAGCAGCGTTCGGGGATGCCTTCAGTTGCTGGAGGAGGCTATGGAGAGTTTGGCTTCCATTCAAGGAGGCAGATTGTTACAAGACTCGCAGGAAATCAGAGGAGTTAGAGAAGTGAGTGCAAGTGACGACGACTTTGATACGTCAAACGCATCAACAATGTGCACAGAGTCTGCTCGGGGCAGCATATCATTACATCCCGGGGCTTTGAACTCATGCATTCGGTCTTGGACTCCGCACTCGTCGTATGAAGCAAGTACATTTGATGCCGAATGGGATATGGCGGGAGGTGCAGATCACCGAATTCTTGATGATATGGAGGAGTCGGCAGACGATGAAGATGAAGATGAAGATGAAGGTGATTTTGGCCACAAGGTTGAACCTGAGGACGATGATATGCCAAAATCATTCTTGTGCTCAGCTGCTGTTGTCACAGCGAGTGCTGATAGGTTTTGTTCGGATACAGCTTCTGACGTGTCCTCATCTGAAATTGAGTGGGAAGAAAGTGAGATTGACGATTTGGAAGCTGATCAAGAGATGGGGACGCAAGCAAGAGACTGTACGTGTGATATACAACAATCCATGACAGAGTGCCGACCTCTTCTTGCGACGTTTGAAACGATCAATGCCTCCGCCAATAACCAGAGGACTATGCTGTCTAATACAGATCGTCAGGTGATTTGACCTCATTATTTACACACATTGACCATTGTGTTTTGGGTTCAGGTATCGAGAAAATGTCCTGATGGTACAAATGACCTGAATCTGAATGAAACATTTCTGGGTTTGGGCGATGGAAAGTCGGAAGCTTTTTCTGCGATGTGTGACCTAATCGACAATCTCCGCAAGGACGTAGAGGTACTAACACAACTGGTGAAAAAGCAATACAACGAGAACGACCCACGAATTTCAGATGCTTCGTTTTCAACTCTGCAGCAGGAAATCCAGAAACACGCAAACGCAATCTGTAATTTGTCAAATTCAATGACGGACGATGCCGCACGGCCAGGTACACCTGCTTCTTTCACTTGTTCTCAAATTGTTGAAGTCTTCAACACATCAAGCGGAGATGATGTTGATAAATTGTGTTCAATTCTCGAGACAGAAAATCACATAAAACCAAGAACCCACTCAGCGGTGAATAAATCTCGCCGAGATATTACCATGAGCCCAGAATATATGGTGGAAATACAACTGAGTGAGAGAAATTATGCTTCAGGCAGTTCATCGATAGACCCATTGAAACGTGGACCACAATCACTGGGTTCGCGCAATCCATTGATGGATATTCAGCCTGAAGTCTTCCATTCATCCAACTCAGGCAGCACAAAGGATGAGAGGTCAGAAACAGGGATGAATTGCGAGAAATTGAGGACTGATTCTCGTTGTTCAAGAGAGTTCTTGACTCAAAATGGTATTTTTCAAGGATTGAAGGAACGCGACTTTGTTGATCAACTGAGAGAGCAGAGGATAGCTCTAGCAAAGATTTTGATGTACAAGCGCGAGACAGATCAGCTGAGGGACGTTGAAAGAAAACTCTTCTGGATCCAGAACAAGGTGTGTGACATGGGCGTAAATCGTTGTCACGATACAACGCATTCCGATGGGGGGGGACAACCTACGGCGAGAAGCTGCAGCTCAGACCGAACGGCGGTGTCGCTTCAGTCCTCAAAGATGTCGACCAAGACCTTCCAACGTCCACGTTTTTGCGATCCAGAAAGCAGAATTGAACTTGTGCGCAAGTTAAGTCTGGACACTGTTGGAACCTCACCATCAGCTTATGAAACGTTTACTCAAGTCCTGGAAGGTGATGGGGAGGCCCATTCTGAGATGGAATGTTTGACCTCACATCCCAATTCTACAAATGTGATTCATTCGATTTTACGTGAAATCATCAAAGTTAGAGAAGAGTTAGATTTTGCTCTGAATGAGAGTTTGGAAGCAAGTCCGAAAATACGAGCGGAAGCAACAGTTCCTAAATGTCAAGACCAAAGCTTACAAGCAGATGATCGCGCGGATGAGGATGAGGAAAACATCATTTCACCAGAACAAGCGGAAAAGATTGTTTGGCAATGCCTAGGGCACTCAGAGTCTTCTTACTGTGATCGAGAAGCTCAATACCATATCGAAAGAACTGAGAAACTTTGTCAGACAGAATGGTACGAACCCTCGTGTGGTGCAAGAGAAAAATCTCTGCTTGAGCAGCAGTGCCAAGAATGGGCGATGGAGAAAATTGCGATATTTCTTAACGAAGTGAAGTTGAGTAGAAGGAGTGTTGACAACCTCATGAAGGAAATTGCGTTCAATGGTCAACAAGAGTTGAAGATAGATCAAGTGCTTATCAATTCCAAGCAAATGGGAAATGACTTGTCAAAGATCGAAGCCAATCTGATGAAGTTGGTCATCAATCAGAACCATCTACAAGACAGTATGGAAGAAGCAAATATACGCCTGGGTGATGCTGGAATCAAGCTTGAGAAAGATTCGACAATCCTTTCTCGGCTGGCGGATAAGGAGGAGCGACTGGTGTCACTTTATACAGCAATAGAGAGGCAGCTGGAGAAGTTCCGAAATAATGGCAGGGATAGTGTGATCGAGCTGCAAGAAAGACTTGAGACGAAGGTGCGGCAAGCACAACAAGTTACTGATGGCATGACCAGCTTCTTGAAGGAAACAGCTGCAATGAAAAATTGGATTTCAAACAGTCCTGAGGCAAGATCAGGCCAAACCTTCACCGTCAATTGTCGAGAGGCGGTTGAACTGCCGGACATGTCACGATTCTCTGCCGTTGAGCCAGCAAGTGAGGACTCGTCAAAACTGATCGACTATGTTAGGATGAAGTCCCGCGAGAGCAAGAGGTTTGGGAGTTGTCCTGATGAAGTCGAGCTCGATCTCTCTTCCTTCCCCTTGGGGCCCGGCATCTGAAGAGGGAAAGATTGCAGTATGAAGATTGGATTGAAAATTCAGAATTTCATGTGAACTAAGAATGCAATTTTCTTTGTAGCTTTTGACAAAGTTGTGTAAAACTTCAAATATTGAAAGTGTCGACAGTTCATTCTTTACGTCCCACCCTTCTATTTCCTGGCTTCTTTGATTCCCTCAAGCAGAGAATCCTCTCCTCGCATGAGAGGCTCGAAAATGGTGTCAAGATTCACCTGCAGGAAACGATTCAATCCGCGTGACTGGCGAACCTACCAACCTGTGAGAGATCGGCTACAACTGCGTCTGCTCCTTCTCCATAGAAATCTTGATCTTTGGTCGACTCCGTGTACGTGATGATGCACTTCATTCCGGCTCCTTTGGCAGCACGAAGCCCCACAAGCGAATCTTCCACGACAATGCATCTGCATCTCAAGGTTTCTTTTGTTCAGCAACAGAACGATGTTCTTACCGTGATGGAGGAACTCCAATTCTCTCAGAAGCCAACTGGTAGATGATAGGATCAGGCTTCTTTCTCGGCACATCATCGCCTGCAATGACAACATCCAGCTTGGACAAGCGCTGCTAACAGTGAGCGGCGCACATACATGTCAAGTTGACTTTCTCACCTCCGTCCCGACGACAGAGTTCACAACCTGCTCGAATCCAGCTTTCGTAGCAGCCGAGCAGATACCGACGGCAATGCCGGGAGTCTTGATCGCCTGAAGTCCTTGTGAGCTGGGAGCATAAATCCATCATACCGACCTCGTCCATCAAGCTGAGGACTCCAGGTCTCGCCTCGGCCACTTCGTTGACTATCTTCTTATAGATCTCTGTCTTCTTGTCCTGAACTACTGTCAGAAGAAGCAATTCAAACGCATGGGTCTAACTTGCAACTCATCAATCAGTCTGTTCTGATCATCTTCGCTACTCGGCACTCCGCCAAGCTTGGATGTCGGCCAGCTGTTGTGATGGTCTCAGCAAGTCACCAGCACTCATACTGCACTCGTCAAGGCGAGGAAGTACCCGTTGTTGTTGAAATGCCATTTCATCTTGGGTTTGCCTCCACCCACGGTGTTCTGCAGCACGTCGTAGTACTCCACAGACCAATTCACCGGCTGGCCGTTGATCTGGGAGGGGAGTAAGAGGAGCATAACGAGGATACGAGTGACCTCGGCAGAATAGTCTTGGAACGCACCATTATAAGCAAGGCGATGAAGCTCTTCAGTCAACACAATCACCCCGTCACAGTCGAACAAAAGAGCAAACTTGTCCGCACTGCCCTCCCTTCTTTTCTCGTCTGCTGCTGCCATAGGCGAACCGCCGGCCATTCGAAGCAGCCCCAGTCTTGCAGAGCGGGGAGCGGGATGGGAATGCACTCGTGATAAAGATCGGAAGGCAGTCGCAGGAGACATACAGTTGAAGGCCATCGCGGCCTCTGCGGCCATCGCCGCCAACACGATCCGAGCCCCCAACATGGCGCACTGTTGCTGGGTCTGCTGTCTGCTGGTTGCGCTTATATCTCTGCTAGCTGTTTGCCTGGTGCAGCCTGGAATTTTGTTTTTTTATCCGAAGCTTTTATTAATTCCCTCTGGGCCGCCCGGCCACAAATAGTACCTGGTCGGAAAGTAGCTAGTAGTATCCTTGAGTCAGCCAGTGAAACGAGAAGGAGAAGAACGTGTCGTGTACAGAATATTTCATTATGCGAATCATGGCAGTGAGTCTCAACGGAGGCTGTGGCCCGACACACTGTCAAAGATCGGATCGACTGCCAGACTCATACTGGCCCAGTTCTCATTGTCCGAGGCCTCCAGCATTGTTCGCGTCTCGGAATCTTGCAATGCTCTGCCACATCATTTCCGATTCTTTTTTGGCATGGCACCTAAAGCAGCCAAATCCGCATCTTGCTCCAACCCAATGATCCCCGCACACATTGCAGTGAGAAAAGCGACAATCGGGCATGCACATGCCGAATCCTGGGCATTCACGGCAGTGCTTGTGATATTTCCCGAGGGTAGGGTAGGCATCGTTTGCGCACATGCAAGTCAGATAATACCTTTCTCCACAGCTTGCATTGGGACAAACAATGGCTGCCCCTGGAGACCCCTCCTCATAGTCTATACCACTGTCAGGCTGGTCAAGAAGGGCACGAAGCGTCGTTTGAAGTGGATGCTGGCAATACTCGCACACTCCTTTCCACGCGATGGAATCAAGCTTCGCATTGAAGTCAATCTGCAAACCAAAAAAGAGTCAAGCACTATTATACTTCACGTGTTGGTCTTCAGGATATCAAGAATGTTACCTTTAGTGCACCTCGTGCGAGCCCACCAATAGCACATTTCGATGCTTCCTCTACGTTCTCATATCCCCAAGATTGGATCATGGCAATCACTCCTTTTCGTGTCCTTGGTACTGAAGTGTACACTTTCTGCTTCTTTGCAGGTCGCGAATTAGAATCGGATGGGTTTGGCCTCTTCTTGACAGTCGGAGCATCTTCAGCAGCTGCAGTCTGCAAACCGTCAATGTCAGAAATGTCAGGTATTTGTTTCTGCACAAACCTGCTTCGAAGGTGTGAGGGACATCTTAGGGACGTGATATGACAGCGAATTCGCTTGCCTGCAAGTTCGCATCTACTCAGAAATCCTTGCACATCAAAGAGATAGAGGAGTTGATATTTAGTTGGCGAAGTAGGGGAAGGAGGAAGGGTTGGGGAGGGGGGAGGAGTCACGGGCGGGGGGGAGCAGGAGGGAGGGGAGGGATGGGGTTGTCTTTGTAGCCCATGCATGATGCGGGTTGCATTGGTGTGCTTGCAGTTCATCATTGTGAACGAATGGCGGCAGCGCGGGAAATGCAAACTAGAAGACAGCAAATGAAACCTACCCCATTGTTTCTTGTCTGCTCTGCTGCCCCAGGATAAGAAGTGAAAAAAATAAGGTTTTACACACCTGCGGCAATGGGGCTGAAAGAGGAAGGAAACGATGCGTTCAAGGCGGGAAGGTTTGAGGAGGCTGTAAAGCTCTACTCGAGAGCCATCGAGGAGGAGGGACAGAATGAAGTTCTCTACAGCAACCGAAGCGCATCGCTCCTTGCTCTCAAGAGACATGACGAGGCGCGTCGTGATGCTGACAAATGCATTGAACTCAAGCCGGACTGGGCAAAAGGACATTATCGAAGAAGCAGAGTGCATGAGGAGAACAATGAGTTTGAACTTGCTGTGGCATGCATGCGCAAGGCGCTAGAACTCGATCCTTCCAACAATGAAATACAGCGAAGGTTGAAAGATCTCAACAAAATGGCCAAGTCAGCTTCAGCAGCAATCGACGAAGAAAATATTCGAAAAATGTTTGAAAAAGCTGGAATGAAGTCCGATACAGATTCAGACACGGATGAAGAAGACAACAAGCGACACTTTGACAAAGACATCAATCCCCAGGGATGGGCGAAGGGCCTCACCCCGGAGGAGCAAAGGATATGGTTGGTGGACTGTTATCGCATGCGCGCTGACGACGACTACGTCTGGGGAGGATGCTTTCTTCATGGCCTCTACTGCACATCGGGTAAGCAGCCGATCGTTGAAGATTTCCTGGTGTTCTGTAAACTTGCAGTTGAGCACAAGGTCGTGCCCGAAAAGTGGGATTGGAAGAAGTTTCTCGAGACGGCAAAAGATCCCTTGCGATTTGCATTTGAGAAGGAGGACGCCAAAGAGAAATATGGCTCTGAGAACGTGTTTGCGGGTGCATTGGGGGGTCGCTCGCTGCGATTCACCGCGGAGTTTGTTTACGGCTCTAGCTGTAT
This sequence comes from Guillardia theta CCMP2712, assembly GCF_000315625.1. Lineage (NCBI taxonomy): Eukaryota > Cryptophyceae > Pyrenomonadales > Geminigeraceae > Guillardia > Guillardia theta. The sequence continues at coordinate 1,217,065 of NW_005434668.1, forward strand.
GGCGGGGATGATGGGTGTCAGTGATCGGCATCAGGAACTGTTGGAGCAAGCAGACGGTGAATGGAGGACGCTATCGAAGCCTAGCAAGGCTGCGTTCTTTGACGATGTTGGAGGTCAAAACATATGGATCGACTTCTTTCGTAACATGAAGAACCCTCCTACACCTCGAGGCTGATGAAGGGTCTTCTTCAAGCAAGAATTGATGTACTGTTTCCATGATTCCTATTGAAGTGATTTCTTGCCTTCGTATCGATCAAATTTGTTTCAATTGACCTTTCAAGTTTAAGATTCGAATTGATTAGCTAAGGAGAGTCTGTCCTGCCAAAATCTACATCTACACAATCTTCAGTAGGAAGGGAATAAGAATATACCTAAGGAAGCAGGGAGAGGAAGAGGGAAGCAGGAAGGAGGGGGGAGGGAGGGGGAGGGAGGGAGGGAGAAAGGAGAAAAGCAAGGAAGAGAAGGAGCAAGGTGATAAGGCTTGCAATCCTACTATTCACCTAGCATTCTTATAAACTCTTCTACTAATACTACTGCTGCTACTCTGGTTTTTTTCTGGGAATATTACCCTGCCAGCTTTATAATGCATATCTCAATTGCTTGTTTGTCATCATTTGATTTTATAAGTCCAGAATGAATATCTGTCTAGTGTGCTTGTGAGGAAGCATATATATTTTAAAAAAAAAATGATTTTTCTCTCAACCGAAGGAGTGAATATCAAAGTTGAAGTTGAAACCAGAGTTTTAGAATTGACTTTGACTGTTTGATTTCGGAATATCGACAAATTCATCGGAATCGTCAGAATCGACAGAATCATTATCCATGCTAACATAAAGATCCACCTTGTGGAAATCTACATACTTAGCAATCTGCAATACCATCTGACGATGGTGTTCTTCAAAAATCTCGTCCTCAATCAGTTGGTTGATATTGGCCCAAAAGTCATCATCTTCTAGTAGATCCTTTGCACCGAAAAGGAAAGGAGAGTCACTAATTGCAGGACGGTAAGCCCGATACGATGGGGGCGGATGAGCGAAAGTGCTATCGATCTCCTCGTTGGGATTTTCTGTATCTACAGCAATATCGACCTGCCCGATAGATAAGGAACTAGCGAGTGAAATGGAAAAAGGTTTACCTGATTGTCATATACAAAGTGAGCGAGGGTATGGACGATACGAAAGTAGTAGTAGCAATCAATGTCTTGAGAGTACCATTTAAGACCAGACCAGAAGTCCCTGTCCATCAAGAAGTCCTTCACGTCATACCGCCGTGCATACTGCATGTGGAATTGGAGAATAGAAATGTCTTCTTGATCCCCTCGACCGTCCGATCCTTCCTGCCGTGATGGTCCAGAGACTGGCGATTCACACAATTCACCTCGTACAGATGTAGAAGAAGACGGATATTCGATTCCCAACTTTCTTCGCTTGTTGCTTGTATCACAACCATTTTCCATGAATGCTGACACAACGCTACCATCTTTCTGAAAGTCTTGAAATCTTTGAAAACCTCGAGGTCTCTCAAACTTCTCAAGCTGTTGGAAACCTTTCCTCATATCCTCGCACCAGCGTTCCTTGCAGTGATTCCAGTCTGCCCTATACCCGTCCCTTCTGACGATCCAGCCAGTGCTGCTGACCCACGTCCTCCAGCCCTCGAGCTTGTTTATGCCCTCTCCTTCCTTTTTGTTGTTGTATTCCAGCAGACAATGGCGCAAGAATACGCTGCTTAGCCTAGTCATCTTGAGTATCATAACGTAACTATTGACTGCCACTGCTTTCTCCAGCACATAGAAGTAGAATAAGAGATTCTGGCCACACTCAAGTGCAGCCTGTTTCTGAAGATGTCTTTCAATTCGATCCATTCCATCCTCCCAAGATTTTGACGAATCAAAGCATGGATCGATCGCCTTTTTCCATAGTTCTAGAGCATCATTCAGCTCCTCAGTGTCCGATATCACTCTTCGCAATTCCTTTGCTACTGTATAATCTATGATCGCAATAAGCAGTTTGTCATCAGAAATGCTGCGATTTGTCTGACTTTTCTTCCACGCTCCGAACGATGGCGACAAAATCTTGTTCCGAGAGATGTACTCGAGCACATCATTGACTAGCTCCGGTCCTGCTATCAGATCTTCCATGTATGTATAGAAGTATCCCAATAGCCTCCTTGTACAAAACCTGGTGTCTTCGTATTGCAGGAAGTACATCAGGACAATCGAGCAAATCCTCCATCGCGGATTATCTGCTCGCTGCTTTGACTGTGACAGAAAATACTTTAACGCATCTTTGGTTCTGTCTCTGAAAGACTTTGCATCTTCAGGGCTGTACGCCAGCACAAAAGTCTCTGTCTCTGACGTGTCTGTGTCGGAAAGTTGACTTGAAGCGATTTCCTTCGCAGCTTTGTTTAGTCCAGCTATACTCATCTTGATATCTCTCAGAGCCTCCCCGTCTCTTACCAGGCAGAAATCTTCCGGGATGGTATAAGTGTTCATAGAGATACAAGGTTGCCTTCCTTTACATGTTCTGCAACATGACTGCAAAACCCCTTCAAGAGGTCTGTTGCAAGCAAACATTCCTTCGCGAGGATCGAGAAGCGCCTTGAAGAATATCGAGTTATCGCTTGCTACTTTGCCCTTCCCACATGTCAGCAACAAAGACCAATTTTGCGGCAATTTCTTATCTTCTTGGTCTTGGGGCAATTCCTCAGTGACACCCTCAATCTTTTCCCGACATGCGTCAATAATTACAAGCACCATCGGATGAAACAATGAAATATCGTTTTCAAAGTCTCTAAAAATTTTGAATAAATCCTTGATTGAAAGCATTTGATCATTTATCTCGTGTGTAGACAATCCTTTCACTTCCTCAACGTCCACAGGCACCAACATCTGATCCTTTTTTCTTGGCTCATAAAATCCATGACCCGCATAGAAGAATATCACAAGCTCTGGACTGGCTGGCATAAGCTGTTTCAGATTCTTTCTTAAATACTTTCTCATTTCACTCGGACTCCTAGGATTTAAGCTCAGAACCGAATGCGACTGAGGGAGCGAGCAGAGCTTGTCATGCAGCTCCCTCGCATCTTGCACTGCTGTCTCAAGAGGTTTTAGTTCTCCCTTGTACTCATTCAGCCCCATGCACAGGCCGAACACCCGGGGATGCTCCAGGAAAATGAGGTCTGACTCGAAACTAAGCTGGGTAAGAGAGTCGACGAACTTCTTCGAGCGAAATTTCGACTGATCGGATAAGGCACTGGCAAGACATCAAAGTTACTACTACATACTTACCTGATTTCTTCGCAATGATATTACTTTCTTACCTGTTTCTCTTCGAGAAGGTATCTGTGAATGTTTCTTCCTTGAGAACAAGCTCAATCATGTGTATTGCCTCCTTCTGCGCATGCTTGTCGTCATCACATGCTGTATCGACAAACAGGACGGCTTGATCTGACTTTCTGGCTTCTGCTTTCATCTCGCAGAGAGAATTTGTTCCTCGTCTTCTTTGAATCACTTTGATCGTAGCAGAAATCCAGCTAGAGGTTGTCGCCCTATCTGATAGAACCTCGTCACTACGACCTTTCCATCTGTCTGATGTCATGATATGCAGACAAAGCTCGTCTTCCGGCCAATCCTCCTCTTCGAAGACGAGAAGCCGTTGAAGTAACGAGTCTTTGGGTCCTTCCAAATCAATTATGCTTGTGAGACGGATGTGTTTTCGTTGTATGCACCCATAAAACTTGTTCAACAATCGTTCACTTTCGGGAACCGTAAAGCTGTTCCATGCCTCGACGCTTGCAAAATTCTTTACGTGAGAATCAAATCTTTTCTGCACGAACTGATCCATTTGATGTTGTTGGTGTTCTTTTTACTGTTGTGTTGCCTTACTTCCCTCGATCGATTCTGGTCCTTTCCCGCTGCCGATGACCCGCATGCTTGTCATACCATGTTGCATTTCTCCATTTTAATCCCCTCTTTTCTGAGCTTGGAAATCAGGGTTTAGGATTATTGCGCGACCTACGCTTTAGGGTTTAAGGTTTAGGAGCCGGCAGAGCGACCCTTCTTGGATGGCCCGTTGTGGGTTTAGGGTTTAGGGTTTAGGACCGGGCCCCTTCCCGAGGCACCGGGCCCCTTCCCGAGGCACCGGGCCCCTTCCCGAGGCAACCGGGCCCCTTCCCGAGGCAGACCGGTACAGCGGCACCGAAGGCACCGAGGGGACCTCCTTCATCTCCATGACTCTCCTAGGGATTTCCTCGATGTATGTTCGACAAGAAGACTCGGAAAAGTTGAAATCGAAGCTTATGGAGCTAGGTCTCATGGTAGACTCAGTCGATGGAGTCGACAAGGCCATCATGTGGAAAGCACCTTACAGACCTGAGATAGCACGAGCAGACGACATCTCAGTCACCGTCTCCTTCCTTCGGAATGAAGCAGCCATGGAGCTATGGGAAGGCAGGAAAGAATACTGCATAGACGGCAGATCGTTCAGAGCCACAGAGGTGAGCATTGCACACGACCGGTCGTTCAAGCTTCGAGCCAAGCGAGGACCTTGGGGCAAGGGAGGGAGCCTTGCCGAGCTATCACAGCTCTTAGCTCTCGGAGGAATGTCGACGGCTGAGATCGCTCAGATTTATCGATTTCAGCTGCTCTCGCAATCTCTTGCAGCCGCAGAGGTACAACCACTTGCGGGCATGCTCTTGCAGGGTCCTGGGCAGAGAGGTCGCAAGGGGCCGAGCCCGAAGACGTATGTCGCTGTTGGGGCAAGTACGGGCACTCTCCAGCAAAACGTCTCTCTGAGCTTGGCGTCGTCGCTGATGAGAGTGAATGCAGACCTTGACCTCGTTCAGAGAGAGCGAGGCGATGGAGGGGGTGCATCTCACTCTCATCAGCGACGACGCCAAGCTCAGAGAGACGTTTGCAGTCGAGCTCACAGCCGACACCTTCGTGCCGAGGGGAAAGATTGCCAAGCAGAGGAAGGCACTTCGCGAGAGAGATCATGCGGGGCGCAGCAGCTTCAGAGTACAGATCAAGTCGAGGTCAAGCATGAGCACAGGCCGC